>NC_080169.1:27124082-27724082 GCF_950295315.1 Erinaceus europaeus
GAAAAATCCCGTGCTGCGGCAGGTGCTGGAGAGGAAGAATGAGGTGCTGTGTGTCCTGACGCAGAAGATAGTGACAACACAGAAGTGTGTGATATCTGAGCACATTCAGATTGAGGAGAAGTGTGGCGGCATGGTGGGCATCCAGACCAAGACAGTGCAGGTGCGTGCCTCCATTGCTGTGGGTGAGGGCCAGAGACATGGTGGCTTGAAAGTTTCTGGCCATGGAGGCCATCTGTAGGTAGTGTCTTCATTAGTCTGGATGTTTTCTGTAGTGAGTATCAGAAATCCAACTCAAATTGGCTGAAGCAAGAAATAATTTATTAACTCATATGACTGAAGTATTTAAGAGTAACTTGATTTTAAGTCACTGTTGGAGCAAGGAGTTAGAGAAAGTCATAAGCTGCCTTCCCTGGAGTTTTGTTTTGTTTTAATAGAGATAGAGACAGAGACAGAAGAAATAGAGGTGGGAGGGGTCAAGGAAAAGAGAGAGAGAGAGACACTTACAGCACTGCTTTACTGCTCACGAAGCTTCCCCCCGAAGGTGTGGACTAGGGACTTGAACACAAGTCCTTGCACACTACAGTGTGTGCCTTCTACCCAGCCCCTGATCGTTTTTTATTTTTTTAAGATTTTATTTTTATTAGTGATTTAATAGTGGTTTATAAGGTTATAGAGTTACAGAGATATAGTTCAACCCTGCACCTGCCAGGAAAGTTCTGTGCCCGAATCTCTTAGCAAGAAAATTTGTTGACTTCTTCCTTCCCTCTTCCCATGTGGTTCTGGAAGCTCCAGGCTTTCATCCAATCTGTTGTAGCCCCTTACGGATGAGAACTTCAGGGCAGGTTCTCTGTGGACTACATACACCAAGTCATGTTCCTTTTTGAAGCAGCCCTACAGTCAGGATAGTAGGACACTCAGATTGGCTATGCAGCTTTGGGTCAAGCACTAAAAGAAAAATGTGGAGATGGACATTGACCAGGCTAGATGCACATAGGATCTTGAGAGCCCTCTCAGAGCCAGGGGTTTAGGTGATTACATAGAGCTTAATTTCCTCAGATTATTTTCATTGCCACTCATGGGGCTTCCTCTGATGCCATGCATGGTGCTCCTCTGTGGTTGCCAGGGTTTGAACCTGGGTCTTTGCTCATAGTTAAGTGCACACTCTACTGGGTGAGTTATCTCCCAGCCCCAAGATAGAATCTTACGAATTTACTTAATGGAGGCAGTTTTTTACTTTAGCTAGAGGATCCAGGGAAGTTGCATTGGGAAGGTCTGGTGATACAGGTTGGAACTAGACTCTGCTGGAGGTAGGGTGTGTGTGTGTGGGGGGGTAGACAGACTTGGCGGACTGGGCAGCACTGATGAGGGAGGTTCCCTGAACTGGCACTGCCTATATTCTGTCCATGTGATTCGCTACCAAAGGTATGGAGTCAGGGTCAAGTTACTAAACTTTTCTGATCTCCAGTTTTGGGGCAGTAAATGGATTTCCCTCTATTGTGGGAAACAGTCATGTTTATCACAGTGTTGGAAGGAGAGAGCTTCCTCTTGCTATTTCTGTCCTATCTTTCTTATCCTTGCTTCTCCTCCCTCTGGCATCTCCCTTGGTTTTAACAGCACAGTTTTCTGTCACAGGAGTCTAGACTGATGTGCTGAGAGCCTCTGTTCTCAGCTGGTCCAGTAGGACATTGATGGTGTTTAGGATTTTCATTAGCATTTCAAAGATGTTTCTATAATCCTTTATGAGGGACCTCAGTATGTTATCTTATTTGTTTTATCTATTATCTTCTTTATTCAGACCTCACTTCTCTGTGTCTTTTAATCTAGAATCTGGCTTTTGGGTGACTAGACTGGCCCCTTAGGTGTGCTTTGTATCACAGGGCCAATAGGCCTTAAGCCCTGACCTTTGCTGGCTGCATTCCTCTAGGTTCAGCCTGTTCTCTGAGTGCCTCTCGTGTGCAGCATATAAGCTTGGACATGGGGAAACTGAAAGACACTGGGGACATGTTCTCTTACCCACAGGTGTCAGCCTCGGAGGATGGCAGTGTCATCAAGGACACCAATGTGGTGCTGGAGATCCCGGCGGCCACCACCATCGCCTATGATGTCATCGAGTTGTATGTGAAACTAGATGGGCAGTTTGGTGAGTGCCACTTCCTGCTCTTTGAGCCACTGCTGAGGGACAGCCCATATTCTCTTGAGGCAAACACCTGAGTGCATTTGCTGCTGCCAAGGGGATCCAGAGGCAAGGGGAAGGGGAAGGATTTGTGGTACCCTGTGGAAAATGGGCTGCACCAGCACTGGGAACGAGCTGGAGAGGGATGCCCGGATGTGGCTGTGGAGTGAGGTTCTGCCAGTCTGGCATGGGGTTAGGAACTGGACTCTGGAATCAGACAGAGCAGGTATCTCCCCCAGAGCCTGTGAGGGCTCAGGTGAGCTGTCAAAGCTTGCCATGCAATGAGATGGATAATCAGCTCTGGAAGGGACAGTATTTTCTCTCATAAGACTGTGGTGGGGGTTGGATTAGATGAGTTGTAGGCAGTGCCTGACACAAGGTTTTCTCTTTCTTTCCTTCTTCTTCTGTTTTATTTTTATTTTTTTTTTAAAACTTCAGTTACTTACTGGATGGAGACAGAGAGAAGTCAAGAGGGAAGGAGAAGACAGAGATACCTGTAGTACTGCTTCACTGTTTGTGAAGCTTTTGTCCTGAAGGTGGGTGGGTACAGGAGGCTTGAATCCAGGTACTGGCACACTGTAACACAAGTACTTTACTGGGTGCATAGGGGCCAGGCGGTGGCTACCTGGTTAAGTACACACATTACTGGGTGCACCAACTCCCAGCCTATATAGGGACTGTTTATTAGGTATACCCGCTTAGCTATTCATCAGACTCTTAGCGATATTACTAACTCACCTCCCTTCCCTCAAATGAAGTATAAAATGATAAACTTAATCTCACTCTGCTGATCACAGTGTATTTAAAGTAGGTGGATCCTGGATATTGCACTGTTTGAAGAAATTAAGTGCTTTAATTTATTCATTAATGTGTGTGTGTGAGAGAGAGAGAGAGGGAGAGAGAGAGAGAGGGAGAGAGAGAGAAAGAAAGGGAGGGGGAGAGAGAGAGGGGGGACACAATTGAGCGAGAGAGGTGGAGAGAGAACCAGAGTATCATCTTGGCACATGTAATGCTGGGGATCAGTTGAACTCAGAATCTCATGCTTCAGAGTCCAATGCTTTATCCGCTGCACCAGCAGCATGGCTGCAGACTTTAATTCAGCTAATGTCTGCGCAACTTAGGTGCTAATGGGGCCTCCCTCATACTTTTCCTGAGGAGATGTTTCCTTGAGCCCAAGAACACTGTTTCACTAATTTTGGAGGACATGAGGGAATAAATGTAACATAATGAATTATTGGTAACCTGTTGGGATATAGTAATGATAGGATGGCTATGTTTATAAGAAAGTGTAAAGTGTGTGTGTAGTGTGAGGAGGGGGTCAAAAATGAGTACTGAATCTGGTTGATAGGCGTGTAGAAAAAAGTTCATTAAACTATTCTTGCACAATTTGACTTTTTTTTTTTTTACAGTGAAAACTTTTTTGTTGTTGTTACCAAGGGCTTTCCTGTCCCAGTATAACCTTTTCAAATAGAAATACAGAGGCAGAGCTGGAGAGACAGAGGGAAAGACTTGATAGCTCCAAATTTTCCTTCAGTGCAGTGGTGTCTGTACTTGAACATGAGTATGACAATGTAAATACTGTTCAAATAAATTGTTTTGCTGGATTTTAAAAAGTGTTCCATAATAGGATTGAGGAGATAGCAGAGTGGCTTAGCAATTGATATTCATGCCTGAGCTTCTGTGATTCCAGGTTCAATCCCTGGCGTCATCATAAGCCAGAGCTGATCAAAAATAAAAATGCAAAAACAGAACAAAAGTATGCCATTGTAGATGACATACTTGTCTATTAATGTCTCCTGCTGTCCCCCCATTTGTTTTCCAGTAATTGGCTATGAGGTCTAGGTTAAGGATAAGGAAGTCTTTCAAAAGTCAACGTTCACTGTTCACTATGCGTATATCATTTCCTCCTGTACTTCAGATAGGGCTCAGAACCCTGACTAGCCTTTTAAGATAGGACAGTTCCAAGCTTTGCAGGTGTGTGAAGCCAAAACTGAGGCAACTGAGGCACAAAGTGAAACCGGAGTCTCTCTGTTGCACAGAGAACCAGCCTGAGGTGACAAAGAGTGAAGGTGCCAAGTTTTAAGAAGTTGGTCTGAGAGAGAGAGACGAGACACACATTCTCAGGAATATCATGATTCCAAACCTGTATCTTTCAGGTTCATGAAAGTTGCTTCATGAAAGGTACTTAAAATTTTACCATCATCATATTTTTTTTTAATTTAACACCTGAAGACCTGCTTCACTGTTTGTGAAGCGATCCCCCCCTGCAGGTGGGAAGCCAGGGGCTTGAACCGAGATCCTTATGTCCGTCCTTGCACTTAGCACCACGTGAGCTTAACCTGCTGTGCTACCACCCGACTCCCATTTTATTTTATTTTTTTTCAACACCAGGATTATCACTGGGTCTCAGAACCTGTATGACTTCACTGCTCCTGGTAGCTACTTTTTTAGATAGTGAAAGAAGGAGAAGGTGAGTCAGAGAGAGAAGGAGACACACTACAGCAGACTCCACTGCTCACAAAGCTTCCTGCCTGCAGTCTCTTTCCTTATGAGTGGTCTAGGACTCAAACCTGGATTCTCAAACGTAGTAACTTGGGTTCTCCGCCTGGTGAGCCACATGCTGGCCCTCCCAAATTTTATTCTTACTCTTCAGTTTTGAAAAACTTTTGTTTAGCAAACTGTCCAGCTTAAGGTGACTTAAGTTGTTTCTGCCTCCACAACTGTTAGTGTCTATGATAAGCTGTGTTGGCACATGTGCATGTGTGACTCCAGCTTTGGTCATTCTCTCCAGCTGAACCTGAGGCCAGCAAGTAGGACTCTTGAAAGCTTGACCCACACCAGAGGATGAATTCAGAGACAACACTTTCTTTAGTCACTGTAGACCCACGCTGGGCTGCCTTTCCAGGTGGTGGAACCCCTTCCTGTGAGAAGGTGTTGAAGCCTGTCAGCTGCTCTGATGGTGGTGGTGGTGGTGGTGGTGGTGGTGGTGGTGGTTTGTGTGTGGGGGTTCTTTCTCTGGAGGGGTTGGAGACACACAGCTGTGCCTGGTGTGGCTCTCCTGTTTGCAATTTCAATTCCCAGCCTTTTGTCTCAGCTTGCTTCCACTGTGTTTGGGGATATTTGTGCTGCTGAGAAGGTACCCTGAGGGATTTCTCCAGGTTCCTTTAGCCCTGTTCCTCTTTCCCACTGTCTTTGCTCATTTTAAGCCATTTTTGCTTCCCTCCTCACCCCCACCCCATCTGTGTTTTTCACCACTGTTGCTAAGAAGTTGTAGGTTTGCAGGGTCTGAAAGGGCTCATTAGAAGCTGCCTACTCTCTTCCCCCCCCCCACCTCCGGGTGGGAGTGCATTTGACAGGGTTCCCGTTTTGACTGTTTTGAGATTTTGAGAACAGAATTGTCCCACAGGGGAGGCAACTCCACTGTTGTCCTTAGCAAGAACTTCTCGAAGCAAGAGCTCCCACCCTCTCGGTCTGTGTACCTTCTCTGCAGCTCCAATGGCTCCAACACCAGTTTCTTCCCAGTTGCCACCACAGACATTTATTTATTTGTTTGTTTGTTTATTCCCTTTTGTTGCCTTTGCTGTTTTATTTTTGTAGTTACTATTGTTGTCATTGATGTCATCGTTGTTGGATAGGACAGAGAGAAATGGAGAGAGGAGGGAAAGACGGGGAAGAGAAGGACAGACACCTGCAGACTTGCTTCACAGCATGTGAAGTGACTGCCCTGTAGGTGGGGATCTAGGGGCTTGAACTGGGATCCTTAAGCCGGTCCTTGCGCTTTGTGCCACGTGCGCTACCGCCCGACTCCCACCACAGGCTTTTTTATCTTCACTCCTTCCCTCTCCTCTTCCTTCATCTCTTCCCTCCCTCCCTTCTTCCCTTTTTTCCCTCCCTCCCTTTACTTCTTTCTCACTAGAGCACTTCTTAGCTCTGGTTTATGATAGTGCCAGGGATTGAACCTGGAACATCTGAACCTCAGGCATGAGAAAGTCTGCTCTATAAACCACTGTGACATTTCCTTAGCTCACTTAAAAAAAAAAAGATTTATTTATTTCATAAGAGAGAGAGAAAGTCTTTTGTGGTGCTAGGGATCTGGTAAGGTTTCTGTATGCTGCGCTGTGAGCTACCTCCTGGGCTTCAGCAGACGCTCAGTGAGTCCCTCTGCCTCCGAATTTCTCCTCATTTCATTCAAGTAGTGTAGCTAATGTGTTCATTTAAGAATAAAGATATGGTGGGGGTGGGGGTGGGGGCAGTGACTGGGGAGATAGCATAATGCCTATGCCAATTGTTTTAAATTTCTCTATTGGGGATTAATGTTTTACATTCAACAGTAAATAAAATAGTTTGTACATGCATATAATTTCTCAGTTTTCCATATAACAATACAACCCCTGTTAGGCCCTCTGTCACCATTCTTGGACCTGTATTCCCCCTTACCCCAGAGTCTTTTACTTTGGTGCAATACGCCAATTGTAAAAATATTTTTATGCCCAAGGCACCAAAAGTCCCAGGTTTAGTCTCTAGCAAGAGCTGAACAGTGCTCTAGTAAAAATTAATTAATTAATTAAACATTAAAGAGTGAAGATGTGGTCTTGTATATCGATATTACCTCAAATACAGATAAAATTAACAAATTAAAAAAACTTAGCCAGGTGGTGGTGCACCTGGTAGAGTGCACATATGACCATGTGCAAGGACCTGGTTTAAGCCCTGAGTCCCCACCAGCAGGGGAGAAGCTTCACAAATACTGCAGTGAAGCATTTTTTGCAGATGTCTATATGTCCCTCTCTCTCTCTCTCTCTCTCTCTCTCTCTTTTTAACCGGAGCACTGCTCAACTCTGGTTTATGGTGGTGCTGGGGATTAAACCTGGGCCTTTTGGTGCCTCAGGCATGGAAGTCTTTTTGCATAACCTTCATGCTATTTTCCTAACTCTCTGTGTGTGTGTGTCCCCTCTATCCCCACTTCTCTCTCAATTTCTGTCTCTATAAAAATAAATAAACAAATCTTTAAACAATGACTAATTAGAATCCAGGCAATGGCTCACCTCGTTGAGAGCACAGATTAGCATGCACAGGAACCAGGTTCAAGCCTCCAATCCCCACCTGCAGATGGGGAAGCTTCATTAGTGGTGAAATAGTGCTGCAGGTATCTTTTTCTCTTTCCTTTTTATCTACCCTCCTCTCTCAGCTTCTGTCTGTCTTATCAAGTGATGCCAACCAGACTGCCCTCGCCAGACGACCTCATCAATGTGTCCTGGAGCCCCACTTTCCCAGAGCCCTTCCCCACTAGGGAAAAAGAGGAAGGCTGGGAGTATGCATAGACCTGTCAATGCCCATGTTCAGCGGGGAAGCAATTACAGAAGTCAGACCTTCCACCTTCTGCATCTCATAATGACCCTGGGTCCATACTCCCAGAGGGTTAAAGAATAAGAAAGCTATCAAGGGAGGGGATGGGATACGGAGTTCTGGTGGTGGGAATTGTACTCCTCTTATCCTGTGGTTTTTGCCAGTGTTTCCATTTTATAAATAAACAAATTTAAATATATTTTAAAAGTAAATAAATAAAATAAAAATATTTTAAGATAAATTAATTAAAACAAAGCTACTGTGATAGTTCACCTGGTAGTGTGCCTGCCTTGCTGTGTGCACAGCCTAGGAGTACTACAGCACTGGGGGTAACTTCAGTGCTATGGTGCCCCTCACTCTTTCTCTCCCTCGACTTGTCTCTCTGAAAAAGTTTGCCCAGAGCAGTGAAATCACATGTGTGTGAGAACCTGGTATAAATATATGAAAACAAGCCAGGGACAGAGGTTAGTGGTAAAGCACATCTTCACATTTCTGATGCTTTGGGTTTGACCCCCAGCTCCAAAGAAACAAACAAAATGGTCATTTTATGCACCTGCACCTTTCTGTGACTCCTTGAGTTTTGAGATTATGTTTGTGCTTCTAGGCTTTTTGTGACCCAGTTCCTACCTTCTCCAGCCTTCCTTCTTATCTTCGTCAGCCCCTAGTGAAGCGATCTAGCCAGAGTGAGCACACTGTTGGGAATTCCCTATTTTCTTATCCCATAACCTTGGGATTGTTGCTTCTTTGCCTCTCAAGTTCCTGTTTATCCTTTAGGAAGCTATTTTGATATTCTTACATCCCACACACCTTCCCAGTGGGCTGGGGAGATAGCATAATGCTTATGTAAAAAAGATTTGTGTTGGGGCTGGGTGGTAGCACCATAGGACCCGCACAAGGATCCTGGTTCGAGCCCCCGGCTCCCCACCTGCAGGAGGGTCACTTCACAGGTGGTGACGCAGGTCTGCAGGTGTCTTTTTCTCCTCCTCTCTGTCTTCCTCATCTCTCTTGATTTCTCTCTGTTCTATCCAACAGTAATGAGAGCAATAACAACAATAATAACAAGGGCAATAAGCAAGTGATAAACAAGGGCAATGAAAAGGAAAAAATGGCCTCCAGGAGCAGTGGATTCATAGTGCATGCACCGAGCCCCAGCAACAACCCTGGAGACCAAAAACAAAAAAAAATGTGTGCCTGAGGCATCAGAGATCCCAGGTTCAGTTCCCAGCATCATCAGAAGCTAGGGCTGAGCAGTGCTCTGGGACCAAACACACACCAACATCTTTTTTTTTTGCGAGGGGGGATTTTTTTTCTTCATAATTTCAATCCCAGAATGGTTTAGTTTATTTATTTATTTAGTTAGTTAGTTAAAAAAAAAAAAGGAGACATCAACAAAACCGTAGGATAGGAGGGGTAAAACTCCACACAGTTCCCACCACCATATCTCCATATCCCCTGATAGCTTTCCTATTCTTTATCCCTCTGTGAGTATGGACCCAAGGTCATTGTGGGTTGCAGAGGGTGGAAGGTCTGGCTTCTGTAATTGCTTCCCCACTGAACATGGGCGTTGACTGGTTGGTCCATACTCCCAGTGCGCCTCTCTCTTTGCCTAGTAGGGTGGGTCTCTGGGGAAGTGGAGCTCCAGGACACATTGGTGGGGTCGTCTGTCCAGGGAAGTCTGGTTGGCATTATGCTGGCATCTGGAACCTGGTGGCTGAAAAAGAGAGTTAACATACAAAGCCAAACAAATTGTTGAACAATCATGGACCTAAAGGCTGAAATAGTGCAGATGAAGTGTTGGGGGGTACTCACTGCAGACTATTGTGTACTTTTGCTTTCAGATATATATTTTGCCCTAGTTTATGCTTAGGACACACCAACATCTTACCTGCTTCTCACTCTGCACTTGACACCCTAGTTTCGGTAACTCAGCCCCAGGTGCAGTCCTTGGCACCATATATGCTGAGTGGTGCTCCAGTCTCCCTCCCCTTCATAAAAATCATAAATCATTTTTTAAAAGAGAATACCACATCTCAGAAGTAGAGATGAGAACACAATGAGTTCTGATTGTTTCCATTCTTTAACTTCCAAACAAGCACAATTCATGTACCTCTGCTGCCCCTTCCCACCGCCTCTCAGTTATTTTGAAGTCAGTCCTAGGGATTATATTGTTCTGTTTAGAAGTATTCAGTTTCTATGAAAGACAAGGCTTTTTATTAATTTATTTTATTTTTAAGTCTCTCTTAAAATTTAATTTTATTGATTATTTGATAGAGACAGAAATTGAGAGGGGCAGGGAAGATAGAGAGTGAGAGAGACAGAGAGATACTAAGATACCTATAGCACTGCTTCACCACTCGTGAAACTTTCCCCCAGCAGGTGGAGATCAGGGGCCTGAACCTGGGTCCCTGTGCACTGTAGTGTATGCACTTAACCAGGTGCGTCATTGCCTGGCCCCTTACTAATTTATTAAGTGATTGATTACTTGGTGCTTGGGATTTATCACAGGCCCTCACTTATGTAAACCATGCACTCTATCACTGACATAAGATAAGACTTTTTAAAAAAGACTGATTTTGGGAGTTGGGTGGTAGTGCAGCAGGTTAAGCTCAGGTGGCTCAAAGTGCAAGGACCAGCGTGAGGATCCCAGTTCGAGCCCTCAGCTCCCCACCTGCAGGGGAGTCGCTTCACAGGCAATGAAGCAGGTCTGCAGGTGTCTCTCTTTCTCTCCCCCTCTCTGTCTTCCCCTCCCCTCTCCATTTCTCTCTGTCCTATCCAACAACGACAATATCAATAACAACAATAATAACTACAACAATAAAACAGCAAAGGCAACAAAAGGGAATAAATAAATAAATAAATATTAAAATTTTTTTAAAAGACTGATTTTTATTTCATATGGATTCATGTAGCTTTGTGTGTACAACTGTGTGAATGTACGTGTGTTCATCTGTATCTATATATGTCTATAGATATAAACACAAAAAGATATTTATGTAAACCCATGCACACAAAGATACCTATTCTGCATGAAATGTATCAAATCGATGTTTAGTGTGTATACACATAACACATGTTCATACATGTGGCTTTTCTCAACATGTTTATGGGGTTCATTGATATAATTGCAGAAATCAGTAACTTTTTTTTTTTGTCATTGCCAGGGCTTTACCACTTTGGATTGATCATTTCAGATAGAAAATGAGAGATAGACAGAGGAAGAGAGGGTACTACAGCATGGAAGCTTCCCCCACTGTAGTGGGGGCCAAACTTTACTGAGTGTGGGCTGTGTATATGGCAAAGCAGGCATCCTCCCAGCTGAGCAAGGTATTTTACCAGCCCAGCAGTTCTTTTTTTCTATCTTTCTTTCTTTCTCTCTTTCTCTCTCTCTCTCTCTCTTCTCTCTCTTTCTTTCTTCTTTTCCTTCTTCTTATTCTTTTTTTTTTTTTTTTTTACTGTGTATTATTCTGTCTATTTAGTTAACTAGAGCACTGCTCAGCTCTGACTTATGGTAGTGCCAAGAATCAAACCTGGGACCCCCTGATGCCTCAGTCATGAAAGTCTGTTGTATAAGCCATTGCTGCTATTTTTCACCCCTTATTCTATTTATTAATGAAGAATAAAAATACAACCATATAGCATAACTACCTGTACATCTAAATGTTGTCAGCATTTCTGTAATATCATTTCAGTCAAATCAGCTTCATCAAATTTGCATTTTCTGTTTCCTACATGGTGAGTTACATTTGTTTAGAGTTGACTAGTCCAAATCAGGATAACAAAATTCCTTGGGTATTTGAAGGGTTGCTTCCTGCCTACTGAGAGGGATGCAGTAGTGTGCTTCATGTCAAGAACCACTGTCTAGCTTGCATAGGTAGCAAGTGGTTGGGTCTTTGGTCAAGCGCATAATTTATGTAGGAAGCAGGCTTGTGGGGGTGAGGGTGAGTATGTCTCTTGTGCTGCGTCAGCTCAGGAAATGCAGGTCTAAGATGTGCCCATGAGGCCAGGCTGACCCTGTGCCCCTCCTCCCCCGTGTCCTTTTCTCTTACATCACAGAATTTTGCCTCCTACAAGGAAAGGATGGTGGCTTCGAGCAGGAGAGGAAAAGCGGCCCTGTCTTCCTGGATCCCCTGCCCTTCCAAGAGTTTGGGGACATGCCAGATGGCAGGCAGGAGCCCTCTAAACCTGATGGACGGTTGAGTGTGTTAAAACAAGGTATTGCCAGTAGGGCAGGGTGGGACAGGCTGATGGCCAAATGAGCACTGTGTCTCAAGAGATGGTGTGGGCTCCAGAAGCAGCCACTCCTGGGACTCCTTGTGGCTTTGTGCAAACATTTGAGGGCGGAGCTGGTCTTAGTCCACTCAACTGGATTCAGCATCGCTGGATCTCAGGGAACCTCAGGTCCCAGGTGCCGTGATGTGATTAAAGAGTGGGAGAGTCAGGGGAGAAAATAGTCGAAGCCTGACCTTTTCTTTCATTTAAAGCCCAGAAGTCTTGCTGACTGCTATGAATAGCGAGTCAGCAGCAAGGCGAGAGAACCCAAATTTTGCATCTGTTTCATTATATTTCAGGCTTCACTGTGAGACAAGCAGCGCCTTGTCAGCACTATGGAATGCTCTCTCGGAGGCTCTTTTCCCACATGGCAGGAAGCTGTGTAGGGCTGTGGCATCCAAGCAGGAGGAGGGAGAGCTGAGCCTTGCCTGTAGCACTTCCTTTGGCTCCTCGTAGTAGTTTGTGTTTTGAAAAGTTGGCATCTTGGAGGTGGAGGAAGGGATGGAGGGTGTACGGAGGAAGGAGAAAAGGGGAGCTCAGAGACTGGTGAAGAGAGCCAGGAGTAGCTCCATCTATGCTCTGCTTTGGAGGCTAAGACTCATCTCTGGAGCTTCAGGAGTCCTCAGCTAAGAGGCACTTTTGATTCTGTAGCAAAAAAAAAAAAAAAAAAAGTGCTGAGTGACCTGGGGAAATGGCTCAGCTAGCAGAGCACAGGACTTGCATGCCTGAAGCTCTCAGTTCTGTCTCCAATACCACATAGACCTGGTTGATACTCTGGCATCTCTCTCCTTCTTCCTCTCACATGAGACATAGGAAATAAATAAAAATAAATCTTAAAATATTAAAAATATCAGTGTGGGAAGAAATGAAAACCCACTCTTTTTTAAAATTACTATTATTATTTTTTATTTAGTCCACTAGGTCTTAATACCTCATGACTCCACTGATCCTGGTGGCCTTGCTATTTTTTCCCTTTCTTTTTTTTTTCTTTCTATCTCCCTCCCTCCCTCCCTCTCTTTCTTTTTTCCCTTTTTCCTGTTTGATAGTAAGAAAACAGGAAACAGAGAGGGAAAGAGACAGAGAAAAGGAGAGATATCCACAGCATTGCTTCACCATTCCTGAAGCTCCCTTCTTGCAGGTAGACTGTGGCTTGAGCCTGGGTCCTTGAGCATGGTAAAATGTGCATGCTACCCTGCTGAGCCACCGCCTGTGCCCCCAAAGTCTCAATATTAAGGTAAGATTTTGCAGTCTTGGGCTGAACCACCAGCCTCTCCTGTGCCTCCTTGAAACTGATAATTACTTGCAACTTTGAGCTGCCACTTAAGTGATATCAGTGTCATACAGGGCTCCTGCAGTGTGTGCTACAGGGAAGTGACAAGGCGTTCTGTGGGATGCAGCTTTCTTATCATTTCCTTTCCCACCAGCCTCTGTGCACATTGCCCCTTCTAGTCTGCCTTAGTGGAGTGGGCAGGCTGGGTGTGCTGTGCACGAGTAGGCTAGGGGCAACCAGCTGAGACCTTGCTCTGTTTATAGGGTGGCTTTTAAATAAGTCATCAATAGAAATGGTGTGCTTATGCATCACTGTACATATGAATGTGAAATTAAGCCCCCCCCAAGGACTGGTTTTCAACTTTGTTAATATGGCTGTGGGAGTAGTATGGCCAGGAATTGAATTTAACTCCAGCAGTTAAGTTGTCAAGACTGAATCTAAGACAGCAATTTATCCCCACCCTTCCCTTGCACTGTTGTTCCAATGGCTTTGTTCTGCAGGAAGGGGCAAGTGATCCAAGAGGCAGGGAAACTTGGGTGGGCCTTTGACCCTTCACTGGTTGCCCCTCATTTCCTGCCTGCCCCACTCCACTTGTATGAAGGCTGACATTCCTTGGAGGAAGGAGCCTTGACCTGGAGTTAATAAACTCCAGTCACAACTGATCAGTTAAGCAGGATTTCCATTCCTGCAGAAGCTGGTGTGTCAGAGTTTGGCTTACAATGGCTCTGGGCAGTGAACTTTCCTGTTCAGCTCCAAATGCATAAGTATGAATTCCTGTGTACACATGCTCATATGTGGACACACACATACTTGTGTGCAATGTAGTCACTGCAGAGGTGATTAACACTCATACACATTCATGTGTTCGTAAGAATGTGAATGCTTTGGTTTACACCGAGTCTTATCCTTAAATCCCTGCTGGTCTTAATTTACTGGAAACTTTTTGAGATTCTACGGGGCGAGGCTCCAGTACCCTGCAGAAAAGTGACCCTCCAGCTGGGTGGGCCTTCATGTGCTTTCTCCAGAACAGGTGAAGAAGAATGGAAAAAGTGGAGTAGCCGTGTCTGCCATGCAAACAGGGTGTCAGAAATATTAAAGAACAACAGGAGAAACTGAGGTCTCATGCCAAACACATTTCTGAGTTAGTTTGACTTTGAAGCATTGCAAAAGAAAAATAACTGATGTTTAAGCAATTCACCATAGCTAATTATGCTCGAAAAAAAGAATCTAAATGATTTTTCCAGAGAAATAATTGATTAGATTTAATTACTGCTTAGTGAGTCATCAGAGAAGAGTAATGTCTAAAATCAAACGGGTCTTCCCTCTTCCTTTTCTGTCTCTTTTTCCCTTCCTCCCTCCCCTTCCTTCCTTCTTTCCTCCCCTTTCTTCTTTCCTCTGTAGTAGTGTGACTTGTTATTGAAAAACAGGGTGCTATTTAACTCCTCCTTTATGTCCAAGTCCCACGGCTGTGCAGCTGGAAGTGTCTGTGAAAGAACAAGGACAATTAGCTATAAAAAGCCAGACTTGCTGCCCCTTGTTCTGAGATGCATGGCAGTCATGAGGCTGGGTGTGCTCTGCTGCTTTCACAGCGACTCTGCTCTTGGAGAAGAACTTCCATCCTTTTTTGGAGCTACCAAAGCAACACCAGACAGCTCTGAGTGACATCCTCCAGGTGGTCCTGTTTGATGATGACTTACTCCTGGTCCTGGAACAAGTGGTAAGATCCAAGACGGTGTCGTCACATGTGTTTTCTGGAGATGTAGATGGGCTCGACCTCTTGGGGACAGGCTTTGAACTAGGAGAAACTTGTGCACAAGTTTTTCCTTTCTTTACTCCCTAATCTTCAATTTTCTTTTCTTTTTTTAATATTTATTTATTCCCTTTTGTTGCCCTTGTTGTAATCTTCAATTTTCTAACTGCAGAAAGGTATATATTACTTCCTGAGGACTGTTACAACAAATCACCACAAAGTTCATGGCTTAAAATAGCAGAAGTTTGTTTTCTTATACTTTGTGGGGCCAGAAATCTGAAGTCAAGTTGTCAATAGGCATGCTTCCCCCAAAGACTCAAGGAGATAACACCTCCCTGTCATCTGCAGCATCTGGGGGGTCTCCTGGCATTCCTTGGCTTGTGGCCACATCACTTCAATTTCAATGCTGCCCTTCCCCTCCACTCTATTTTTATCTTTGTGACTCTGTCATCTCTTTGTTTCTCAAAAGATACTCAACAGTGGATTTAGAGCCCATTCCAATCTGGGAAGACCTCATGTCAAGGTCTTATCTTAATCACATTGACTCTTATTCTAACATTAGGAATTTTAAGTGATATATATCCCCCAAACTTGGACTTAAAAATATTAATTTTAATGTAATACAGAGTTTGATCTCTGATTTTTTTTTTTCATGTCATGGTTTATGGTTTCCTGGAGACATCCATATTGTCTCTCTGGAAATTAGAATGTGCCAGAAGAGTTTAGTACCCAGGGATGGGAGCTGGGGTTCCACCCACCCGGGCAGGAGGAGCTGCCGGTTCTGGAGAGGGAAGAGCTTGTGGGAGGGCAGGCTAGTCTCCAGGAGATGGCAAATGCTTTCAGAAAGTCCACTGACTTCTCCTTTCTTCTTTTTATTTTTTAATTTCTTTTATATTTATTGATTTTCCCTTTTGTTGCCCTTGTTTTTTATTGTTGTTGTAGTTAATATTGTTGCTATTGATGTTGTTGTTGTTAGAGAGGACAGAGAAATGGAGAGAGGAGGGGAAGACAGAGAGGGGGAGAGAAAGACAGACACCTGCAGACCTGCTTTACTGCCTGTGAAGCACCTGGCAGGTGGGGAGCCAGGGGCTCGAACCCACCACCTGCGCTTAACCCAACTCCCGACTTCTCCTTTCTTAAAATAGCTCCTTCCACAAGGAAAATGTCAGGACATCATCCTGTGGAAAGAGCACCAGCTGCCCTGTCAGCTGCTGGGAAAGCAAGCTGTCGGGCAGGGAGGGAACAGTGGGCTCCCACTTGGATCTGGACATGAAAGCCAGGATTAAGCAGCACTGGCTGGCTGTTTGTGGGGATAGGAGTGCCCATCCTGGCAGGACTGCTCACCTCAGGACAGGCTCTGTCCATGCAGATGGATGAAGATGCCCTGTGCCTGGCGGGGGGGGGGGGGGGTGTAGGGTGGTTGGGGGCAAAAGAGCCACATTTAAAACCAGGGAACGATACTTTAATGTTCCCCTCTTTAGTTTCGCTTGCAACCACTTCCTCTGAATTCCTAATTCAAGCTGACAAACCCTGCTTAGGTCTGGAAAGATACCACCTGCCCTCACTCTAAAGAATGATCCCTGGGCAAAGCTCCACTTACTGTCTCCTTAGGAAGGAGTTGAACCCCAGGAATTAGCAAATTTGAAATGGAGCAGGGCCCAAGGTTTTGTTTCACTTGGGAGACAGTGCAAGGCAGGTATTTGTCTGTTGTAAGGCAGAGGCCTGGGCTGAGTACCACTTAGCTTTATTTTCACCGTGTCTGTCTTCTTCTTCTTCCCCTTACCCTGCAGTGTGATGATGTGGTCAGCGGGCTGTCACCCTCTTTGCCGGTGTTGGGGGAGTTGAAGCCCCCTCAGGAGGAGCACCTCATGAACTTCCTGCGACTGGTGGGGTACAGTGTGCAGGGAAGGTGTCCAGGACCAAGGGGTGCAGTCAGCAACCAGAAGCTCTTTTCTACAGCTTATTTCCTAGTCAGCGCACTAGCAGGTATGGCAAAGAGGAGCCAAAAAGGGCTGTGATTACTTTGGAAAGTGTGTGTGTGTGTGTGTGTGTGTGTGTGTGTGTGTGTGTGTGTGTCTTGCTTATTATACTATGTGTCTGAATTACAAACAATAATAATTGGGCCAGCAATATAGTTCACCTGGATAGTACACCTAATTTGACATGTGCACAACTCAGGTTTGAGCTAGACCCCTATTGCACTGGAGGAAACTCCAGTGTTGTGGTATCTTTCTCTCTTTCCCTCTCTTTTTTTATCTGAAAAGAGAAAAAAAAATCAACTTGGGGTGGTAGAGCCTAAGCTGACAGAGAGAAAAAAAAAACAAAACTACGGAATATTTGGCATAGATAGTTCTCTCCCCTTCAGCAGTACAGGGAGGATAAAAAAGGGGGTGGTTAGGGGTTGGGTGCTAGCACCTTGTTGAGGGCGCATGTTACAACGCACAAGGTTTGATTCCCCCGGTCCCCACCTGAAGGGGGAAATCTTCGCGAGTGGTGAAGCATGGCTGCAGGCATCTCTCTGTCTCTCTCCCTGTCTCCCTTTTCCCCTCTTGATTTCTGGCTGTCTCTATCCAGTAAATGAATATAATAAAGCAAGAAAGGGGGAGGTCAGGAATGTTTACATGAAAGTTCAAAGACATGAGCATGAAGGAGGCGCTGAAAGAGTTTTACTCTCTTCCCCTTGGGAGGAACGCATCTTCCAAACAGAGAGCTCTGGTGGTGATACATCACAGTGGTTCTAATTAGGCAACTTATTATTTTTTTTCTCCACCAGTGTTTAGTTCTGCTCCTCTAGGTCCTCACTGCACACTCATAGTCTCATGCTTTATCCACTGTGTTACCTCGCTGGCTGTGGGAATCTTGAGTTTTTAAAAAATTGAGGGAAAAAAAAACCGCTTCTCTAAGCTTTATATACTAATGTATGCTCTCTCCATGCCTTGTCCCAAGTCATGCATGAAAGTTCTGAGATGGACAGAACATAAGACACCCCTGCGCATTGGCAACTTTATCAAAGACCGTTCTCTACCATTTATTAGACATTTACATATGGACATTCTGTGGAGAACTAGTCCACAGTCAGAGTCCTCCAGTTTCACATATCCTATTCTTCTTTTTCCTGCAGTCTTTATTTTTTAATGGAGATACAGATATATGTATCTGTCATCAGTAGTTCCAGGCATATAACACAATGATTAGATATTTGTACACATTGTAAAATCATCACACAAGTCCAATTAATAGCCGTCACCATGCTTTCTTGTGAGAACTTTTTTTTTTTTTTTTTTTTTTTTGCTTCCAGGGCTATCGCTGGGGCTTGGTGCCTGCACTATGAATCCACTGCTTTCAGAGGCTATTTTTTTCCCTTTTTGTTGCCCTTGTTGTTTATCGTTGTTACTGTTGTTGTTGTCACTGCTGTCATTGTTGCTGGATAGGACAGAGAGAAATTGAAGAGGGGAAACAGAGGAGGAACGAAAGATAGACAGCCACCTGCAGACCTTCTTCACCACTTGTGAAGCGACCTCTCTGCAGGTGGGGAGCCGGGGGCTCAAACAGGGATTCTTACTCCGGTCCTTACGCTTGGCGCTGTGCGCTTGACCTGCTGTGCTACCACCCAGCCTCCCTTGTGAGAACTTTTAAGCCCTATACTCTTAGCAACTTTAGATATGCACTATGATAACTATAGTCACCATACTATCATGCCCAGTGGCTCGCCCATTTTGTCACCAGAAGCTTGTGCCTTTTCACCCCTTGCACCCATTTTGTTCAACCCCAACCCTACCACCAATCTGTTCTCTGATTTTTGTTTTTAATTGTTATGTTTGAATTCCATGTGTAAGAAAACTTGGTACGTGTATTCTTCTCCACCTTACGTATTTCACTTAACATGAAGCCCATACCCTCAAGATCCTCGGAGTTTCCACTGACATGAAATGCCCTTTTCCATCCTTTCACTTCAGGCGATGTGTGTCCTTACATCTGAGTCCTGTTGTGGGCAGTACACAGACATATTTCATTCATCTTTTATTTTATTTTATTTTGTCATTGCTGGGGCTTCACTGTTCTAGCCTGGCTTTGTCAGATAGAAAGTGAGAAGGGTGGGGGGATAGCACTGAAGTTTCCTCCAGTGCTGTAGTACTCCATGTGGTGTACTGGGGGCTTGAACTTGGGTTGGTCACTCATGGCAAAGCAGGCACTTTCCCAAGCGCTAGGTTCTTTTTTTTAAATTATTCAGTCACCATGTATCTTTCCATCGGAGAATTCAGCCTGTTTACATTTACAGTACTTATCAGTAGGTATGTACCTATTGGCATTTTGTTTTCTGACTGCTTTTATAGCTCACTGGGTAAGGTGCATGCCTTGCCTTGTGTGGCCCAGTTTCAAGTATGAGGACCACATGAGAGTTGCTGGGGTAAGCTCTGATGCTATGGTGTCCCTAACTGGTAAAGTAAAGTTACAGTGATGAGGCTCCAGCTTAAAAAGCGAGAGAGAAAAAAGAGAGATAGAGATAGAAGGAGGGAGAGAGAGAAAGAAAGAGGAGAAAAAGGGAACTTGTTAACAAGAAAATTATAGGCTCCATCTTTTTTTTTTTTAAAATCTTATTTATTTATTAATGAGGAAGACAGGAGGAGAGAAAAAGAACCAGACATCACTCTGGTACATGTGCTGCCAGGGATTAAACTCAGGACCTCACACTTGAGAGTCAATGCTTTATCCACTGCACCACCTCCTGGACCACTAGACTACATCTTTCATGACTGTGTATCTTTGTAGTTGTTTTCATGATACATTTAACTTTACCTGTGAGATTTATACTTTCATATCTTTTTAGCTTAAAGAAGACCCTTTAATATTTCTTGTAAGGACAGTTTAGTGGCAATGAATTCATTAAATTTGTCTGAAAAAGCCATTTCTTGCTCCTTCCATTCTGAAAGAGGTATTTCGAGGATATTGTATTCTTGGACTGATTTATTTTTATTCTGTGTATTTATTTTGGATAGAGACATTGAGAGAGAGGCAGGAGAGAGGTAGAGGGGAAGTAAAAGACACTTAAAGCACTGCTTCACTCCTTGTGAAACTTTCCCCTGCTTTTGGAGACTGGAACTCGAACCTGGGTCCTAGTGCACTGTAACGTGCTTGCTCAACTGTTGTGCCACTGCCCGGCCTTTTTTTTTTTTTTTTTTTTGGTGTTGGGGAGGATATACTTCTCAGCTCTGGCAATAATGGTGCCAGGGACTGTACCTGGGGCTGCAGGTATGTACATCCTATTAGACTCTTCTGCCGAGCATTGGAACTCTTTTTCTTTAAGCATTTTAAGTGCATTATGTCACACTCCCTTCTGGCTTATAGAGGCTGACAAGCTGACAGTCTTATAGGGGCTCCCTGGTGTTTTTTTTTTTTTTTCTCTTGCAGCGTTTGAGAGTCTGTTCTTGTCTTTAATTATAGTTATGTGCCACTTAGCACTGAAGGCTGCGCTTTGGAACTTCTGCCATTATATTTGACTACTGTGTAAATTCCACAGAGGTGTGATTATATACATCTAGTTGCTATAATCTATTATACATCTAGTGTACATGGTATGCCCATTGGGACTACCATTGTATTGTCTGTTGTTGACTGAAAAGTGAACACAGAGGTGGCTATTAGATCTGTTTTAGGGGGAGGGGGCTGGGCCATAGCACAGCAGGTTAAGCACACATGATGTAAATCACATGGACCAGCTTAAGGATCCAGGTTCCAGCTCCTGGCTCCCCACTTGCAAGGGGTGGGGGGTTGCTTCACTGTCGGTGAAGCAGGTCTGCAGGTATCTATCCTTCTCTCCCCCTCTCTCTCTTGCCCTCCTCTCTCTGTCCTGTCCAACAACAATGACAACAATGGTAAACAACAAGGGCAACAAAAGGGAAAAGTTAGCCTCCAGGAGCAGAGGATTCATAGAGCAGGCACTGAGCCCCAGCAATAACCCTGGAGGCAAGAAAAAAGAAAAAAATAGATTTGTTTTTAAAACAGCCTTTGCTGCCTATTTAGTGTCACTGATTCAAAAAATTCTGAGCATATTTTCTGCCCAGCTGATGGAAAAGTACTAAAGTATAAATTAGGTACAATTGAGAGGCTGGGTCTTAACTTTTTTTTCTGACAGTGACTGATTTTTTTTTTTTCTCTTGCAGAAATGCCAGATAATGCAGCAGCTCTGCTGGGTACTTGCTGTAAGCTCCAGATTATTTCTGTACTCTGCCACATGGTAAGTAACTCTCTAGGGCCTAGATGGGGCCAAGGATGGAGCAGTGAAAAGGAGATAAGACACCTGCAGCTTGTAGAACTTCTAGACTTTTTTTTTCCTTATCCACAGATGGCCTTCAAAATATATTAAATATTATTTTTAATATATATTTTATTTGCTTTCTTTTAATGAGAAAGATTCAGGGAGAAAGATAGAGTGACAGACAGACATATTAGACAGACAGACACCAGAGCACTACTCAGATCTGGTTTATGGTGGTTTGGGGGATTGAACCTGAGACTTCAGAGCCTAAGGTAAGAAAGTCTTTTTGCATAACCATCATGCTATCTCCCTACCCCCCCCAGCCAATATGTATTATTATTAAGTCTACTCCATAGGAAAACTGAGGTCCTGGGGAAAGCATTTGGTTGATGAATTTAATAGCAAGCTAAGACTTCAATCTTGCCTCTAGACTCGAGATATCATTCTTCCCCATGGTTTGTAAGGATTTTGTTTACCTCTTGGTTGAACACTACAGGAAAGGGCCCTAGCATCATGCTATTTGCAGTTGTGTTTGGAATCTAGACCCACTTGATTCTGCCCTGCTTCAGATTCATCATGATGAAAGTCTGACCTGTTTCATGGAGACACAGTCAGCTTATTTCCTTTATTTTAGGAATATTATTATCTGTGTGGACTGGGGAAACACAAGAGTTAGGTAATGAGTTTAGTTCAGAGAGTCAAGGTTAAGCAGCACCTTTTTACATTATAAATCGGGTCATTAAGAGACTAAACTACCAATAGGGCTGCACTCAATTGCTCTAAAAGGAGATTTCCTCCAGTGCAGTTTTGCAGGTGTTATTTAGCCCAAGATGAAGTTGGCAAAGCATTCCCGACCAGATTATTTGAGGATCTTCTTACTAAATGTTAAAGCAAGCTTGTAAACACAGGTTTGTAAAGCAGGTATTACAGACAATAGTCTTAACTAGGGCTGTGAAATCTAATGCACATCTCCTTTGAGAACCATGGCTAATGCCTTTGGAATATCTTTCCCCAAAATAAGACTGCAGCAAGACACAACTACACTGGATTTAAATACCACTCACAATGGAAAGTAAATTCTACACACTCAGAGGAATGCTCTGTTCTTCCGCTTTGACTACAAAAGCTTGTAAATGTGCAGCCTGTGTACTCTGTGGCCAGCTGAAGGAGAAAGACTTAAGTTCAGTCGTGCAAACAAAAAGCATCATTGCCTAATTGTGTTCAGTGATGAGATGAGAGTAGTTCACTGCCCCACGCCGCTTTTTTGAGTAACTGCGTGTACAGTGTTAGAAAATTGGCCCTTGGGGAGCCAGGCAGTAGTGCAGCAGGTTAAGCGCAGGTGGTGCAAAGCGCAAGGACTGGTGTAAGGATCCCGGTTCAAGCCCCCAGCTCCCCACCTGCAGGGAAGTTGCTTCACAGGCAGTGAAGCAGGTCTGCAGGTGTCTTTCTCTCCCCCTCTGTCTTCCTCTCCTCACTCCATTTCTCTCTGTCCTATCCAACAACAAGAACAACAACAATAACTACAACAATAAAACAAGGGCAACAAAAGGGAATAAATAAATAAATATAAAAAATAAAAAGAAAGAAAATTGGCTCTTACTAAGTAATTTGAAGTCATCAGTTGTGCTCAGGAAGCATATAGTAATTTAAATAGAAAGAAAGTTATGCCGCCACCACATTGACTAAGTCCCTATCTCAACACACTTACATTTAGTTGTCATCTGCCTTGAAGATTAGTTCCAGAATTTGATCTTATGTTGTTTTGAAATTCTGTTCTGCTGATGTTCTAAGAGCATATATCAGCATATACCAGTAGATCGCCAGAATGGTTAATGTTTAGTCTTGCACAAAAGAACTTATCGAGAGAAAACGAAGAACTGATTTTTTTTGACACCTTACTGAGTATTTTCACCTAATTTCCTTTAGGTAATGCAACAACTCTTCCTAAGACAAAGTTCTGAGGAAACTTAGGTGTCATGTGCTTCTTAAAGGAATTTTTTTTTTCTTTCCTTTTCCTGGTAACTTTGAGAAACTTTCTGAATGGTGTCACATATGATAATATCTGTCGAGCTGATAGAACCCTGTTTAGAAAGGGCTGGTAACTCACCTGGTTAACCATGCAAAGGACCCAGGTTCAACACCCCCCCCCCCCCGTTCCCACCTTCAAGGGGAAGTGATGAAGCAGTGCTTCCTGTGTCTATTTCTCATTCTCTATCCCTCTTTCCTTTCAATTTCTCTGTTATTTAGTGAGATACTACTTCACTCCTGTGAGAATGTCACACATCAGGAAAGGTAGCAACAACAAATGCTGAAGAGGTTGTGGGGACAAAGCTGCACTGCTGATGGGAATGTAAATTGGTCCAACCCCTATGGAGAGCAGTCTGGAGAACTCTGAACCTGCAGTTCCTCTCTTGGGGATATATTCCCAAGAACCAAACACAACCATCCACAAAAGATCTGTGTATACCTATGTTCAATTTCTCTGTTATTTCAAATAAAATAGTTAGAAAAAAAAAGTGGGGATTAGAAAAATAAAAACCTGGTGTGAGAGAGAGAGAGTTAGAATCATTTTGCCCCAACACCCTCTGGGTGACTGAGTCTCTATTATACCTATAAGTACCTTATAGGCACTAGGAATTGACTGGTGCTTGAGAAAGAAACTGGATACTGTTCAGTACTTTTATGCCAGACCCAGAAACACTATCCACTCTGCTACTGCCATTGGCAGTATTTCATCCTTAAATCACTAGGATTGTAATAAAAAAAAATTCTGTATTGTATAGCTCAAAAGTAACCAGAGAACAAGAACTGAGGTCACATAAAGGACAGGGAGTGAACATTTATTTTATGTTAACAGGCTACAGGCCGATTCCTACCAGACCTGCACACACTTGTACTGCAGCACCCAGCTTTTATCAGTCTCAAACTAGGGGCAGCACAAGCTAATTGGTTAGAAACAGAGTCCATAGGGAGTTGGGCAGTAGCGCAGTGGGCTAAGCGCACATGGCGTGAAGCACAAGGATCAGAATAAGGATCCCAGTTCGAGCCCCCGGCTCCCCACCTGCAGAGGAGTCACTTCACAGGCAGTGAAGCTGGTGTGCAGGTGTCTATTTTTCTCTCCCCCTCTATGTCTTCCCCTCCTCTCTATTTCTCTCTGTCCGAACAATGACATCAATAACAACAACAGTAATAACTACAACAACAATAAAAAACCAGTAAGGGCAACAAAAGGAAAAATAAATAAATAAATATAATAAATTTTTTTTTAAAAAAAATCCATAAAGGTGTTGACAATAAAGATGAGAACAGCTTGGCTACAATCAGAGCCTCACCACTCAGAATGCTGGAATACGCAAGTGGGGTCCATCAGCAGTCCATGGATTTTTCATTTCAGGATGTGGTGCTTGTGCTTAAAGAGCAGTCAGTGCCTGGACTATGAATCTACTGCTCCTGGTGGCCATTTTTTTCCCCGTTTTATTGGATAGGGCAGAGAGATTTGAAAGGGGAGGGGAAAATAGAGGTGAGAAAAAAATGGACACCTACAAACCACTTCACTGCTTGTGAAGTGACCCCCCCCAAAGGTGGGGGACTGGGGGCTTGAACCAGGATCCTTCTTGTGCTTTTAACCTGGTGCTCCACTGCCCGACACCCTCCCCCTTCGTTTTTATACTAAATCTTTATTTCTACATTATTAAAACCGTCTAGTTCTGAATCCCTAATAAAAATCAAGACTATTGAAAATTGAAATTACAGAAGATCACAAAAAATTATCAGAAATTTGATCAAATCTCTAAAAGCTCCCCCCCAAACAAAAAGTCAAAAACTTCAATAAAACATTAACACACTTAATTCAGCAAAGCATTAAAAGTGTCATATACAATATTCGAGTGAGATTTATCCCAGGAATACAACGATATAATAAAATATGCATAATACAATACAACATAAGAATACAATCATATCCGACATGCCAATGATTAATATCTGACTCAGTGGTGAAAGCCAACCATTTTTCTCCCAAATCAGGTGCAAGATAAGATCGTCTACTCTTCCTTCCTTCCTTTATTGTGTGTGTGTGTTTGTGTCATTGGGACCTCACATATTTGAAGTTTCACTGCTTCAGACCAATTTTTTTTTCCAGAGAGGGAGAGAGCCAGCTAGCAGCCAGCCAGATAAGACACACAGACAGACACCCCAGCATCCAGCATCTCCTAGCGACATAGTAGTGGTAAGGTAGTATGCTGCAGGCTCAAGCCTGGACTGTGCGCACGCATGCCAAGACAGGTACCCTTCCAGGTGAGTTATCTTACCGGCCCCCTTGCAACCAGTCTTGCATCGGTATACAGCATAGTATGGAAGCCCTAACTAGAACAATTAGGCAGGGAATAGCAGAAATGAAATTATCACAGTATGTGGATGACTGATTTTTACATAGAGAAAAACGCTGAAGATCTCACCAAAAACTGTTGGAACAAATGAGTTAACAAGCCACTAAACAAAAACTGGTGACAGGCTGGGAGACAGCTCATACAGTAAAGCACACACTTTGCTGTATGTGACGTTTACTCTTACTCTTTTTTTTTCCTTCAAAGTAATAAAAGAACAAAAATAAAATTGGGGCTGGGTAGGTGGTATTGCACGTGTGATGCATGAGGCCCTTGATTCTTTTCCCAGAACTGTATTTAAATTAAAACCAAACTAAAACAAAGGGGGCCAACCTACCACAAATTAGGGGTGGGTGCCTGTGACCTCTTCCTCAGACTGTAGGAACCTTGTCACAAACTGGGATTACTACCTGTGCTTGGCTATGGGCTTCCAGAACACTGTAGTCACGAGTCTATTAACCTGCAAGAATAACACACAGAACTCAGGAACTACGTTGATTCACTAGTTCATTAATTAGAAGAAGCAACCAGATGAAAGCCATGCATTCAGGGCTGAGTGTGTGGGTAGGGGAAGGTGAAGAACTTGTGTGTGCTCTCCGCGTGCACCATTTCCCCCGATCTTCATACACTAACTCAGAGCTCTCTGAACCCCCTTGCTCACCCCTCCCATTTCCCCTCCCCAAAATCATTTCACTGGGGGGAAATAATGGATTATAGAGTAACTGTTGCTATATGAGTAGTTTATTTCACCAGAGTAAAATAGCTCTGGCTTATGTTACTTATTTTGGATAGAGACAGAGAACTTGAGGGAGAAGAGGGATGTGTAGAGGGAGAAAGATAAGAGATATCTGTAACACTGCTTCACTACTTGTGAAGCTTCCCCTCTGTAGGTGGGGACTGGGGGGCTTGAACCGGGGTCTATGTATACTGTAACGTGTGTGCTCACCAGGTGCACCACTACTTGGACCTGAGCACAGTTTCTTATCTCCCCGAGAGATGTTTGCACACTAGTCCCACCACCAATCCAAGCCTCTTCACCGTCGTGTCCTGGGTATCTGATGCCCTCTCCCTGGGCCCCCGTCTCCCTCTAGATTCAGAGTCTTTTGCTTAGCTGGAATATGTCTTGGACTTTTTGAAGTCTTCATTACATGGGCCTTCATTACAAGGCTTCATTAATTCACTTGCAACTACACTCAACCTTCCGTCTCTCTCCTTAACTAAACCGGGGTTGGTTTTCCAGGCGACCCACCTGCAACGTGTTTTCTAAATTAGCATAGCAAGAGACACCCTAAACACTCTAAACACTTGAAGTGAGAATGATCTTGGATAGCTTTGAGTCTAGAACGGTGAATGAAGACCAACTATGTATAAGAAATAAGACTGGGTTGTTGGCAAAGTCATGCCATATTTTTCTGTTTTTCTATGCAACAATGCCTCAGGACTTCTCCGACAACCCAGTAACTATTTTTGGGTCATCTGAATGGATATTTTTTTTTCTATAAATCACATCTTAGGAATCCTTGTGTATTGCTGGAAGTAATATAAACTTGTGCAGCCATTATGGAAATTGGCATGGAGATTTTTCAAGAAAATTAAACATTATTACTGATGCAATAATCTCACATTAAAGGATGCAAACCCTAATTAGAAGGGATACACGCACCTGTGTTCATTGCAACATCACTTACAACAGTCAGAAATGTGGTGTAAACAATTTTGGTGTCCGTCCATGAATGAAGGAATGAAGGTGATTACACACACACACACACACACACACATATATACACACACACACAGGATGATGGAATATACTAGTCAATCAGAAAAAAGAATAAAATTTTGCCATTTGCATAGTATGGATATTGGAGGTATTATTTAAAGCAAAACAAATGAACAAAACTTAAACACAGAGCAGAATGGTGGTGGCCAGAAGGGAAGAGATTTAGGGAATAAGCAAGAGGGTGGCAGGGGTCAAGAAGTAGACAACCAGAGGTAGACTTAGTAAGTTATAAGTGCAATGTATATACAGCATGACATCACGATACTGTATTACATATGTGAAAGTTTCCAAGAGAGTAACTCTTTTTTTAAACTTTTAAAAAAATATTTATTTGTTCCCTTTTGTTGCCCTTGTTGCTTTATTGTTGTAATTACTGTTGTTATTGATGTTGTAGTTGTTGGATAGGACAGAGAGAAATGGAGAGAGGAGGGGAAGATAGAGAGGGGGAGAGAAAGATAGACACCTGCAGACCTGCTTCACGGCATGTGAAGTGATTCCCCTGCAGGTGGGGAGCCGGAGGCTCAAACCAGGATCCTGATGCTGGTCCTTGCGCTTTGCACCACGTGCACTTAACCTGCTGCGCTACCGCCTGACTCCCTGAGAGTAGCTCTTAAAAGATTCCATGACAAGAAAAAGAAATTGGTAAACTTTATATGGTGATGGACAGTAAACTGAGTCATTGTGGTGACCACTCTGCAGTGTATGCACATAATAAATTTTGGCATTTGACATCTAGAAGTAATTTATATGTCAATTTTACCTCAATAAAAAATTTAAAGGCCCTAAAAAGTAGTATTTTAGATGTTTTGAGCAATTGCAATTAGAGTGGTGTCCAAAGTTACCTTTTGAAGAACTTTCATTCAGTACATGTTAGGGAAACTGGTGAACATGAGACCATGTTCTTGGTCTGAGCAGATTGACTTTTTTTTAAAAAAAAAAATATTTATTCCCTTTCGTTGCCCTTGTTGTTTCATTGTTGTAGTTATTCTTGTTGTCATTGTTATTGGATAAGACAGAGAGAAATGGAGAAAGGAGGGGAATACAGAGTGGGGGGAGAGAAAGGTAGACACCTGCAGACCTGCTTCACCACCTGTGAAGCGACTCCCTTGCAAGTGGGGAGCCAGGGGCTTGAACCGGGACCCTTAAACCAGTCCTTGCGTTTCGCTCCACATGCACTTAACCCACTGTGCTACTGCCCGACTCCCGCAGATTGACTTTTGTAAACAGACTAACAGTAAATACCAAGATGAAGATTTCAGACATAGAAGTATATAAAGACCACATAACCATGTAGTAATGCCTGGGATACGGGAATAGGGATTGGATCAATGGTGAACGCCTTCTCGTATGGCGTTCTCACTAAAGGAAAGGATAAAAAGGAGGTAGAGAAAACCCAGGTAGAAAAAATTGTAAGGGGTCCCGGTGGTAGCGCACCTGGTTAAATGCACACACTACAGTGCACAAGGACACAGGTTCAAGCTCCTGGACCCACCTGCAGGGGGAAAACTTGATGAGTGGTGAAGCAGGGCTACAGGTGTCTCCTCCATCTCCCCCTCCTCTCAATTTCTCTTTGTCTCTGTCTATAATAATAAATATTTAAAAATAAAAAAAAGAACTGGGTGGGGGTAGATAGCATAATGGTTATAACAGAGACTTTTATGCCTGAGACTCCGAAGTCCGGGTTCAATGAGCCAGAGCTGAAAAAGAAAGGAAGGTAAGAGCAAAAATTCTTAAAGCAAGAAACAATAGCAGTAACAACAAAAAACCCATGGTAGTTAAAGTGTTTATATAAATATTTAAGAAATTCTATTATCTTCATTAAAATAAAAACCGAAGCAAATTTTACTTTCTGTATATGTACAAGAAAGTTATATTCTGACATCTTTAATCTACTGGAATTAATGGATCTAGTAGAGGACAGAGTTTAGAATTAAGGATTCAGTCAGAGGATTCCAGGAATTAGATGACATCTCGCCTGATGTTCTGGCCTGGATCAAAACTATCTTTTCAGCTATTAAATGATGAATTCACTTTCTTCACCTCATCTTGGACTGAGCTTGAAGGAATCATGTTAAGTGAGACAAGTCAGAAAGAGGATGAATATGGGATGATATCACTCATGGACACAAGTTGAAGGGGGAACACAAAGTCAGAAGTTGGACTGGGTTTGGTGTGTTGCACCAAAGTAGGGGACTCTGCAGGGGTGTGTAGTTCCTGGTGCATGACAGTGGAAGAGGACCTAGGCTGGGGATAAGTGTTTGGCAGAAAATTGAGAAATTTTACACATGTATCAACCGTATTTACTGTAAGCCATTAATCCAATTTAAAAAAGAATTTCCTGCTTAGGGCTAGGGAGATAGTTAACTTGGATAGTGCATCTGCTTTGTCATGCCAGCAACCCAGGTTTGAGTCCTGCCCCCACTACACAGGAGAAACTTCTGTGTTGTAGTATCTTTCCCTCTGTCTTTACATCTTTCTATCTGAAAGTCAGCCTGTAGTAGTGAAGCCCTGGAAATGACAAGGGAAAAAAAAATGCTGCACCATTTAGGGAATTACAAATTTTGCTTTTCCTTTTATGATTATTTTGCTGTTTGCTTCATTCTTTATCATCTGTAACATTTTTTTAAAAAAGATTTTATTTATTCATGAGAAGGAGAGAACCAGATATCATTCTGGTACATGTACTGTTGAGGATTGAACACAGGACTTCATGCTTGAGAGTTCAGTGCTTTATCCACTGTGCCACTCAACTGTTAACATTTCTTTCAGTAATTTTTTTTTTTTTTTGTATTTTGTCTTTTCAGCTCCGTGCTTTGTCTAATGATGGAGTATCTGATCTTGAAGACCCAGTCTTGGCGCCTCTGAAAGATACAGAAAGATTTGGGATCGTGCAGCGTTTGTTTGCCTCTGTTGATATTAACCTGGAGAGACTGCAGTCATCTGTGAAAGTCATCATTCAGAAAGACACTCATGTTTCCCCACTAATTCTTTACATTAGCTTGAATGGACTCTGTGCTTTGGGAAAAGCAAATTAGTAACACATGTAAGCACTTTTACTGACCAATGCTGGATATTTTTCAGCATCGTAATACCCAAATCAAAATATTTGGGGGCTTAGGTCAGATCCACATTAAAGTTGATCAGTGCGGTGAATTTACAAAAGCAGGATCCTCACACTTTGTACTATGTGTGCTTAACCTACTGCGCCATTGCCTCTTTCCCTCTTTATCTCCCCCTCCCCGCTTGATTTCTACCTAATAAATAAATAAATAATGGAAGGAACAGAAAGGTGTGTATGGCATGGCTGGTAGTGGAGAGTGAAGTGACCACAACATTGAAGCTTCCTTCACTGTCATGGGGTGCAGGCGGGGGTCATGTCCATGCCAATGCAGCAAACTATTCAGGTGAGCTATTTCACCAGCCTACAGCAAGTAATTCTTATCTTTAAACTCTTTCATCAAAAATTTACTTTAGCAGTATGCCTACCTTTTTTTTTTAAATTTGCTTGTTAATAATCACTTTGCAAAAATCACTTTGTCCTTCCTTAAGAAAGAACTGAGTGATGACACATTCGGTGGAGTGCACACACTAGCATGCCTGAGGACCCAGGTTCAAGCCCACCCAACCCCACCTCGATCCCCTACTTGCAGGGGGAAGCTTCATGAATGGGTAAACAGTGTTGCAGCTGTCTATCCCCTTTCACTCTGAATTTTATCCTCAAAAAAAAAAAAGTTGTCTACAACACTATAAAACTGGATGTCTGAAAGAACATGTGGTTAACTGAAGTTCGGCACAGTTTAAAGAGCATGAAGCAGGGCTGGGGAAATAGTTCAGCTGGTGCAGCTCAGAACTTACATGCCTGAAGCTCCTGGTTTGATCCCTGTCACCAAATGTACTAGGAGTGGTGCTCTGGCTTCTCCCTCACACTTGTGAAACTATCTCAAAACACACACACACTCTCTCTCTCTTCATATAGAATATAAAATGACACAACACATGGTTATGTTCAAAATAAATACCAAGAGCTAACTAAAGAAAAATCAAGGCTTACAAGTCAAAGACTCATTGTGGGCTCTAACACAGCTCAACACAGCATGTAGGAAAGTACAATGGTTGCTGACCCCTAGAATTCGGTTTTTTCTACAGTGGAATTCAAGATGCCACTTTAAGAATCAGTGTTGGGCATCTGGGTTGTTTCCAAGTTTGAATGATTATAAAAAGAGGGAAGAAATGAGGTGAAACCCATGATGTGTATTTATTTATTTATTTTATTGTTGTCATTGATGCTGTTGATGTTGGAAAGGACAGAGAGAAATGGAGAGAGATGGGGAAGACAGAGGGGGAGAGAAAGACAGACACCTGCAGACCTGCTTCATTGCCTGTGAAGCAACTACCCTGCAGGTGGGGTGCCGGGGGCTCGAGCCAGAATCCTTACGCCAGTCCTTGCGCTTTGTACCATGTGTGCTTAACCCGCTGCACTACCACCCGACTCCCGATGTGTTTTTTTAAAATTATTCATTCCCTTTTGTTGCCCTTTTTTATTGTTGTAGTTATTATTGTTATTGAAGTCATCATTGTTGGATAGGAGAGAGAAATGGAGAGAGGAGGGGAAGACAGAGGGGGAGAGAAAGATAGACACCTGCAGACCTGCTTCACCGCTTGTGAATCGACTCCCCTGCAGGTGGGGAGCCGGGGGCTCGAACCGGGATTCTATGCCTGTCCTTTGCACCACCTGTGCTTAATTTGCTGCGCTACCGGCAGGTATGATGTTTTAAAGTAGAGGTCGTAATTACGTGTGTGTGTGTGTGTGTGTGTGTGTGTGTGTGAGTTGTGTTGGGGAGTGGGGGGGGGTCATGAGGGGGCCACATTAGAGACCCTGTGTATGACAGTGGAGAAAAGACTTGGATAGGTGGTGAGAGGGTGTGCAGACATGTACCACAGGGAGATGAGAGGTTGTACCCATGTGTCAACTGTTCTGTAAGTCTGTATTCCATTATTTCCCCAATAAATTTAGATTCAAATAAGGAATCCGTGTTACTGAAAATGAGTTGGTTAACAGTTCTTTTTAACAGAAAACAAAAGGACTAGTAACAAACCTCCTCTTTTATTTAAGAATATGGGAAATCCCACAAATTTTAGTTGGTAGCAACTTCTGGTTTAAAGCTGGTAATTTAGAATTGTCACCGGGATTATTGCTGGATCTCGGTGCCAGTACTATGAATCCCCCCCCCCCCATTTTACTTGATAAACTGAGAGGTAAGATAAAGAGGGGGCGAGAAAGAATAGACACCTGCAGACCTGTCACTGCTCATGAAGCATCCCCCTGACAAGTGGGGAGCGGGATGGGGGGGGGCTTGAACGCAGATCCTGTTCTTGGCAATCAGGTGTGCCACTGTCCAGCCCCCTTGACATTTTTTAATGCTATGGTTTTTCTCTAAGTTAATAAGCCAGTATTCAGAAATCCAAAATTCAGACAGGGCTTGCATTTATACATCCTTCTTCTACTGGCTTGCTGTTAAACTGTAGTAATGATATCGGTTTCTAATTCTGCAATAAGACATTTTGGCATGTGTTTTGTAGTGGCAACAATACCTGCTCAGCAGGTCACAGAGCATTTTTTTTTACAAGTAGTGAATTATTTGATTTCACATACATTTAATATAAACACAGTATAATGTGTAACTGTACTCCTTCAGTTCATGCTGGAGATCAGTAAAAATCACTGAGTATGTATGTGGGGGGGAAGGGGGACCCTGTTACTTCTGACTGACTTGGAATATGAAGGCAAGTCAGACTTGTGGTACTGCATCATCAGTCAGTGGCCACAAAGCAATTAGAAGGACAAAACTACAACATATTCAAGTCAGATCAGAAGTCCCTTAGCAGGACTGTTTCTCTGTATAAAGAAACACGCATTTCAAGCTCAATACTATGGTGTTAAATTCTTGAAATATGGTGAAATTTTGCGTGATTTGTGAACAGTCTGGTTGTCAGCAATGATTCCCTAGGGGTTTTTGGATTTGAGATTCTTGAATGATATGTGCCAGTTATTATGTCAACTATGGAAGAGGTACAGTTAAAGAAAAAACAAGATAAACAAACATAATAAACAGATAACACAGCTTAGTAAAGACTGTTCAGTTTAGCGGGTTGGGCGGTAGCGCAGCAGGTTAAGCGCACATGGCACCAAGCACAAGGACCGGCTTAGGGATACCAGCTCGAGGCCCGGCTCCCCACCTGCAGCAGGGGTCGCTTCACAAGCAGTGAAGCAGGTCTGCAGGTCTTTCTCTACCTCTCTGTCTTCCCCTCCTCTCTCCATATCTCTCTGTCCTATTCAGCAACGACGACATCAATAAACAACCACAACAACGATAAAACAAGGGCAACAAAGAGGCCTCCAGGAGCAGTGGATTCATAGTGCAGGCACCGAGCCCCAGTGGTAACCCTGGAGGCAAAAAAAAAAAAAAAGACTTTTCAGTTTAGGGGTAGCACAGCGGGTTAAGCGCACATGCGAAGCACAAGGACCTGCTTAAGGATCCCGGTTCGAGTCCCTGGCTCCCCACCTGCCTTGGAGTCGCTTCACAGGTGGTGAAGCAGGTCTGCAGATGTCTTTCTCTACCCCTCTGTCTTCCCTTCCCCTCTCCATTTCTCTGTACTATCCAACAACGATGACATCAGTAACAATAAAAAAATAAAAAAGACTTCTCGGTTTAGCATTTACCATGTCAAAGTAACACATTATTGTAATTTAAAGTGAAGAAAAATAAGTTACATTAACAAAGACCTAATTAAAAGTCACAGTTAATAGAATTATGATCTTATCAGAATACCATCTCTTTTTATCAAAAGAGCAATAATTTTAAAGTAAGTAGTATAGCAAATTGCGGAAGTGGTGCAAAATATGATCATAAAAATTCCTACCTTAGAAATAAGACATTACCATATCTTCACCTTTTAGTGTATTTAGAAGTATTTTTTTATTCTGTGCACTCAAAAATTATCTCAGGAAGAAAGAAACAATGAATTATGGGAAATCTTAGAAAGGAAATAAAACTTGAAGCTAACAAAAACAATTTCAAAAGAATTTCATCATAAAAAATACAGAATTGTTACCTTAGGTATACAATGTATACTTAGATAAAAACTGATAGTGATTAGTAAATCATATTCTCCAAGCGTGAATAATATTCACTTGTCCTATATACAGTAATTCTTTTATTTAAAATGAATTTCTCCCAAGAATTCAAAATACATTACAGATCTCATAGCAAATCTACTGCAGCAAGAGGAGGGTAGATACCATCTCTCTAAATCTGATCACAAATTCATTCAAAGGCTTAAGTATTTCCCACGAGATTTCCATCTAGGACTCTACTCTTTTTAAAAAATTTATTTATTTATTCCCTTGTGTTGCCATTGTTATTTTATTGTGGTAGTTATTACTTTTGTTGGATAGGACAGAGAGAAATGGAGAGAGAAGGGGAAGACACAGAGGGGAGAGAAAGACACCTGCAGACCTGCTTCACCACTTGTGAAGTGACTTCCCTGCAGGTGAGGAGTTGGGGGCTCAAACCAAGATCCTTGCGCCATGTGTACTTAACCCGCTGTGCTACCGCCCAACTCCCTTTTTTTTTTTTCTAAAGAAATTTGGGTATACTAATTTTTCTAAGTTTAATTCCTCACATATTTTTATAAACATTAGTATCTGCCTCAAGTTAAAATCAGAGCCTTTTACAACTATATTGATTCAAATAAGTTTCTGAATGCCTGGCAATTTGAGAGTAATTAAAAACTTAAAGCCAGTTGTAATTATATAAATGAATATATTTAGTATTATTCATGTTTGGGTAGAATTTTACATATTGTACACATAGCTATATGCATTATATATAGTAACTGAAACATTAAAAATAATGACATGTTATCTACACACCTATCATTTCAGGACTGCTTTTTCATATTTAGTATAAATGTTCATTGCTATAAAGTTATTGGCACTCTAGCCTGTAATGTCTGGAAAACTGTTAATTCAGAAATCATAAGAGCATAATGATTATCATTTTGACTAGTTTTAAAAATCCTTTATTTTCAGTGTTTATTGATTCAAAATAATTATGCCTATCTCCATGGCTATCCATCTTAGCAATCAACCATAATCATGACATGCATTGTTACACATAAAATAAGTTCCACTTCAGTGAATGTTTAAAGCAAAGATAATCAAGCCTCCCTTACTATTAGGATATTACCATCATGGCAGCTAGTATCTGACCATCATTTATAATGCCCCATTAGTGCATGTTATAAATTACTGTGAAAATCCAATTTGTTTTAAGCAAAGTTTTCCTTTTATGTGTTATCAATAAAATTTACTAAGTTCTAGGATCTAAGGCTCAGGTAACTTGTCATAATCCTATGGGGTTTATGTCAAGTTTTCTGTATTAGAAAGTTATGCATGTTCAGTGTTTGTATTGAACTGGTAACAAGTATCAAACAAAATAAGACTGCATAATCATGAAAGTGAAAGTTTGGCCTGTCATATATACTTTTTGAATTAGGGTTAAATGACTTATCCAGGAGAATTAATTATGGGCATTTTATGCATTTGGAAATGTAAACTATGGGTTCAGGAGATGGCTCTGTGAGCAAAGCACATTGTTTTTTCCATGCACAGTGCCTTTGGTTTGATTCCCAGCATCTCATGGAGCACCAAGGATAATATCAGAGAAACTCCATGGATAGTGAAGGAGTGCTTCGGTGTCTCCTCGCACCCCATCCCTTTACTTTCCCTTTTAAATAATAAAGTAGAAAATAAGCTGGGGAGACAGTTCAGTGATGTTGCACATATGGGTTCTTCTCTCAGCACCACATTAAAAAAAATTCAGGAAAAAAAAATATGTAGTATTTAGTTCCTTACAAACAGTTATGCTCAGAACACTGACAGTGTATACTTACCTGTGCACAGGGAATCCTCAGGTACATGAACGAGTGGACACTTTTTGTGCATATGTGTGTATATTTTAACTATTACCAAACATTCAACATCGTTTTAAACCATTTTCTTCTTGGTCAAGTTAGTTAACTCTGACCTCCCCACACTAGAAGTTCACATGCCACTGACTACACATAACTGTTAAGTATCAGGAGCACCGATGTGTCTCTGGGACTCCTGGCTCCTGTAGAGCAATGCTGCTTCCTGCGATTCAAATGGGACTAGAGTTCGTAGTTAAATGACTACTAAGATAGGATAATCTATCTAAATTTACCTCTTCAGCTTTGGCACCTACGTGGAACTGAAATGAATGGTACTGTTTCACTTTGTATCATGATGGATCTAGTGTGCATTAAGTAGGAAGTCATAAATGCTATATCAAACAGAAACATTTCCTGGAAGATGTAGACTATTTTCTAAATAAAATTTGCTTTTGTATCAAATAGCAAGACTAAACCATCTTTTGATGTAAAATGCCTCTGCAGTGCCAAGATGGTTGATACATTTTGTGGATAAACTTCTTGCACTGCTATAATGTTCTCAAAGCTGTTCACAGAAGCTCCACACAGCAGCATGAAGGCATACATTGTGGTATGCACCGTAATTCCTGAGTGTGGAAATGAGATTCCTTTTAAAATTTACAGTAAGTTCAAACACTAAATTATAGGGCATCACCTTTGAGAAGCCAAGAAGCTGGTATAAATATTTGTGGTTTCAAAGTTACCAATGCTAATAATAAAGGGTCTGATTTAGTGTGTCATCAATTTCATATTCTAGGACAAAAATACGAATTTGTGTTCTGGATACAAAGTTGTAGAATTAAGAAAATACCTACAGATTTCCAGTCCTAAAAGTATGGTAGCTTAGATATATTGAAAAAGACCGCAAACGCTGTGCGCATATGCTTACTGCCGTGCATATTCTCTGTATGTTCAGTCCTCACACCTGGCATTTCCTGTGCCACTTTGGTGAGGGGAAGACAAATTCAGTAGCCAGGTATCTGGTGCCCACCACCAAAGACAGCCGCTAACATTTAAGCACCTAAACTTTAAGTATGAATAGTGTTCATGCGGAAAGCCAGCAGCAATAAAAATATGGCGAACCTAGTGTAATGATGAGTTATATCTCAGAATGATTTAGAAAGAATTTATACCATCTAAGAATGTTCCAGAGAAATATTTACTGAAGGGAATTTTTGAAATTTGTGAATGTCAATGAAGTGAAGGGAAAGCTATTTTTTAATTATTAAACAAAACACATTTCCTAACAGAAATGTAAAAAATATATGATGTTATTTTGTATATATTATGTCATATATACAATGTTCATATTATATAACACATATGGTATAGAGACAAAACATCTAAATTACTTTCAAATTTTGTAAATTATAAATGAATTGGTTCTCAACACAACTCAAACAATAATGATCATGTCATATTTCAAAAAAGCAGATTATTCACAAAACCCTCCAATTGTGAACTTTGAGGCATTTTTAAACATCACAGAGATCTGAACAGATATGATACATTTGTTGACCATATCCTAACTTAAAAAAGCTACCTAGTACAGTAAGCTCATTTCTTGGAACTAAAATTTTAAATGTGAAAATAAATTGTTATCTTGTAAGTTTTCAGAGGAAAAGGCACTCTCTCAGCCTGTATGGCCCTGTTTGCTGTGTACATGTAAAGTTACATCAGTCTGCGACTGCAACATATGAGAGAGTGCAAGATATTGCTCTTCATTTTTTTTTCCTTTTGCTAAAGAGAGAAGCAAAGGGGGGAAAACCAGTGTATCTGTATAAATTAGAATGGATAGCCATACATCTCTGAAATAAAGAAGCTATGTACTACAGAGCAGACTTCTGTATAAGAATTGGATGTAGCAGATGCACAGACACTAAAATCCTGCTTCTATAAGAAAATAAATCAGGAAAGAAGGGCAATAACTTACTACTTTCTCCTAATAAGAGTAACTGTTCCTTTACTAGTTAAGTGCCGAACTAAATGCCAGCTTTACAAAACTATTTCAAGTATTCATTATCACAGTGAATGTGAAACCAATGCTAGAGTAAATGATTTGAAAATTTCTTTGATGACAAAGGCTAGGGAACTAAGTCAAACATACAAAATGCTTCAACGCATTTCTTTATGTGACATGAATAGAAAGATTATCCATAAAAAGTTAGAAAAATTAAGATAAATTATATATTAGTACACCTTCCCAACCTTATTTCATATAAAAATTCAGAAGTGTACTAGTATTCCTATCTACACAATAAAAATGCCTGGACTTAGCAGATATCTTCTATCTGTGCGTGTGTTTTCTCAGTAGAAGGCTTATTTGTTGCAGTCACTTTTTAAAAGTTTTATTTTAATTGTCAACCTTATTGAATCATCAATAAACCCAACTAATTGGGACCCACTGTGGTTCCATTCTCAGTTTTTCTATGGCAGTTTGTAGTTTCTCAAAGGCTTTATCTAGATTGTCGTTCACGATGATCAAATCAAAATAGTGGTTGTATGCTCTCTGAATCCGGGCACTTTCATCCACTGTTTTCTTCAAGTCAGAATCCTGTTAGGAGTTTTAAAAGGAAATGTTTATATTACATTATATATTTACTTATAGAAACACCAACTCAAAGTGAATTTAAGAAATAAGCAGGCTAGATTGTTTATTATAACTCTGATTATTAGTTCTCAAAGTTTAATCTATATAGAAAGTTAAAAAGATATCACTACCTGGTCATATCTAATTTTTCCAGATGTATTTTACTTGCATTATGAATTGTTTGTATCTCCTATTCCCCTGATACTAAGATTTAAAAATGAAAGTCTGTTACAATTTCAGGGTGATCCTCCGAAAGGAGGTTGGATAACATACTCTACCGCCTGTGGAAGATGGGTCCTGAAATTGGTGCAACTTGGAACGTTTCTACTCATGACCACAGAGTGTGAGCTCAGACCTACAGGGATGCACAGGTTACATAGGCTCCTAAGCTGAATATGGGCGCCAGATCAAATCGATGGTGTTTACAGTCAACAACATTTATACACTTTTCCTATATTTGGGAGCTCCCCTCTTCCCTGATCCAACTTTCTAGCCCGTTTCCCACCCATGACATCATCTCCCCAGATAGTAACTTGGGTCCACCTGCATATCAGATGTCAGGCTTAGGCAAAAACTAGTAAAGTCATGGGCCCCTTGGAATATACCTAAAATAAACCTACTAGCTATTTCTAAAACAGAGACCCCCAAATCTTCATCTGCACTATTCCAGCCTTTAGGTTCATGATTAGTCAACAATTTGTTTGGCTTTATATGTTAACTTGTCTTTCAGCCACCAAGTTCCAGTTGCTACCATGACTTCCCTGGGCAGAAGGCCCCACCCATGTGTCCTGGAATCCTGCTTCCCTAGAGCTCTGCCCCACTAGGGAAAGAGAGAGACAGGCTGGGAGTATGGAGCTGTCAACACACATGTTCAGCAGGGAAGCAATTATAGGAGCCAGATCTTCCACCTTCAGCACCCCATAATGACCCTGGGTCCATACTCCCAGAGGGTTAAAGAACAGGAAAGCTATCAGGGGAGGAATATGAAGTTCTGTTGGTGGGAATTGTGTAGAATTATACCCCTCTTATCCTATGGTCTTATCAGAGTTTCCATTTTATAAATAAAAATAAAAAAACTTAAAAATATGGAGAAAAAACAATTTCAGGGTGAAATTTAAGATAATGAAAGAATTTCTGAAGTGAGGTGATGGTGCACCTGGTTGAGCACGTATGTCACCATATAAAAATAAATGAAGTAAATGAAAAGTCATCACACATGACTTTTCTAGCTTATTTATCTTTTACAAAAGATTCTTATGGCTCAGTGTAAAGTGGCTCTCACACATAAAGTCAAACTTGCTACCTGTCTTTAAGACTGTTGGAAATGTATTGTGAAGATCATGATCCCCACTCACATACACACACTTTTATTTGGGTTTAGCATTGTTTATATTTAATAAAATATATCTAGTCATTTTGAAGTGCTGTGGTGGAGAAATAAGTAATGGGTTCCACATGAATTAGTGGAGTTTTTCATTATAAGCATTGGGCTGGGCAGATAGCTCAATGTACTAGAGCGCAGGATTTGTATGCCTGAGGCCTCAGAGATGCCAGATGCAATCCTTGACACAAACATTAAGCCAGAGCTGAGCAGTGCTGTGAACTCACTCATGAAATAAATAAATGTATCAAAAAAATTGCAAGCATTTTAACAACTCATAGAATTCTACACATTTTTGGAGTTGGTATTAAGGTGTCTACTATGTTTCATAATCTGTGGCTTTAACAGTGAATAAGACAGAGAAATGTTCATACCCTCCAGTGAAAGGAACAAAGAAAAAAATTAAAACAAAAACATGCAAATTATAGTAACAGAAATAAATTAGGGCTAGAGACAGCATGATGGTTATTATTATGTAAAAAGACTTTCTCATCAGAGGCAATGAATTGAAGTGCCTCAACCTGGGACTGAAGGTCCCAGGTCTAATCCCCAGCACCATCACCAGCTGAGCAGTTCTCTGGTAAAACAAAACCAGAAATAAACTATACAAGCCAGAAGCGAGAAATAAAAAAATCACAATATCTACTTTAGCTAAGACTGACTAGAATGATACAGTCAGATATTTAGTCAAAATGACATTTAAACTGAGGACTATAGCAGGGAGAAGAAAATTCCAGGCAGAGAAAAGAAATTCAGGAGACTCTGAATATTAAAGATACCCGGGGGGTGGGGGGGTGGACGTGACTACATTATGATAGTGGTGGTGAAGATGGAAATGACATCAGGGCGGAAATATAAAATCATCAGGATGTGAAAAGTGAGGGAAAATAAGGACTCAAGCTTGTATTTCTATGGGATGGGGTGGGGACAGCGTAATTTCTTGGATGAAAACAAAATGTTTTCTTTCATATACATTGTTTATGATGTCTGTGAGACATTCAAGTGGAGATGTAAAGTAGGCAACTGGTTACTGAGGATGGAGTTCTGAAGTTTGAGCAAGCTATATATGTTAGGAATCATCAGCCTGATATATACACTAGTGGACGTGGTGAAATTCAAAGTCTACAGGCATAAAAGAGTTTCCAATTGAACCTGAGAAACACCAGTAGAAATATTGTTAGTAGGAATATGCTCAACTGAGATCTCTAAGTCTGAAATAACAAAATATCTTATTACGGTGTATAAGAAGATCACAAATGTAAGACTACTCACCAATTATAGGGATTAGCAAGCCAATATGCTAAAAAAACAAATGAAAGTTTCTAACCATAGTGGAATACAGCATACAAGAAGAGAATGGAATAAAAGCTAGAGTGGTCTCCAGGGAAAATAGAAACTGAACAATTCAGACAGACTACTACTGTATGTAATAAACTGCCTTTTGTGTAAGAAATGAAAAGGGGGCCATGCACACAATTATTTATAATTAAAAAAAATCAGTAAAATGGTTATAACTTATGTGTGTGGAAGGGAAGAAAGTGAAGAGGGCAGAGAAAAGTCAGTTATTTTTAAAAAACCTACTTTGGAACTATAATAATGCATAAAATTATACAACAAAATTAACTTCAAATGAATTAAAAGAAAAAATGGAATAAACCTGTTTCAAGTTCATAGCATAACCACAAAGAAATCATTTCAATAAGTTTAAATTATTTAATACCAGTGGGTTTATACTACGAATTTTTAAAAATATTTATCTATTTTCCCTTTTGTTGCCATTGTTTTTTTATTGTTGTTGTAGTTATTGTTGTTGTCATTGTTAGATAGGACAGAGAGAAATGGAGAGAGGAGGGGAAGACAGAGAGGGAGAGATAAAGACACCTGCAGACCTGCTTCACCGCTTGTGAAGTGACTCCTCTGCAGGTGGGGAGCCGGGGGCTCAAACTGGGATCCTTAAGCCAGTCCTTGCATGAATGTGCGCTTAACCCGCTGTGCTACTGCCTGACTCCCTATACTAGGAAAGGCTATTTCAATAAGCTCCTTTAAGTCAAAGGTGAGAAGACTGGAGTACCAATAAATGGAAAATACTAACAGAGTATGACTTAATCAAATAAGTTCAAAACTATATGTGCATGAGACTAAAAATAATAAAGAAAAGACATTTTTGGTGGCCAGGTGGTGGTTCATCTGGTTGAGTACACATGTTCCAAAGCACAAGGAGTCAAGTTCAAGCTTCCGGTCCCCACATGCAGGGGCAGGGGGGAAGCTTTGCATTTGGTGAAGCAATGATGCAGGTCTCTCTGTCCCCCTGTCTCTCCCTTCCCTTTTGATTTCTCTTTGATTATATCCAGTTTTAATTTTTTTTAATTTAATCACCTGCCACCTGTGCAGGCTTTTGGAGAACACACCTATGATTCTGAAAACTGACTCATAAAGGAGTCCTGAGAATATATCTGGACTTATCACATAAACTGTTACTTCAGAGTAATTAAGTAACTAATGAGGAAAAGTTTTTTTTAGTAGAACTCTAGTTTACAAATGCAGGAAGCATGGAAAACTTAGGACAGTGTCACTTTCTAGTCTTTTACTAACTAATAATAAAAACAAGACACAGGCATAAATCAGTAAAACTAAAGTGATGAGGTACAAAGCTACTAGTGAACTTCACAGATTAGGCTAACAATACTTGAACTCACAAAATAATTCTACTACAAAGAAAATTACAGTCTTTCAGATGTATTATAAAGTAATAAAACAAGAAAGACTGCTTATTAATTATTCTTGGGGAAAACAACTCAATTTATATCTGATCAAACCGTTATCAATTCATAGGAAACATATGGAGCAGAAGAAAATAAATATACTGGAATAAAGTTGGGAAAATGCACAATATGGGTCCTTCTGTAGGACTAGTTACCCATTTAAATAAATTAACTAAACCACAAGGTTAAAAGAGGGAAGGGGAGCAATGAGGATTAAAGTAAATTAAAAGAGATTAAATGGACATCTATGTTTGGTCAAGATAAAAAAGTAGGGATTAGATTAACCTATCTGTCAACTAAAACACAGACTCAACATATAGAACAAGTTTTTTAAGATAATAACATATAACTAAAGTCAGTGATCTCAAAGGCAGAAAACACATGAGGCAGGCATGATAAACATTCTGGCTTGAATAGCAGCACAGTGCACTGGAGCCCAGGATATCTTTCAGATTCTGTGTTAACACATCTCTAAGAACAGGGAAACCAAGACGGATGAATTAAAAAGCAAAACATCAAGAAGCCCAGAATGCCAGAAGGGAAAACTGACAGGACTTAACTGCTTCCAGCAATTCAGTCAAACACCAATCACAGAGTTTTAGGAAAAGGACCTATTCCTACTGGGAAGACAGAACAGAAAAATCTCATGAAGAACAGGGCATTTGAAAGAACTCAAATGTGTCTTGTTTTAATAAATGGACAATAACTGCCCTTATTAAGAGAACTGTTTTGTTAGACCTAACAAAATTTAAAGACCTGAGATAGCTCACTGGGTGTAGCAGGTACTGTGGTGTCTTTCCCTCTATCTGGAAAAAAAAATGCTGGGAGAAGTGACTTGCACACATAAAAGGCTCCCTCCAGCTCTCTGCAGAACAAATAGCTGTATCCCAGAACAAAGCACGCTGAATATCCAGCACCCATCAATTACAAGAATTGCAAAGAAGCAGGAAAATATAACACAATGAGCAGAAAAATCATTCAATCCAAGCCAATCCATAAGTGACACAAGTATTAAAATTAGTAGACGATGACATGAAAGCAGTTATTGTAACTATATTTCAGATATTCAGAAAAGTCAAGTAGAAATGAGCAACCTGAAAAAAGAATTATAGGGCATATTAGCTCAATGTGGGAGAGGTAGAAGCAGCAGTAGGGAAGGTCTCTGAAAAGGCAGAAGGAATTTCTTGGAGTTGGTGGACATATCCATTATCTTGATAGCAATGACTTAGCAGGTATATATACACATACCTAAATGTATCAAGTTAAAAAATTTTAAGTATTATAGCTAATCTACAATTATATTAGTATAACATATATAATATTTACTATAGCTTAATTATACTTCAATTATGTTGGAGGAAAAAAAAGACAACATCATGTAAATATAAAGTGTTGATCTTGTTTGGATACTGATTTAATCAAACCTGCTGACTTATCCAAATCAGTTACAAAAATGATAAATCTTGGGGAAATTCATATAGACTATATACTGATTATATTAAGAAGATGCTGATACTAATTTGTTGTTCTGGTATTACGGTTATACTAAAACATATCTTTTAGACAAATACTAGAGCACTGATGGTTAGCTTGATAGCAAAGATTTGCTTCAAAATAATTTGAGGTAAGAAAAGAGATCTGAAGAAACAAATACAGTGAAATGGAAGATAAATGATGAGAGTTCATTTTCCTCTTTTGTGCAAATTTTAAATTTCCTATAGTATGAAGAGAGGACAAGAAAAAAATAATAAACTAAGAAACCTTTTTATGAGTGAGAGGGAAAGAGTGCATTACATCTGTATTACAATGTGAGAAAAAACACAGTAAATCAAATAAAATTCATTTCAGTAATGAGGTAAAGAGAGAAGGAGGGAGAAAGAGACTGCATTACTCCTGCTAGTCCTGTGTTCTGCTTGCTGAGTCATGGGACTACTGAATAGTGACATTTAAGTAACAGCAATGCTGTTGCAAATTCTAGTGAATTTTTATTCTACAGTACTTTGTTGTAGTACGTTTATTTTATAGATAGTAGGCAGGAAAAAATTTAGGAAGAATATTCTTATCCTGAAAAATAACCACTTACTGTCAAAAGCTTGGTAGTGATGCCAGCATCCACCACAGCCTTATGCATGGCACGCAGTGTCTCCAGCTCTGGAGCGGCAATAAACACAACATAGGGCATGAACTCAGACGTCCTCAGAACTTTCAGGGCCTGTGCAGGGAATAATTATAAACCAAGTTGTAATTTGAACTGTAACTGCTTAGCTTATACTAAATCCTATATAATCAAAGTCTACCCTCTTTCTAAGGATAAAATTTAATACTTCCCTTTCCCTGTTTTTGATTCCATATAGTACTTTCCTAAAGTAGTGATACACTAATTCTGTTCTGACCACTTACTATTTTTAATGATCTTGAACAAAGTATTAAACACAGTAATCTAAAAATAATTATATAAACATGATATTAATTATAGGATACTGTTAAGGTTGAAAAAGGAGTCACCTCAGTGTCCCATTAACTAACGTATGGTTATATGAACTCTCATATCATATTTTATCAAACTATAAAAATCCCACATAGCAACCACAAAGAGTAAAAAAGCTTTATAGTGAGTGACACAAAAAGTTCTTCAAGAAATAGTGTTTGCCTATTGTGGGGGGGGGAATGAAAGTGCACACCTTTAACAACAGTCCTGTAAATCCACAGTCCCCTCAATCAAGTGATGAAAAAATAGTTCTGAGAAAAAAGAGAATTAGCAAATAGATCCATGCACAAATAAAACAACGGACACTCATCAGAGGCTCTTTGGTGGCCTAACCCGTTGAGTGAATATGTTACTGATACAATGCTCAAGGACCTAGGTCCAAGCTCTCAGTACTCTCTCTGCCAGGAGGTACTGCAGGGGGGAAGCTAAGCAGAGCCCTCTCTCACCTCCCACTAAATTTCTCTGTCTCTAGCAAATATATAATGAATAAAATATATATAAGAAGGAAACTCATTATATTTTATATTTATAAAGTGTGCTAAAACAGTAAACATTAATACATTAGACAATGTTGATAGTACTGACATTATTTATCAATGATATTATTACTATTTATTATTAACACTTATCTCTGAACAGTAAAGTAAAGCTGGGTTGAGTATAGAGGGGTGGGAAACAGTATACGACAGACATACAAAACAAAAATAAAAGAGAGAAAAGAATGTTCTGTGTGCAGAACTTCAAAATTATCTTTTGGCTTTATCAAAAATAAAGTCTAGCATTTCCTAACACATGCATATATAAGTTATTTGTGTAAATAAAGAAACACCAAATTTCCACTGAGATTCTATTGCTATCTGAATCTTTGTTGGTTAGTTGATCAGAGATTTATCTATTAGCTGTAGATACCTAGTAAAATATTCTACCACCAGCAAGTAATAGAGGGAAAGAGCCCCCTTAATACAATCAAAACAAAATAAAAAACTCCATAGAAAGTTTAAATTAGGGAGTCAGGCGGTAGAGCAGCGGGTTAAGCACACGTGGTGCAAAGTGCAAGAACCGGTGTGAGGATCCCGGTTCGAGCCCCTGGCTCCCCACCTGTAGGGGAGTGGCTTAACAAGCGGTGAAGCAGGTCTGCAGGTGTCCATCTTTCTCCCTGTCTATCTTCCCCTCCTTTCTCCATTTCTCTCTGTTCTATCTAACAACGATGACATCATCAACAACAATAATAATAACTACAACAATAAAACAAGGGCCACAAAAGGGAAAATAAATATAAAAAATTTAAAAAAAGAAAGTTTAAATTAAAAAATTCATTGGAATCAGGAGATAGGAGGTAGTACACTTGGTTAAGCAAATACATTACAGTGCACACGGACACAAGTTCAAACTCCTGGTCCTGACCTGCGGGGGGAAAGCTTCACATGTGGTGAAGCAGTGCTGCAGCTGTCTGTTTTTTTTATCTCCCCTCTCCCTTTCAATACATATCTGATAATAAACAAATAAAAAACAGCATTTAAACAACTTTGGAATCCACATAGCTTACTTGTGGGTTGACATCTAATATACAAGTTCGCCCAGTTTGAACAACTTCGAGAATAGAATCAATCTTGGTTCCATACAGATTGCCTTCATATTCTCCATGTTCCAAGTATTTCCCAGCTTTAATGTCTGCTTCCATTTCAGATCGTGACACAAATTTATATGCTTGGCCATCTTTTTCATCTTCTCTTGGTTTCCGTGAAGTAACTAAATAAAAATAATGTTGGCAATTTGTACAAAGAATGCAAGGTATAAAAAAATAGACTAAGATGGATTGCTTTTTTTTTTTTTTCCCCTTCTTCAAGTGTAGAGGTCAAGCAAGCTAAATCTAAATCTGGCTTGTCCCCCACGCCCCACCCCTTTTTCTGGACCACAACTGTATAATTTGTTCATGTGTTGTCTATGACTTGTTTGTATTACAGTGCTGGAAAAGTTGAGACTGGAACTTTCCAGATGGCCTGCAAAACCTAAAATATTTACTGTCTGCTCCATGAATAACAGTTTGTTGACTCTTACTGGAATGTTCCAAGAGGTAATTCCCAATATACAATTTGTATCTTTAAAATGTACTTTATAAAAATAGTCAGAAACTCAAAGTATATTACCTGGAATAGAGTCTAAATTTAAGTTCTTAATTTTGGTGAGTCCTAATAAGGGTTGCAGCTAACCAGCACTCTCCCCTTTAAGAAATAACAATTACATCTCCTTTCTTCACATTTCCTAACAGATGAGCAAAGTTTTTCTATTTCTACACATGGTATTATTAATTTTCTGCAGTGTAGTTTTACCCTTTGCCCGCAAATCATCTACTCTTTATCTAACCTCAACACCCAACCTTCCTTTTTGATTCCAGCATGTTGATTTTCCCAAATGTTAATGCGTTATTCTTTTTTTTTTAATATTTATTTTATTTATTCCCTTTTGTTGCCCTTGTTGTTTTATTGTTGTAGTTATTATTGTTGTTGTCGTTGTTGGATAGGACAGAGAGAAATGGAGAGAGGAGGGGAAGACAGAGAGGAGGAGAGAAAGATAAGACACCTGCAGACCTGCTTCACCGCCTGTGAAGCGACTCCCCTGCAGGTGGGGAGCCGGAGTTCGAACTGGGATCCTTATGTCGGTCCTTGTGCTTTGCACCACCTGCGCTTAACCCACTGCGCTACAGCCCAACTCCCTAATGTGTTATTCTTATGGTCTATAGACTTCCTTTGCTCTGACATGATTTTTTTTTTTTTGAGAGAGAGAATAAAAAATAAACAGAATCCAAGTGGAAATTCAGAGGATTCTTATGGATCTGATACTTTAGGACCCTGAATATACAACTATCATTACTTAGATCAATGGGAGAACAGACCAGTATCAATTTTTGGACCGTTACAAAGGTGCAGAGTGAGGTACACTCAGTCAACTAGTTTGAAAGAATAGAAGCAATCTCTCTCTGATTGAGTGTGTGTGAAGAGAGAGTGTTATTTTCAAGTTTAACTGTAATCTGAATTTGACTGAGTCATATATATATATAGGAGTATTCTATGTTTATTAATCAAGCACTTCCACGTGCAGAATAGCTGACCAAACCAGCAAGTATATGCAATTATAACTAGGATGCAATATAAATCAGAGGTTGGCATTTTGAGTTGCTGGGGAGGTAGTTGATAAGTGCATAAGCTACTGGGTTTCCTGGCACCACATCTACTGGTGCAGTGCTCTGAACTCAATCTCGTTTTTGCTCTCATAAAAATATATACTTTTTAAAAAACTAACATTCTGACTATTTTTAAAAAGCATAACAAATCAGGAGAACTTTTACAAGTAAAAAATGAACTTCAAGTTCAACAACAAAGTTCTAATTCATAAATGTGACCATTATGTAAAGATCTATTTCAAGTTTAACCTTGAGGGTGGCCATCCCAGGCGGCTGTGGAGAACATCTATGAAGTAACTTCAAGATTCTTTAAGATTAGATGATGGTAGGGTTTTTTTTTTTTTTTTTTTTGTAATCAATACTGTGTGCTTTCTAAGGCTTCTAAGATTATTCACTAAAGGTGGTATGATAAGACTTCTAGGACAGTTTTAAACCCTTCAAATAGATATACACTAACATTTGGCTCAGTATGTATCTGTGAGCATAATTTTAGAAGAAGACTTTCTTTTTTGGTAGAACCTTATAGTCAAACCATATATGGGAATGTGCTGCTTGAAATCAAAATCTAGGCACACATATTGTTCCTACTGACACCTTTAACATGCTGAGGAAATCTTAATTCTTGGCAAAGTGTTTTTACAAGTGAATTTTAACTATAGTTCCATTTTCTGGTGAACACTATAAAAATTCAAAAACTGTACTGCCACATATTTAAACCCCATTTTGTTCCCAGAACAGGGTGGCTTGTCTATAAATAATTCCTAGGCTTATATGCTAAGCAACAAGAAATGTGATCTTTAAGAATTTAATTTTAGAGACTGATAAGATGAATTCTAAATTTAGCAACTTTTTGAATAATGAGAAAGCAATCAACAAAATAACTAATATGAAAGAAGAATCTCCTGGACTAACACCATTTTTCTATTTTACTTTGGGGTCATTTTATCATATATGAAGAAAATGAAATCAACTTAGTAGAATGGCAGCTTTCACCTTTCTAAGATATCCGAATTTACACCACCTAGCAATGTAAAGCATAATACTGTATATAAAAAATTAGGCAAGACTCTCATGCCTGAGACTCTAGTATCCCAGGTTCAATTCTCAATATTACAATAAGCCAGAAAGCCAAGTAGTGCTCTGGCAAAAGGGGTGGGGGCAAGCTAGCCACACAAAGTTTTTCACTTTTCTATTGACCTTGAGACTTATAAAGAAGTAAAAGTCAAGGGCTGGGGAGATAACATAACAGTTATGAAAAGAGACTCTCATGCCTGTGAGGCATTAAGGTTCAGGTTCAATTCCCAGCACAACCATAAACCAGAGCTGATCAGTACTCTGGTTAAAAAAAACAACAACAACAACTAAAAGAATTAGATGGATAGTTCAGACTTGAACCTTTACTGAAAATAAAAGCCTGTAGAAAGGTAAAAATAGCACTTTTCTCTCCCCTGGAAATTAATTTGAAAGCAGGAAATCAAGAAATTAAACTTACATTCCCTGTTCTAACAATTTTATATCTGAGACTTATCTGATACTGTCATTGATTTACTTGTAACAAGAAAAACCATCCAAACCACATACATGGGCAATAATAGTAATGGTAAAATTAAGCATAGTGTTCTTGCATTCTGAAATACTATTTCACTATTAAGATACAACTTTTACATATTTTCATAATCATGTTACCACATAACATTTATCATTTTAACTTTTTTCTATTTAACTACTTTTAAGTACAGAATTCATTGCATTCAATTGCTGTGCAACTATAATTACTATCTATCTTTAGAAGTTTTTCATTATTCTATACTGAAATTATGTGCCCAGTAATAGTCTAGTTTCATCACCTACAGGTTCAGGTGACCACTGTTCCACCTTTTATCTCTATGAACTGACTATTTTATGTACTTTATGTAATGGAGGCATACACCTTTTGTAGCTGGCTTCTTTCACCTGGCAAAATGCTGGAGGTCAATTTATATCCTTTTTTTTAAAAAAATTTATTTCCTTTTGTTGTCCTTGTTTTATTGTTGTAGTGATTGATGTCACTGTTGGATAGGACAGAGAGAAATGGAGAGGGGGAGGTAGAGAGGGAGAGAGAAAAATAGACACCTGCAGACCTGCTTCATTGCTTGTGAAGCGACTCCCCTGCAATTGAGGTACCGCCCAACTCCCGTTGATTTATATTCTAACATGCACTAGAATTTCTTTTTTTTTTTTAAGAAGGCAAGGTTTTTGTTTTGTTTAAATTGTTGTAGTCATTATTTTTGTTGTTATTGATTTCGTCATTGTTGGATAGGACAGAGAGAAGTGGAGAGAGGAGGGGAAGACAGAGAGGGGGAGAGAAAGATAGACACCTGCAGACCTGCTTCACTGCCTGTGAAGCAACTCCCCAGCAGGTGGGGATCTGGGGGCTCAAACCGGGATCCTTATGGTGGTCCTTGCCCTCTGTGCCTTGTGCGCTTAACCCGCTGTGCCACCGCTCGACTCCCCCAGAACTTCATTTTTCTACAGAGCTCAATAATATTTCATTGCATGGATATAACACATTCAGTTTACTCATTCATCAGCTGACAGATTTTTTAAAGCTGTCTCCATCTTTTGGCTACTGTAAATAATACTGCTATGAACATGCATGTACAAATATCTGAGCCTTTTAATTTATTTGGTATACAGCCAGAAGCTGAGCTGCTTCATCTGTTTTGCATAACTGCTGCTGTTTTTTGTATATCTCCACTTCTGCACCCCTGCTTTTTCTCTTTTCCTAAATGTATTGCCTCAGATACTGATTAGTCACATGCACATTTTTTTCCAGAAATTAAACATTTTTGCCTATTCTTGAAGTAGATTGTTCTGTTGTCGCTGAGTTGTAGGACTGGTGTTTACAAAGATTTTTAATGACTTGTGAGTAAAAGTTAGTGATACAATGTTCACTTATTCATTCATTACGTATTTATTGGGCATATACTCTGTGCCAGGGCTTGCTGTAGAAACAGGGTCTATATATGTGCAGAAGATGAAGTTCTCTATTAAATAACAGATATGAGTTTAAATATTAAAACAGAACTATTAAGTATTGAGGATGCTACTTTAGATTGAATGGCTAGTCAAGGCCTATGAGTAGATGACATCTGAAAAAAAAAAGGGGTGGTGGGTTGGGCAGTAGTGCAGTGGGTTGGGCGGTAGTGCAGTGGGTTAAGCGGTAGTGCAGTGGGTTAAGCACATGTGGCGCAAAGCTCAAGGACCAGAGTAAGGATCCTGGTTTGAGTCCTCCGGCTCCCCACGTGCAGAGGAGTAGCTTCACAGGTGGTGAAGCAGGTCTGCAGGTGTCTTTCTCTCCCCCTGTTTTCCCCTCCTCTCTCCATTTCTCTCTGTCCCATCCAACAACGAACGACATCAACAACAATAATAAAAACCACAACAAGGCTACAACAACAAGGGCAACAAAAGGGGGAAAAAATGGCCTCCAGGAGCAGTGGATTCATGGTGCAGGCACCAAGCCCCAACAGTAACTCTGGAGGCAAAAACAAAAACAAAAAAAAGATTCAAGCGTGTGAAAATCTGGATTCCAGGCTGAGGAATCAGTAAGTGGTAAGTTTGAGAGAGCTGAAGAAAAAAATAAAGACCACTGTATTAAGTAAGAAAACGCACACAAAGATATGAACAATATGACAGCAATTCATAGCTACAGATTATACAGTTAGAAGCTGTTTACCTTCTTAATATTTATAGGGAAAATATTAAAATAGGGCTTCTCTTAGAGTTTTGCAATTTCTCCCAAGTCCCAAACAGATACTCTGATACCAAGGATCTGAGGAAGAGTTGATCATGGTCACTGGGATCATCTGTCTACCTACCTCCTATGTATAATCAAAAGTGTCACTAGGAAAGGAGTCGTCTTTTTCAGAATTTCTGTAGGGTCTAGTAAGAGTGGATGTTAGTTCCTACAAATAAAAGCTCATATATTTCCAAAATAAAAACGTGCATTAGTCCTTATTAAGTCAGTCATATCTTCTCACTCCTGATCTCACTGCATTCTCTTCAAACTTACATTGTTTAATGTGTTGGAGATTGACTAAGGGTCTCATGAAAGCACTTTATAACTAAGCCACCTCACCTACCCTTCCCAAACATGCTCTGATATTACGTAACTTTCCATATAAATATGCAAACAGGAAGGAATTCAGAGATTACAAAATAAGTGTTTGCCTCACTAATTGGTTATACTTCTCATTGGCAATAATTATTTTATACGTCAATTTTTGTGATCTTAATGTAGCCTGCTATGAAAAATCAATTGCTTCTGATGTGCTATCAAAAATCAGGCTTATGATTATTCATAACTCAAAGCCAAATAAATTCACAAGGGGATTGTCACATTTGAAGTATCTGATGAAAGGACCTAGTGGCTTCTTTTTTAAAAAAATACATTTTCTAATGGGTTCTTTAAAAAAAAATTGTATTAGCTTTTATTTATTATATAGAGACGTCCAGAAATCAAGAGGGAGAGGGTGACAGAGAGGGATAGAGACAGAGAGACACCTGCAGCACAGCTTCTCCACTTGCAAAGCTTTCTCTTGCAGGTAGGGACCGGGGGCTTGAACCTGGGTCCTTGTGCACTATAACATGTGTGCTCAACCAGGTGTGCCACCACCCAGCCCCTCTGTTTCTTCACTTTAAAACAGATGAAAATACAGCTCTTCAGACGGACATTACTGTGCAAGAAAATTTGAAGTTAACTGTAATTTTTGCCACAAACTCTTTTTTTCCCCTTTTTTATTAGAGCATCTCTATTTTTACTGGAGCACTCACCTCTTATGGTTGGTGATGACTTCACCTGTAATCTCTTGTGAGAAATTCTGTGTACTGCCATGCTATCTTCCCACCCCATGCCACTAATTCTTAATATCTGCATTTTACTAACATAGCTGGATGAAGTGTGTGTAGTGACAACTGCCACCAGGCAGCAAGATGGCAAGTGTCATTTTGAGATGGCTATGGAGTCACTGAGAGTTTTAATTTCAACTTTATCATTTTCACTGAGAAAGAAGTGAACTGTCCAACGTACTCTTTCCTGCCAAATACAGAAAACTTACATGGAACTGTGGTTCCAAATCTAGTAGGATTCAAAACTATGAATCTGTTTTTCAAGCTTCTTCGGCCCACACCTTGAGCTCCTATTAGTACTAATGTCTTTCTCTGGAAGGGAGGCATTTTGGCGACTTCTTCATATATCTGGATTTCATGACGATCAAATTCTAAATATAAAAGTAAATAGGAAAAACAATACTTTTCATACAGATGAAAACCTTGTTATTCTGCTCAGTGATAGTTTGTCTGAAGAGTTAAAATCATCCAAGCTATACTCAATTTGTACAGATTTGCTTTTATAAATTTGGTGAAATACAAAATATGCTTTTATGTCCTGATTTAAAATAAACATGTTCTTGTCCTTTTATCTGGAAAAATTTGTCTTATCTAATTAGAGAAATATCAGATTTTGCAGTTATTAAAACCAGTTAATTTTCAGCGACCAGGTTCCAGATGATATCATGATGCCAACCCAACTTCCTTGGGCACAAGACCCCACCCATGTGTCTTGTAGCCCTCCGACTCTCCAGAGCCCTGCCCTACTAGGTAAAGAGAGAGTCAGGCTGGGAGTGTGGATCGGCCTGCCAATACCCATGTTCAGCGGGCAAGCAATTACAGAAGTCAGACCTTTCCCCTTCTGTACCCCATAATGACCCTGGGTCCATACTCCCGGAGGGATAAAGAATTGAGAAGCTATCAAGGGTGGGGATTGGATATGGAGCTCTGGGGGTGAGCACTGTGTGGAAATGTACCCCTCTTATCCTATAGTCTTGTCAATATTTTCATAAAAAAAACCTGTTCATTACCAATTCATCACAGAAAATGATTTCTTTAATGTAAGTCAATTTAGTTTTCATGATCTGTATAAAACTGTTTTCTATATATGCAGGACAGCAGCAGATCTAGTGTGGCTGCCTATGAAGTCCCACAGAATGTGTATGCCCCTTCATTGATATGAATGAATACTGTGTGGAGACTATAAGTCTCCACAAGTAGTCATAAATGGACACAATGTAACTATATTAATAAAATTAACAGTCTATTTATATTGATATCTGTGAGTATAAATTCATAAAATATAGATACAAAAATGTGCAGAGACAGCATATTAATAACTAAATATTAAGTTCCTGAACTTATACATAAAATAAAATGTAATATACAAATTGTTTTCAATAGAAACAAATTGCAAAGTTGTAATCTTAGTGGGTAAATACGAGTTTTCTATTTTGCAAGGAGGCTTTAAGGGCATTTAATGGATAATAATGGCGAAGCAGATTTGAAATATTACCTGCATTATGACTCTCTCAATTTGTGGTGTAAAATTTCTTCCTTTAGGTTATTAACAGCAACTATTCTATGTGCAATTTCTCCACAGTAGATTAAACTGACATCAACAGAAAGTATCTCTGCTGATTATTTTCTTTGCAGTGAGTTATTTTATTAGCAGTACAGAAGTAGTTCTAAAGTCAAGAGAGTACTTTATTTTTAAAGAATTAAAAAATTATTTTTTATTTTATTATTTATTAGACAGAGAAATTGAAAGGGAAGGAGTAGATAGGATGGGAGAGAGGAAGAGAGACACGCGCAGCCCTGCTTCACCATTCGTGAAGCTTTCTCTCCTGCAGGTAGGGACCAGGGGTGTGAACCCGGGCCCTTGTACACTGTAACATGTGCACTCAACCAGGTCCCAAGAAATTACTTTAAAAATGTGAATCTACAAGTAAGTCTCAGAGTTTTTGATTCAAAAAACTGTATTTCACTCTGATCAGTTTCTACATATGAGAAGATTAACTACGGTAGTTGCCATAGTTATCTTTCTTTGAGTCTAAGTAGTTAAAGAAAGAATTTTACTAGATCAGACTAATTTGTCTTGTCCAGTACTATTTTTCTTAAAAGCACCAATGGACAATGACATGATAGACTATTGTTGCTCTTACTATTAATATCTTCTTAAAGACATTTTTTCTTTATAAATGATACAACAAGAACTTTAAAGTCCCCTGAACAATACCAACTACAACACTGCTCTTTCATTAATACAAGCATAAATCTTAGTTAATTACTTTTCCTTTAACTACATTCATAAAAGCACATCTATGGTATAAATACATATGATATCAGGATTTAAGTAACCTGTTTACATTATATTGTGCCATGTGTTTACATGCCAGTCCCTAGCAATTTGGCAGTAATCTAATTTGAATTACATCCATTTGAAACTATAGAATTTGTTTCACTGACTAATGACAGAAAGCTGATCATCACCGATGATCTCAAAGAACATTTAAAGCATACCTGCATTTCTGGTTGTGAGATACATCATTTTTTTCTTTTTTTTACTGCTCATGGTTCCACAAAAAGGTCCTGAAGGAGAAAAAGACAAACATAACGTAAAGGCACATCAGAATATAACTGTCCTGTGCTATTATACAGGGATAGATGGTCGTTTTCCCATAGTGTAAGGGCAGGGGTGTGTTGAGTCACTGAACTCTGAAACTATACCAGCAGGTGGCAGAAAGGGCTCAAAGTTTGAAAGTATACTACAAAAGCAGATGGGAGGATTAACTTTAGATATACTTAAAATAAATTTATTTGGTAATTCAGATGAAAGAGGGAAAGAAAGGTGGCCATAAGGAACTACTTGCTACTTATTATGCTGAGTTCATCACCTGAATTGTCCCAGTCTCTTCTAACAAAGGCCTTTCTCTTCTCTTCCAGGAACTGGCTTGGAATAAGACCAGCACTTCCTCCCTCTTTCACATGGCTAGCCTAGAATTAAATTAATGAATTGTATAACTCAGTGACTACAATTTGAGACCATACTGCAACAAGTAGAACAAACATTAGTTAAAAAAAAAAAAAAATCACATGTACTCTTGAGAACTGTCCTCGCCATTTAAATTCATGTGCTGTCAGTTCAGATATTTTATGTTTTAGCATTAAGCAATCAACCAGCACCTAATTAATCTTATACCTGATAGCACAAATTTACTACCAAAATACAAAGTTATACACAGGCTTTTTAAATTATTAAAACTTTTAATTCTAATTCTAAATTAAAGAATGAAATGGAATAGAATCTGTTAACAAATTCATTTGACAACCTATAGTAAGGCATTTTGTATGAACCTTAGTTCCATTATGTTACTCTTTTTGTAAGTGAAATCAATGGAAAAGAAAAGGTACTACTGGGAAAATAGAGTACAGAGTTTAATTCATGTTACCTGGTATCTGATTATCAGGCACTAAAATTAAATTAGGCAAAATTCCTCCATTCCTTTGTCTTTCAAAAGAACTTACTACAGCACTGTTCTGGGACAGAACATTAGAGGCTCACAACCTCTGTGGTCTATCTGGGTCACTAAGAGGAGGACCCAGGAAAGGTTATTATGTAAAGGGCCTGGTTTCATTGGAGTAGGGACAACCTGGCTGTGACTGATAAACCTCAATACCATCTCTGAGCCCTGGTGAGGGTGAAGCTGAGCCAAGAAAATGGGTTGGGATGCTACCATTCAAATTCTCTCATAGAGATGAAGAGAAAAACCAGGATAAGTGGCTCCTCGGGTGGTAATAAAAGAGTGAATGGGTAGAACGAGACACCTCACCAAGTCACAGCATGCCCCTCAGGTGTTCAAAGATCACCTTAAAGGGTCACAGAGACCATCATTATAGCAATTGCTATTTTCAGAGGAAAACAAGTTAACTACATATAACCATGTACTCTGGATCTAAACTTGCTGTGCTTTCTTGATAAGATACCAACTGCTTCAAAAATAAGGACTTAAAAGTTTCTCCATGAAACAGATTATAAAGAACATTTGAAGAAATGCTGTCTCTAAAAACACTTGGACTCAACATACTAGATAAAGCTATAAATAATGCTATGAATCCTTACTTGAAAAAAAATTAGGTAATACTTTGCCTAACGTCAAGAAACTAACTTTAAAAACAAATTCAAAGAAGTGGTATTTTAAAAACAGTGCGTGACAAGTAGCTAGTAGTGCTTTATCCTATAGTTCAGTGTCTTTATCTTTACAACTAGCATAGATAAGTCTGGTACCATTTTCTACAATCAAAATCCTAGACAGTAGCATAGACCACAGATGCAGAAAAAACAAACAAACAAACTGAGATAATCATGGCAGGCCATTAAAAGAGGAAACAGACAGCATTTACAAAAAGGGGAAAAATGAAACATTCAATGAAGGAAACAGTCATCCACAGAAGGTTTTTTTTTTTTGGATGAAAGCTTTTAAGAGACCTCGGGAGAAATAGTGCAGTTTCCAATGGAGGGAATGGGGACACAGAACACTGGAGGTGGAAACAGTGTGGAATTAATTATACTCCTGTTATTACATAATTTTGTAAACCAACATGATATCACTAATAAAATAGGATAATGGTTATGCAAAGAGACCTGCATGCCTGAGGCTGATCCACCACTAGCTAGAGCTGAGCAGTGCCTCTGGTAAAAAAAAAAAAAAAAAAAAAGGAAAGAAAGGAGAAATACAGAAGAATCACAGATACAGTTTAATTTACTTGTAGTTCTTTAACTACACAATGCACCTGTTTAAAATATTGTCTTAATTTAAACTTATAAAGACATTAATAAAACTGTTCTAATTCTGCAATTATTTTCCCCTTATTAGTCTACATAATTTATGAGAACTATTAAGAGTTACTAATATTTTAATATAAAGTTCAGTACTAATGCCTGGGCCCTTTTCTCTCACACATTATCTATAACGAGATTTTCACTTGCTCAGACATTTTATAGGATTTCTAGGTTATTTCAGGTCTGAACATTGTTGTGTTGTAATTAGCTGATGTAAACAACCACAAAAACCACAAAAATAGGGGAGTCGGGTGGTAGAGCAGCCGGTTAAGCGCATGTGGTGTGAAGTGCAAGGACCAACATAAGGATCCCGGTTCAAGCCCCAGGCTCCCCACGTGCAGGGGAGTCGCTTCACAGGTGGTGAAGCAGATCTGTCAGTGTCTTCCTCTCCTCTCTCCATTTCTCTCTGTCCTATCTAATGACGACAACATCAATGACAACAACAATAACTACAACAATAAAAAAAAAGGGCAACAAAAGGGAAAATAAATAAATATAAAAAAATTAAAAACAAAAACACCCCCCCCACAAAAATAGATTTCTGAAAGCAGTATTGGGATAAAGGAAAAAGAACATCGTATATACCTTATGGTAAATGGAAAAGGTACAAATACAAAGATAATGCACACTGCTTTCACATATACAGACATATTCTGAGACCAAACAGCAATAATAAATCAACTCCTTATTTCTTATGAAATTAGAAAAGGTGAGTAAATAAATCTAAAAGCTTGTGGATTCTTGTTTTTTTTTTTTTTTTTCCCATTTTTTGCTACTTGCTATGAATGTACACAGAATGAGAACAAGAGAAAGACTACTTAGTTTGACCATAAATGATTCCTGCTTAACAAAAACCAAACACTGAATTTATCCTAAAAGTCTCCTGCTAAACAAACAGAAAACATTGAAAAGGGTTGACCCCATATAAATTCTTTTCACTCAAGGGTGAATTTTACTGCAATCACCCATGTGGAAGAACAATTGGTCTGATCCCTAAATCAATGGGCTAGCACCTCAGGCTAGTTAATTCTGCATTTATTTACAGCTACTCACAAATTCCCTCTCAATTTGGTCTTCTGTCCACAAAATTAGCAGCCATGAAGCAGGAGCTGTTCATGCAGGAAAAATCATTGGAACAAATGCTAATACCTTCTTCCTGAATATTCAGATTCTGGTCAGATCTAAGATTGAAAATAAAAAAGTAGTTGAAGAAATTTTGAGAGGCATACTAACCTGCCACCAGTTTGGATCTTCTCTGTTTACAATTTGAAGAATTTCTCCTTTTGAAAACTTCAATCCTGCTTCTTTGCAGGGTATCAGGTTATCATTGTATGGATTATAATCAAAATGACATTTCACAAATACCTAGAACACACAGTACAATTAAAAATACTATGATTTCTTTTTTTAATATTATTTTCCCTTTTGTTGCCCTTGTTTGTTTATTATTGTAGTTATTGTTGTTATTGATGTTGTCGTCGTTAGATAGGACAGAGAGAAATGGAGAAAGGAGGGGAAGACAGAGAGGGGAAGAGAAAGATAGACACCTGCAGACCTGCTTCACCGCCTGTGAAGCGACTCCCCGGCAGGTGTGGAGCCGGGTGCTTGAACCGGATCCATACTCAGGTCCTTGTGCTTTGCGCCACGTGCGCTTAACCGGCTGTGCTACCACCGGACTCCCAATACTATGATTTTTTACTAGATAGTTGAAATCTTTTTCAAATCACGGTGATGTCATTGTAACTGACAATGTAGTTAGTACTTCTAGTAAAATATTTGCTTCCTCAAATAATGATTAGGACATTCATAGTTTGATGTTAGGAAAAACAAAATGAACAATTGTACCAAATTAAATTTCATTTCTATTTTATCGATTAGTTTTAAATCAACACATTCTGATAAGCATTCTGTTCCACTATTCTTACACTTCCCCCAATCTTTTCACCACTTCCCAATCTATACTACATAATTTTTAAGTTAAGTAACTGCTTTTAGTTAACACCCTAAAATAATGTATGTACTCATTTTAAGGCATATATTACAGATATGTTAGGACTGGACATTTTGAAAGAGTCTTGAAACCAAATTAAACCAAAGTTTACTTCAAGATCTGACTTGAAATATATTTAGTAACCTTCAAAGCAATAAAAATCTAACTTTTTCCCTGGTATCATCAGAAATTAAAAAAATCACAGGTCATCTACACTGGACAAAACTAGTGTTATAAAAATAATTTAAGGGCTGGGGAGACAGCATAATGGTTATACAAAAAGACTTTCAAGCCTGAGGCTCCAAAGTCCCAGGTTCAGTCCCCAGCACCACCATAAGCCAGAGCTGAGCAGTGCTCTGGTAGCTCTCTCTGTGTACATTTCTCTCTGTATTCCTCTTTCACTAAAAATAAATAAAATGTTAAAAAAATAATTTAATAAAAATTTAAAAAAATTAAAAAAAATAAAAAAAAAATAAAAAAATAAAAAAATTAAATAAATAAAAAATAAAAAAATAATAATAAAAAAAAATAATTTAAATAACCACCATTAAATTAATTATAATACTGAAGTCAATTTCTAATTTGAATGAACTTAACTCTACATATGTTTAAAATGTATTATTAATTATGTCAGTTTCTGCTACAATATTCTGTCTATTCACTTTGCCCTGAACTCTAATTTAGTATCTGTTGGTACAATAATTTTTTCACAAACATATTTACAGAAACTCAAATTTTGTCTTCAAAAGAACTGGCATTAGTAAGCAGGTACTCTTTACCAAGCAGGAAAGCTCATAATTATTAGTCACAATAACACTGTCATTTTCTACTTTTTTACTCTACTTCTACACATACATCAAACAAGACATTCAAATGACACAAGTAGAGGTAACATTATATTAGTGAGACAAAATGTAATGTGATGGATGCATATTAAGATAATTTAAAAGCAACTAAATTTAAGAACTCTTTTGGCAAAATTTTAAGTATTAACAATTAGATGGCTTTTGACAGGAAGCATTCAAAAATATTTCCATAACTTTCGAAGGCTAAATATTAATACTTAAAAATCAGTAGACCAATAATTTTCTTCCTGCTACAGAACTATCTAGGAAGCAAGCATATAAACAATATTAAGACTGCTAAAATGTAACAGCTGACTGGGACAATGGTTTGCAGCTCAGTTTTGGCAATGAAAAAATTCAAAACGATTATTAAGATAAACGTAGTTGGCTAATAAGACAGAAAACAAAGTACCAGAGAAGGCCATGGACATCATACCTGACGGGCTTGTGCAGGATGCCTCCCCATACTGATGCAACTCTAAAAATATATTTTTCATTGCATAAATACAGCCAGATCTAAATTTATAATTTATCAAAATACAAAAAAAAAAACTGGCCCAATTTTATTACTTTACTCATTTGGTAAAGCAACTATATCCTTAGTTAACTATCCACAGGGTATATAGGATAACTGAAATGTTAGAAGTGACTGATGAGTCAGGAAAAGAGGGTGAATATGCTATGATGTAAAAACAACACCTGGGTAAGCCCTACCATTTATTTATTTATTCCCTTTTGTTGTCCTTGTTTTTTTTTTTTTATTGTTGTTGTTGGATAGGACAGAGAGAAATAGAGAGAGGAGGGGAAGACAAAGAGGAGAGAAAGATAGACACCTGCAGACCTGCTTCACTGCTTATGAAGTGACTCCCCTGCAAGTGGGGAGCTGGGAGCTCAAACTAGGATCCTTACTCTGGTTCCTATGCTTTGTGCCACGTGCACTTAACCCACTGAGCTACCGCCCGACTCCCTGAGCCCTACATTTTAAGACCACACTCAATAAACTGAACATATGAAAAGTCAATTTAAAATATATTATTTATTTTGGGTATATAAAGAGAAATTAAAACAAGAAAGGGATAAGAAACACCTGATGCCAGCACTGCTTCACTGCTCATGAAGCTTGACCCCTGCAAGTGGGACCAGATACTTGAACTGGGATGTCTTTGCAGATTGTAACATGTTCAACTCTATCTACCACATTCACCACCACCTGGCCCCCAAGGATACTATAATCTAACCAGGAATGTGTTTAATATATTTAACATTCTTATATGTGGGGCAGAATGTATTTTATAACCACAAACTCAGAATTTACAAACAGTTCAAATTTAAAATATTCATTTCATTCCTTTAATCCTATCAAATTCTCTCTCTTCCTCTCACTTGGTGTGTAACAAGCCATACTTAATAAAATGTAAGAGATTTTTAAAAGGAAAAGTTCTTATTTTTTCCATTTATCAAACTAGTTTTAGAATGTTACTCTCATGCTTAAAAACCCAAATTAACCTAGATTTACACTGAGGTTTGAAAATTTGCCTGAAAAATCAATTAGCCCACCCTCTGATCTAAACATTTTGTAATTATCTGTCTATTAGTACATTTTAAAGTGTTGCATTAACTAAAGTTGGGATGTTGGGGATACTAAACTTTTGTGGTGGGTGTGGTGTGAAACTAGACCCCTGTAACCTTATAATCTTGTAAAGTACTATTAAATCACAAAAAAAAATTAAAAAATAATGTGGCTCACTAATCTTCTACTTGTGGTAACTGTTTATTAAGAAGTTGCTAAACACAATACTAAAATGTTTCAACTTCATATTTTTATCACTAGCATGACCAACAACTAAAGTAGATGGAACAGTGCAAAGAAGTACACATGACCTTTTAAAAAAGGATATGTTCAAGTCCACTCAGAATAAAAATATAAATGAAAATTGCATTATGACACTTTCTACCTACCAGGTTAGCAGAAATCTTAATATTTGATAACACTCTGTAGGTAGGACGAGGGGTCAGTAAGCATAGGCTGTTAGAAGAATTGGTTCAATCCCTTGAGAAGACAAACTGACAATTGCTATAAAATTACATAAATACGGGCGGAGGGTAGATAGCATAATGGTTATGCAAACAGACTCTCACACCTGAGGCTCCAAAGTCCCAGGTTCAATCCCCCGCACCACCATAAGCCAGAACTAAACAGTGCTCTGGTTAAAAAAATAAAAATAATAAAAATAAAATAAAATAAAATTACTCAAATACAAAACCCCTCTGGAAATATAGTCAATAGCAATGCTGCTCAGGCACATAAAAAATGACATATGGTCAAGACTATTTACTAAATAATTTCAAATAGCATGAGACTTGTACTTGTTTAACTTTTGGGAACTGACTAAACAAATCTGAGTCTTTGAAATTTAACACTATGCAGTTGCTTATGATGGGCAAGGGATGTCTACCTACCCAAAACGAAGGATTCTCAAGACACATGGTTAGTTAATTGAACAAAAATAAGGTTCAGAATAGTATGAACATTATGAAATACTTCATGAAAAAGTGGTAAGAAAATAAGAATGTATAATTGGAGTAGAGAGACAGCACAATGACTATGCAAAAAAAAAAAAGATTTTGCATTTGAGGTTCTGACATCCCAGGTTCAATCCCCAGCATCATCATAAACCAGAAATGAGCAATGCCTCTAGTTTTTGGTTTTTTTTAAAAAGGTATACCAGCTCAATTGACAAGGATGCAGAGTTTACCCAGGCTCCTGTGCTAACCATGAATAGACATGGGCCCCAGGCCAGATTGATGGGGTTTACAGTTAATTGTATTTATATACTTTTTCCTATTTGGGAGCTTCTCTCTGCACTTATCCAGCTTTCTAGTCCTATCTTCAACCCTGACACCATGTCCCCAGACAATACTCATAGCCCACGCACAAGTTAGCTGTTGAGCTCAGGCAAAAATTAGTAAAGTCATGGGCCCCTTGGAATATACCTAAAATAGATTTCCTAGCTCCTTCCAACATGAAGGCTACAAAGCTTATCTGTTATATTCTTACCTTTACGTTCCTGAATATTAAACAAATTGTTTTGCTTTATATCTTAATGCTTTTCAGCCACCAAGTTGTAGATGCTACCATGACATCAACCTGACTTCTCTGGGCAGATGACCTCACCACTGTGTCCAGGACCCCACTCTCTCCAGAGCCCAACCCCACTAGGGAAAGACAGAAACAGACTGGGGCTCTGGATCAATCTACCAAACCCCATGTCCAGTGGAGAAGCAATTACAGAAGCCAGGACTCTCACCTTCTGCAACCCATAATGATCCTGGGGATGAATAGGGAAGCTTCCAATGGAGGGGATGGTACATGCAACTCTGGTGCTGTGAATTGTACCCTTCTTATATCAGTCATTATTAATTCACTAATAAAATATTTTATATTAAAAGTATGATTTTATTTATATTGTATGTAAATAAACTCTAAAATTAAACTATATAGAATGGCTTCTTATGAGGGAAGAGGTCTAGATTGACAATGGAAGTGATAAGTACAGAGACTTCAAATTAATATATATTTAATTTTTTTTGAATTTTGAGCCACTGGAAAGACTCATCTATTTAAAAATTAAATTCTCAAGGTAAAAAGATAAAAATCAAGTAACACCTGTTTCTGAATAAGACTCTACAATTTGGGGTACAAATTTTGAAGAATTGTTAAGATTTACTCCTAGACATAAAAATGACAGTCTTTACTGCAAATGAAGTCTGTCACAGCTGTATATGTAGATGCTTACTAATGACATATAGAAAAGCAATTCACTTTTTAATATCAATCTTATTGGCAGACACCTTACTAAATTCTGTCACTTCTAATAGTTTATAGGCTGAGGGGGATTTTATTCAAAAACTCATATTACCTATAAATAATAAGTTTTGTTTTCTTCTTTCAAAACTTTTGCTCCTGTAATTTATTTTTGTCTCCTTGTACTTTCTATACAACTCACATTATTCAGTTTATTTCTTCCTTTCCAAACTTTTTATTTCTATGATATATTTGTTTTCTTGCGCTTACGAATTTTTAATAAAATATTAAACATGGAGTATAACAGTATTCTCTAATTCTCACTTTTTTAAAAAAGTATTTATTTATTTATTCCCTTTTGTTGCCCTGGTTGCTTTATTGTTGTAGTTATTATTGTTGTTCTTCATGTCATCGTTGTTGGGTAGGACAGAGAGAAATGGAAAAAGGAGGGGAAGACAGAGAGGGGGAGAGAAAGACACCTGCAGACCTGCTTCACCACCTATGAAGTGACTCCCCTGCAGGTGGGGAGCTGGGGGGCTCAAACCCGGATCCTTACGCTGGTCCTTGCGCTTTGCGCCACCTGTGCTTAACCTGCTGCGCTACCGCCCGACTCCCTAATTCTCACTTTTTTTTTTTTAAGTAGACAAAGACTTAGCACTTATTTTAAACTTCATGTTTTGACTTCTTTAATTTCATTAACTGAAAATAAATGTATATAAGCAACACTTTAAAAAGCAACAGTATCCAAAGGCCTCAGAATTTAAATTACAGATGTTCATATTGCATTGTATCTTAAATAAAAATTTTAAATGCAGCAAAGTTCTTTAAAGACTTTTTTTTAAGAAGCTGAGTCAATACTGTTCATGCCATTGTTGGACAACTCATCAAAATTCCAAGCAAGATCACACTATCTTCCCCAATAACAAGTGGTATTTTTCCATTCAGTATCAACCAGTGTTCTTAAGCTTGTCAACACCAACCTGGTTTAAAATGCTAGGTGGCATTTCTGTCTGCTGCTCTGTCTCTAATGACTGGTAATGATGAAAGTGTTTTAAAGTAGGTTTGCAAATATACTGTCTTTATCTCTTTAATACTAGGGATACACTTCATTCCGAATCTTCCCAGAATGGAAGTTTTTAAAAATAGCTTTGTTTTTGTGGTAATCGAGGTCTACAAGACACTGTTTCAAAATCAGAACTTCTTCCCTCTTAAAACTATGTTACCACACCTCACCTCACCCCTTACTAAAGCATAGATCTCTCCACAAAACCCACTGGGATCTTCTCCACTCTTGCACTTCCATCACCAGTCTCCCTTGAAAAAAGTATGTTTTGTGGTTCAAGACCAAACTCTTGTTTTCATTTGACTTTGTTTTCTTCCACACAAGTCAGAGAAAACATTCAGCATTTTCCTTTTATAAGTCTTTAAAAAAATATCTGTAAGTTCTTACTTGCTCCTTCAAACCTAATTGATAACCTAGGTTTTGGGGGTATTGGACTCTCATTTAAAAAACATTTATTGGGGCTGGGAGGCGGCACACCTGGTTGAGCGCACATGTTACAGTGTGCAAGGACCCGGGTTCAAGCCCCTGGTCCCCACCTGCAAGAGGAAAGCTTTGCAAATGGTAAAGGAGGGCTGCAGGCGTTTCACTCTGTCTTTTTCCCTTCCTATCACCCCCTTCCTTCTCAATTTCTGGCTATCTCTATCCAATAAATAAATAAAGATAAACAAATTAAAAATTATTTAGTCATTTTTGGAGAGAGAAAGAACTTGAAAGGGAAGGGAAAGATAAAAAGACACCTGTAGCACAGTTTCACCTCTTGTGAAGTCTCCATGAGAGACTTTGGTTTTACTAAACATCTCAAATTGTTCTGATAAAGATGATCTAATGACCAGACTGAAAAATACCACTGTGTGAGGAGTGCTCCTGACTTCCATGTGCTCTTAAACCTATCAGAAGAACAGTTGAAGATAGTTCACTTGGGAACACACCTGTTTTTGCTATATGCATGGCCCAGCTTTGCGCTTGCTCCCGTCACAATGGGAAAAGCTTTAGAGCTATCATTTCTTCCCTTCTCTCCATTTGAAAAAAGTCAGCGTGGGACAGTGAAGCCGTAGAAATCACAACAAAATAGTTGAAATGGGTCCATGAGTATGTAGAATGGATTTGTGAGGAACTGAACAGATGAGACAGAACAAACTTGCTCTCCTCCCTAGATACTTTTAGTAAGATGATCGGAGTCCACCCAGGTCAGTCCTAGTTTATGCCTATTGCTACAGCATAATTACTAAGAGTGTCCCTTTTACTTCAAACATTGTACATGTTAGACATCTGTAAGCCCTCCTATGTAAGGCCTGTTAGAATTGCTTTTCATTTTCATGGTGGGTCAGACTAAAGACTGTCTCAGAGTTAATTACCTCAGCTTCCCCACTCTAATTCCATCTCCCAGTTCTAAAGACTAAATAAAAACTTAAAGAGAACATTAATGGGGGGAAAATATAATAGCTAATTTCCACACAGGCTTGCACTACAGAGTACCAGACTAATTCATCCAGTATAGATTCTACAAAAGAGTTTGTCAAAGCCCCAGCTACAAATACTAATAATTATTTTGCAAATATTACAAAAAAGTATAAAAGTTCATTATGGTCATGGTAAGCTGTATAAATTCAGAAGTTAAGATCACAGGGGGAGGAAGGGAAACCTCCTTAGCATAAATAATAAGAAAAAAAGAGAGTAAATCTTAAATTCTGCTTTTCTAATCTATCAAAGTCCAAGGGAAATGTACCCAGTGAGGAGTAAAGGTAGCCTGAGAGTCAGTAATATGACTTCTAAACCCATTTATTTCATGACTCTTGAAGACAAGCCTTCATTTCAACCAAAATTCATTACAATTTATTTTCAGAAGTCCAACTTACATGTTCTCTTCATAATTTAAAGTCTATCCTCTCCTCCAAAGAATAATATAAAACATATGTTCAAACATAAATAACCTAGGCTTTTACATTTCTTTATAAATATTTATTTATTTTCCCTTTTGTTGCCCTTGTTTTGTTGTTATAAGTATTAATGTTGTTGTTATTGATGTGATCCTTGTTGGATAGGATAGAGAAATGGAGAGAGGAGGGGAAGACAGTGGGGAAGAGAAAAACAGACACCTGCAGACCTGCTTCACCGCCTGTGAAGTAACTCCCCTGTAGGTGGGGAGCCAGGGCTCAAACTGGGATCCTTAGGACGGTCCTTGCGCTTTGCGCCACATGCACTTAACCTGCTGCGCTACCGCCCAACTCCCTAGGCTTTTACATTTTTATATTAACAATATTTTAAAAAGACATGGGTAATATCTTTAAAAAAAATCTTGTTATTTTACTCACACATGAAACAATTTCTAAAATAAACAGGAACAATTAAAAATACCAGTCTAACAAACTTGATTTTTAGTTTTGTAATATAAATTTGAAAGTTCTTTGGTTCCAATATGCCTCCCCACCATAACTTTGTGCTCACTGATTTCTGTGAAATTAATTTTATTACATCATTATATCACTTAAAAATTTCTTTTTATCTAGAGATAGAAAGTCAGAGAGGCAAAGAGAGGTGGGGTGATCATGGTAGAAATGTCTACAGCACTGAAAGTTCCTTCAGTGTAGTGGGGACTATGGTCTAACCTGAGTCACACATATGCCAGTGCCTCTATTCAAATTAGTCAGTTCACTGACTTTAAAAAATTATTTATTTATTCATGAAGAATGATAGGCAGAGAGAGAGAGAGAGAGGTAAAGAGAAACAGACATTATGGTACATGTACTGCCGGGGATTAAACTCGGGACATGATGCTTCAGAGTCCTGTGCTTTATCCACTGTGACAATTCCCAAACCACTGGACTTTTGACTTTTTTTTTTTTTTATTGCAACAAGGGTTATTTATGGGGCTCAGTGCCAACACTATATCCACTGCTTCCAGCTGCCATTTTTTCTGTCCCCCCTACCCTTTATCTGACAGTAGAGAGATCGAAGGGGAGGGGAGACATAGAGGAAGAAAGAAAAATAGATACTTGCAGACCTGCTTCACCACTTGTGACATGGCCCTCTCCAAGAGGGGAGTGGGAGCTTGGGCCCAGACCTTTGCACTTGGTGATAATGTGCACTTAACTGAGTGAGCCATTTCTCCACTTTAGTACATTGACACTATGTTGCATCATCATCATCATCACAACAGTAGTAGCAGATATTGCTTTCAAGGCTTTAGAGGAACTAACTCATTTAGTCATCATAACCATTTTTTGAGAAAAAGATCAGTCAACTAGCTATTATATGAGGAAAATGAAACAGAGAGAGGACAAACTTTCAGGTAGCATTGGTATCTGAACCTAAGCTGTCACCTTAACATTTTATTAGAATTGTCTTTCATAATCCTGTCATGCCCCAAGTTTGCTACCTGGTTACCAGATATTCTCTTTCTCTCAAATTAATTCAACAAGGCTAGATAATAATTGTCCTTAAAACACTCTCCTTTCCAACAATCTGTTTTACCCCCAAATTAGTTACATAATATAGATCAAACGTGAAAAACCAGGTGTCCAAGATTCTTTTCAGTTTGTACTCATTCATTCTTCTTTACTTTTTTCTCTATTTATCCTATCATACAAAGAGAGGCAATGGAGACTATATCCTTATATCCATACAGAGCCTGGAATATAAAAGGTATCAAGATATCTGCTAGATGAGTGACTAAAGGGCTTGATCATTATTTTTTTAATCTAGCTGTAGGTCACTGTAATGTCAGGGTTCATGGTGTCCATGCTAAAATTTTTTCTTACTTCTTTTATTAAAGTAAGATAGCTAATTGTTTATAAATTAAAAAATTCACCCACAGACCAAAAAAAAAAAAAAGCAACTCAGAACTAGAGTTATTTTTTTCTTCTCTTTTCTTTAGTAAAAGTGAAAGAAAAAAAAAATACAAAGCATCTTCATATTACCAAGCATTTTATTACTAACCTGCTGAGGAGTAACGGTATCTCTATAGCTTGGCAAAATTTTTAAGGTGACACTTCCACTAATATTTTTTAGTAACTCTTGTAATTCCTTTGGATTACTCCCAACTTCATGGCCATTTACTTCTTTGATGATATCACCCACATGAAGCAGGCCTTGTCGATCTATCATTCCTCCATGCAGGATTCGTGCAATTACCAGATCATTGTTTTCAACTCGAAATGTTACACCCTAGAGAAAATAAACAAAATCATCAGTGATATTAGATGATTAGAAATACATCTTAAATATTCATAGATATTGATATAAAAGAAAATAAATCTAAAAGTAGATGAGTGAATCATTCCTACTTTTTCCATGTTTTCTCCTGTTCCATTGTTATCCCATTAAAGCATGAACAACAGTGACATTCTTTTTTTTTTTTTTTTTAATGAACCATACAGATCACTATTGTTTTTTTTAAATTTATTTCAGGTCTTGGGATATTTCTTTCTTTTTATTTATTTTTCTTTTACTGGACTACTGATCAGCTCTGGTTTATGGTGGTGCGGGGATTGAACCTGGGACCTTGGAGCCTCAGGCATGAGAGCTCCTTTGCATAAACATTATGCTATCTACCCCCGCCCTTTCTTTTTCTTTCTTTCTCTTCACTGTTCTTACAGTTAAGATTCATAAGTAAGAGTTACAGCAAAAAATTATAAACTTGATTATAATTGCCACTTTATTTTTAAAATAAATTTATTCTGTGTTTTGATACTCTCATCAGCAATAATCTGAGTTCAAAAAATGATAAAACAAATGTTAATGAACTTTCAAAATATGCAAATTATAATATGAAAGAAGAAAAAAACAGAACAATAGTAACAAGGTTACAAGTACGTCAGATTTCAGCTGGCATTGACTTATCTACTCACCAATGGTTCCCCAGCTCTTTTGTGAATACCAAGAATACGAATGGCATCTACTGGTAATAGCTGGTTATTGACAGAAGAATTATTCATTTCTGGGCTTGAAGGAGGTGAATCATAACACTTTGATGCCACAATATCATGAGCTTCCAGGAGTGACTGTGAGGATTCAAAACAGCCCAGGATTATTAATTACTTGTAGAATACATTATTAAAACAACTCAACTGATTTTCCAAGATGTATCATGGAAGTTTCAAGCATAATTTAAATTAAAATTTTGTGAACTTAACCTACATTTTTCTAAGTGTGATACAATGAAGGCATGGAATTTCACTGCCACCAACATTCAATATTTATCACAATTTCTGTATGTTGATTCTCATATAAATTCAAACAGTAAGTGCTGATATTTACCTTAAAAATCAGTATTATATTAATAACAATCATACTTTTTAAAAGATCTATTTATTTATTTTATATGTCAGAGCACTCATTCTGGCATATACAGCACCAGGGACTGAACTCAGGACTTCATACATTCAAGGCCTGTGCAATATCCACTGAGTCACCTACGTGAAGTATATAGAAAATGTCTATTATAAAGATGTGCAAGTACCCCCATGTTCATAGCCGCATTATCTACAACAGCAAACATTTGGAAGCAACCAAAATGCCCCTCCACAGACGACTGGTTAAAAAAGTTATGGGGCATATACTCAATGGAATATTATTCAGCAATAAAAAAAAGATGATTTTACATCCTTTGGGATAAAATGGATGAATCTTGAGAACATTATGCTAAGTGAAATAAGCAAGGAGGTAAAGGAAAATTATAGGCTGGTCTCACTCATGTGGAATTTAGAGAACTGAACACACATACATAAAATAAACAACCAGACACAATACAACCCATATTTAAAATGGGAAAACTATTATGGTTACCTGGGGGGGAGGGGAAGGGCACAGACTTTCAGTGGAGGGAAGATGTGAAACTCTAGTTTAGTCCTATTATTTATTATTTAGGCCTATTATTTATGGCATGTGGGGGGGTGGATAGATTTAATATCTCAAGTTCCCCAACTGCTTAGACTATAGCTCTAAGCACAAACACTAGCTCTTGCTAATATTTATCTTAGATTTGCAAAATGATCATACTCTGATAAGGGGATTGTTTGTGGATCTCTAAAAATGTATCGGAAAATAAAGCTCTGCAAATATCTAAATCAATTACAGCTTTATGCCAGATAGGTCAAGACTTTTTGACCTTGTAAGTATTTAAAATATAAGGAGGTCTGGATACCACTAGAAGCATTCAGATCATAGTGAAGTATAATAGCACAGATACTTAGCCCCACAACTAACCTGATAATAATAATTATCAGGTTATAATAATTAATTATTGATATTTTAACTTTCTCTAAGACTATAAGAAACCCCTTGCATCCTCTTTAAGGCCTGCATTTCTCCTAGTCCTGGTACCTCTAGGATATGCCCATACTTCTTAAAATTCCTTTTCTATGACTCCTTACCTTCATACCAACTCTGTCAACTTTAACCAAATCGCTACTGGTGCTGCCACCCCTATGCTGCTATTGAAATCCCACTGTGGACTGTAACCTGAGATACCAGCCTGAGATGTCAACCTCGAAACTCTTCAAATCTGGTGCTCCATTCTGACACCATTCTCATCCAATCTCAGGTTAGTTACCACACTCAAGCAAAACTATTATAACTGTATGCCCCCAGGAACATGCCTAAAATGGTTCTCCTAGCTTTCTTCTACCCTAAAATCCCTAATCTCATCTGCTCTGATCCTACTTTCTGGTTCCTGTTCATTAACCATCTTGTCTCAACTTAGGTCATGCCACCTTGCAGATACCAGGCTGCAGATGCTACCTGACTTCACCTCAATTTTTCTGGGCAGATGATCTCACCAAAGTGTCCTGGGCCTTCGCATCTCCAGTGCTCTGGTCCATTAGGGAAAACCAGAAACAAGCTGGGGCTATGGTTCGACCTGTCAATGCCCATGCTCAGCAGAGAAGCAGCTACAGAAGCTAGAACTCCTACCTTCTGCTCCCCATAAACAACCTTGATCCATACTCCCATCGGGGGAGAAGTGCTAGGATGAAGATAAGGGGACTCTGCACTCCAGCTCCATCAGCACCCAGGAAGAGAGAAGGAAAAGGAGAGGGACATGTGGAGGTAGTTACGATGTCATGAGTGGTTTAGAGGGAAAGAGAGGATTGAATCAGGAAGAGAAGGGGTAACTTTGTATAAATGTGGATAGTTTTAGAAAAGATGGTCGGCCCATGTCTACAACTTTAGGGGAACTGTGGTGGACTGCAGTGGGGAGAGTGAAGATTCAGAACTCTGGTGTGGGAATGGTGTGGATTCAAACCCCTGTCGACATGTAATTAAAAAAAAAAAAAAAAGATGTGCAAGAAATTAATAAATATTAAAAAAAAGGCAACAAAAGGGAATAAATAAATAAATAATTTTTAAAAAGGTGTGCAATGACTGGGGAAAATCTCTCCTTAGTCAGTCAGGGTACTTATTTTCAAGATGGCACATACAGCGGTGCAAGTGGAGGAAGCTCAACACTTTAAAAAAACAGGAGGACTGAACAGACATGTTACCATCTGAGGTTGATAAAAGTCAGTGCATTGTAACTAAGTAGTTCAATTAAAGAAAAAGCTCTACCTTGTATAAAAATACCAGTTAGTAAATGGAGAATGATGAGAAGTTTTAATTATTACACAGCCTCTAATGAAAATATTGAACCAAGAATTATTTGTGTTCATTATAGGTAAATAACTGAAAGAAAACAGCATTTGTATAGTGCTACAATAATAATAAACTAGATTCTTTAATAAGAGAGAATTTCAAAAGATGAATTAGATTGTCACTGACTTTAACTAAGGGAACAATCAGCACCAGTAATGGTGGCTCAACTAAGTATCATTTTTCTTGATGTAGTTTTATTTATGCTGCATCACATCACTTAAGATAGTTCAAAATACTGGGATGGATGGGTGGAGGGGAGAGTACTGGTCCAAGAAGGATGACAGAGGACCTAGTGGGGGTTGTATTGTTATTTGGAAAACTGAGAAATGTTATGCATGTACAAACTATTATACTTACTGCTGAATGTGAAACATTAATTTCCCAATAAAGAAATAAAAAAAAGATAGTTCAAAATAATAAACTTGAAGCATTAGCTTTTTAGATGGATACAGAGAATACAAGGAATAACTGAAAAACAGAGCAAGAAAGCAACTACATAAATCCAGTGAGAGAGATTCTGAAGGACAAACACCTGCTCTTTTCCATAGGTCAACATCTCAATCAAGGGATAAATGGTTGGCTCAACTAGATGCTACAAATGTGCCTAGGTTGGAAACTTGTATGCAAAATTTTGGTGGCAAAAGGAAACACATGAATTTGTATTATTTATGTCACAAGCTTTATATATGTAATACAAGAGATGAATTGTATTTATACATCTTCCCCATATTTGGGAACTACTCTCTTCCCTGATCCAGCTTTCTGGTCCTTTTTCCAGCCATGACATCATCTCCCCAGACAATAACTTGGATCCACTGCATATGAAATGTCAGGCTCAGGGGAAAGAAAAACAAAAACAAAAAACACAAGTTTAGTCACGGGCCTTTTGGAATATAAATAAAATTGGCCTACTATCTACAAAACGGAGACCCCCCTCCCGCCCCAACTCTTCATCTGCACTATTCCAGCCTTTAAGTTCATGATTAGTCAACAATTTGTTTGGCTTTATAGGTTAACTCTCTTTTCAGCCACCAGGTTCCAGATGCTACTGTGATGCCAACCAGACTTCCCTGGACAGACAATCCCACCAATCTGTCCTGTTGCCCTGATTCTCCAGATCCCTGCCCCACTAGGGAAAGAGAAAGACAGGCTGGGAGTATCGATTGACCTGTCAACATCCATGTTCAGCGGGGAAGCAATTACAGAAGCTAGACCTCATAATGGCCTTGGGTCCATACTCCTAGAGGGTTAAAGAATAAGAAAGCTATCAGGGGAGGATGGAATATAGAGTTCTGGTGGAAGTAATTGTGTGTAGTTGTACCCCTCTTATCCTATGGTTTTGTCAGTGTTTCCTTTTTTAAAAAGAAAAAAACAGACATTTGAACAGAAAAAAAAAAAACCTTTAAAATCCCCAGATTTCCCACTATTTATACTGCCATCACATTCTTGCTTTTGTACTTAACCATCCTAGCTGTCAATCTGACCTCCTTCAACCTTGCCAAAGGTTCCCTATTGGTCTCCAAATTAAATCAGGTGGCCCTTGTGTAAAGGTGCCTTTCACATGTGTACATGCTTTAGTTTTTTTTTTTTTAAACTATCTCCCTCCAAATAAGGCTTAATTTAGTCTTCAGAATAATGATAAATTTAAGATACTAATTTATTTAGAACTATCTTATAAATCTTCAGATGCTATACTAACATTATTGGAGGGTCACAGAAAGCCTAAGGAAAAGCAAAGAGGTCACTCTTATAACTATGACATACCTCACTGTGATTTGAATTCGATTTGAATTTGAATTTGTGATTTTAATTTCCCTAATGACAAATAATGAAGAATATTTTCTCAAGTGCTACTGAACATCTATATACCTTCTTAGGAGAAGTGTCTATTTAGATAATGTACACGTGCACGAGTATGTGTGGGTATATGTGTGTTTATATATGAGTACTTTATATTTTGGATATCAATTTCCTGCTGTATTAAAAAGTAAATTTCAGAGTGGAGAAGAGAGCATAATGATTATGCTAAAAATAATAAAAAAAAATCATGAGTGAGGCTCCAAAATCCCAGGTTTAATTACCCACACAACTATAAACAAGAGCTGTGCAGTGCTCAGGTGAGGGGGAAAAAATCATTTCCACTTAGCAGGTTACCTTTTCATTTTAATGAAGGTTTCTTTTGCTATGTGGAAGTTTACAGTTTGACTAAGTCCATTTGTTTATTTTTACTTTTGGTTCCCATATCATTTTAATTGACGCCCCAAGGACATTTGAAGGGTAATTTCAAAAAGCTTATGACCATGTTTTCTTTTATGTACTTAATGGCTTCAGATGTTATATTTAAGTCTTTAATCCACTTTGAATTAATGTTTATAACTCTATGTTACAAAATAGTAGTCTAGCTTCATTCTTTTGGTTTTGGTTATCCATCCTTCCCAACACCATGTATGGGAAAAACTTTCCTTTCTCCATGACATATTCAGAGAAGAACAGCACCCTTTTACACTGTTGATGGGGTCAGAAAGCAGTATGAAGAATTCTCAAGTAATAATAATAAAAAAATACAAATTTCATAAAAATTTAGCTATTACGCTTCTGGATATTTACCCAATAATGAAAATACTAATTTGGAGAGATAACTGTTTTAAATAGCAAAAATATGAACTCAATTACCCATCAATGTGTTGAATAATGATGTGGCATATATGCAAAATGAAATAGAACTCAACTATGAAAATTAACATTTTGCCCTTTGTGACAACATGGATGGACCTAGAGAAAGGATGTAACATTCAGTAAAATAAATCAACTGTGTTTAAATATTCTCAGTACATAGCATTGTTAAAATATTGGGTTGTCAGAAAAGTCATGACATATTTTTCTATATTTCACTTTCCCCCCGTTTTTCTATACAAAACTATGTCATGGCTTTCTAGACAACCCAATAACTAGATTGTAATTTTCATATTTATGAAACATGTTGTCAAATAATTTTCAAAAACATCAACTTAACCTGGAAATTAACTACAAAAAATATGTAAGGAATATAGAAGATATGGGCAAAGAATGATAGGGAAAGAAAAGTCACCTGAAAGTGAGGCTCCTTGAGTATACCAACCAGTTCTGCCACATTTTCATCCACATTTATTAGAGGACTGATATCTTTAAGAATTTCATTGACTAATTCCAAGTTATTGTCACTGACAGCTTCTAGTTTTGAATCTTCTAGTCTTTCATGAGCCTGAAAGACAACTGTATATTAATAAGTAATAAATCATTGTTTGGCTTTGACTGCTGTTTTTTCTTTTCACAAAGAAAATTTAAGGCTTGATTTATTGAATAACATTTAATATTAATCAGAGAAAATTTATAGATTATACACTGTATGTCATACAACATAATACTGGCCCCTACTACTATCCTAAGTGACAAGAAACTCATTTCTTTCTAAGTCAATAAAAAACTGATTATCGCAGATAACAATTTAACAAAGCACATTATATTCTATACTCAAAAGAATTTCCTAGTGACTCTTTAGTCAGGCTGAAACTCAGATGATACCGTTAATGTTTTGTTAAAATAAATTAAGCATAATAAAACCATTTCACAATATATATAGGTCCAGCCTTTACTCTGTATAATTACCATGGATAATACAGAGCTGTATCTCAACTGTCTTTCAAGAAAACCAACAACAACAAAAAAATTGCTATAAACTTGTATATGCAACCTTAGGAGAATTACTGTAGCTTCCAGTGGAGGGAATGGAGATACAATATTAAATCATAAACAAGTTTTTTTTTTAAAAAACTGCTTTAACAAAATTTTAAAAAGAAGAGGGAACATAAGATTATATGGATTATCAATAAGAACCATTGAAATTCATTTGGGGGACTCACTGAAATCTAAAGTTACCATTTTTGAATTTTGAAAAATCATCAAAAATTCAGAGAAGATGGTCTGTAAACTGGATCACAAAACACCATGATTTCACTCTAGGAATGCTCCCCTCATGCCTACATCTTATACCGATTATTTATTTACTAATTGTTATTTAATTTTTTTAAATGTAGTAGTAAGGATTGAATGAACTCTACTGTTGAGCCACCTCCTGGCTAAACTTTAATTTTCACTTTAACGGATTCAAGACATCATTCATTTATTGATTTACTTCCTTACTGGGGAGTAGAGGGAAGCAGGTGTAGGACAGAGTATCAGCTCCAGTTTATGTGGTGTTGAGAATTAAGTGAGAGGGTTTTATGAATTAAAAGTCCTTCTCTACCCTCTGAGCAACCTCCCTGACCACAAGTCCTTTATTTAAAAGATTTATTTAATTTTCTGAGAGAAAATTAAAAAGGCACCAGAGTACTAATCAATTCGAGCAGATGCACTGCTAGGGACTGAACTACGGAGCCACCTTCCTGGCTCATGTTTTTCTTCCCATTTTATTGCCCTTGTTGTGTTTGTTGTAGTTGTTATTATTGTTGTCATAGCTATTGCTGTTGGGTAGGACAGAGAGAAATCGAGAGAGGATGGGAAGACAGAGATGGGGAGAGAAAGACAGACACCCGAAGACCTGCTTTACTACTTGCAAAGCGACCCCCTGCAGGTGGGGAGCAGGGGCTCGAACTGAGATCCTTATGCTGGCCTTGCACTTTGCGCCATGTGCGCTTAACCCGCTGTGCTACTTCCCAGCACCCCTCTCATTTTTTTTATCTCACAATTTTTTCCATAGAAAATGCATGTGTCACATGTCACTCTGTTATAGACAGAAGGAGGGGGGAGAAGGGGGGAGAAGATAGAGAGGAGAGGACAGAGCACTAGTTAATCTTAACAGTAGAAGTAGAGTTTTAAACTCAAACTGAGATAGAACACTAATAAGCAAGCTTCATCTTTTTAAGTGTTCTTTGGTTTATTTGATAAATGGGTGATGCTATATGGTACTGAAGACATGTAAAGCATAACTAATTCATAAATGAAACTGTTAGATGACAAATCTTACACAGTATTTTAAGATTTATCTTGTAAGTGCGGAGGAAATATCCAAATCTCAAGAAGCTGTAAAATTAAACTTTATCTGCTATGTATAATTCTTTAGAGTCCAAGCACAAATTTTTAATTAAAAAATAAAAACATGTTTTGGGGTGCCAGGCAGTGGCATACCTGGTTAAGAGCACACATTATTAGTCAACAATTTGTTTGGCTTTATATGTTAACTCTCTTTTCAGCCACCAGGTTCCAGATGCTAACATGATGTCGACCAGACTTCCCCGGACAGATGACCCCACCAATGTGTCTTGGAGCTCCGCTTCCCCAGAACCCCAACCTACTAGGGAAAAGAGAGACAGGCTGGGAGTATAGATGGACCTATCAATGCCCATGTTCAGCAGGGAAGCAATTACAGAAGCCAGACCTTCCACCTTCTGCATCCCACAATGACCTTGGGTCCATACTCCCAGAGGGTTAAAGAACTGGAAAGCTATTAAGGGAGGTGATGGGATATGGAGTTCTGGGTGGGAATTGCGTAGAGTTTTACCCCTCTTATCCTATGGTTTTGTCAGTGTTTCCTTTTCATAAATAAAAAATAGTAATTAAAAAAATAAAAGAGCACACATTACAGGGTGCAAAGATCCAGGTTAAAGCTTTTGGTCCCCACCTGTGGGGGTAAAGCTTCCTGAGTGGTAAAGCAGGGCTGCAGGTATATCTCTGTCTCTTTCTCTCACTATGTCTCCTTCCCCTTCTAATTCCTTTCTGTCTCTATTCAATAATAAATAAAAGAAACCAAAAAACTTGTTTTGGGGAAGCTGGGCAGTAGCACAGCAGGTTAAGCACACATGGCGCAAAGTGCAAGCACTGGCATGAGGATCCCGGTTCGAGTCCCCACTCCCCACCTGCAGAGGAGTCACTTCACAGGTGGTGAAGCAGGTCTGCAGGTGTCTCTCTTTCTCTTTCTCTCTCTTTCTCTTTCTCTTCCCTTCTCTGTCTTCCCCTCCTCTCTTCATTTCTCTGTCCTATCCAACGATGACAACCTCAATAACAACAACAATAAAAACAACAATGGCAGCAAAAAGGAAATAAATATTAAAAAAAAATTTGTTTTGGGTCCAGCAAAATAGCTCACTGGATGGCGTACTTGCTTTGCCATGTGTGTGACCAAGGTTTGAAGTCAGCTTACATTATATTGGCGGAGACTTCTGTGATGCTTCTCTCTCTCCCCCTTTCTTCTACTTTTTAAATATTTATTTATTCCCTTTTGTTGCCCTTTTTTATTGTTATTGATGTCGCTGTTGTTGGAAGGGACAGAGAGAAATGGAGAGAGGAGGGGAAGACAGAGTTTCCTGTGAGGGGACTCCCCTGCAGGTGGGAAGCCATGGGCTCGAACCGGGATCCTTATGCTGGTCCCTGCACTTTGTGCCACCTGTGCTTAGCCCGCTGCGCTACTGCCGACTCCCTCTCTCTCCCTTTTTATCTCTCTCTCTCTCTCTCAGCCCATGAATGAGGAGGTCTAGGCAATGACAGGAAAAAGAAAAAAGTACGTTCTGCTTAATGTATTTTTTTCTAGGTAATTCACAAGAGTGAAAAAAATAATTTAAGTAAAAGATGGAGTTATGTATTCTGCTATATTTTAAAGAAACATCTCAAAAAGGGAAAAACTTAAGGTATATGAAATAAATTGATAAGCAAAGCACTACAGAAACAGACAAAAGGCTAGATATAATTTTAAAAGTTGAGTGTTTCTATTAGATTTAAACTTTATAAAAACAGCAATGAGAAAATATCACAGAGAACTATGGATAAATGTATCATTTTTTAAGAGTAGGTCAGAGGGTAGATAGCATAATGGTTAAACAAACAGATTTTCATGCCTGAGGCTCCAAAGTCCCTGGTTCAACCCCCTGCACCACCATAAGCCAGAGTTGAATTGTACGCTGGCAAAAATAATAAAATAAAATACAATTTTGGAGTCAAGCAGTGGAACATTGGGTTAAACAAACATAGTACAAAGTGCAAGGACGCCATGCAAGGATCCTGCTTGGAGCCTCTGGCTCCCTCCCTGCAGAGTGGTCACTTCACAAGGGTGAAGCAGGTCTGCAGGTGTCTATCTTCCTCTTCCTCTATCTCCTCTCCCTTCTCAATTTCTCTCTGTCCTATTGAGAAAAAAAAAAAAAGACCTAAGAGTATAATAAATGCTTGAAGGGAATTTATTTAGTAGATTTCAAGTGACAAGTATCAACCTGAATTTAACTAATCAAATAAAAATAACACTGAAAACTGATCCAAGAAACAGATCAATCATATTCTATCTGAATAAATGATTCAAGTTTTCTTTTAAAACAAAATTATAAGAAAGCTAATGTAAACTGATAAAATATATTTCACTTGTCCTAAGTCGTTAACAGAACAAAAAGTGAAATTACAGGCTTTGTAATTTGGAATTGATGGAAAATACAATCCAGTCTTCTTGTATGTTCAGTCTGAGAATCCCATTTACCACAAAAACTTAGAAAAATAAACTGCAAAAAAGAAAGTGCTCTTTCAGAACTCCTGAGTATTTCATTTAGACAGACTTACAAACAAAATTTTTAACAGAAGTGGGGACATAAACCAGAGCTAAGCAGTGCTCTGGTGTTCTCTTTCATAAAAATAAAATATCTTTAAAAATGGGGTGAGGACACGGACAGAATTTTCATTAAAGAAGAGATCTCAAGGACCAACAGACGTATGAGGAAGTGCTCAAGGTTACTTATTACCAGAAAAATGCAGATAAAGACAACAATGAGATGCCAATTTATACCTGTGAGAAAACTATGTTAGAAAGGACAGAAACAACAAACATCGGTGAGATCTGGGAAAATGCAGCACTTCTATAACTACAGCTGCTGGGAATATGAATGGGCCCAACAGTGTGGAGATTTCTCAGAACACTAGAAATGGATCTATCCTATGACCCAGTAGTCTCTCCTTGAGATTTATAAAAAGTTAGCAAAATCACTTATCCAAAGAAATCTATGTATGCCTCTAACATTAGAGTTTGTAAGAACCCAAACTTGGAAGCAATCTAGATGCACAACAGATGTGTGGCTAACGAAGTTGTGTTATATATATATAATGGAATACTACTCAGCTGTTAAAAATGATGAAGTCACTCCTTGACTTCATCTTGGGTGGAACTTGAAGGAATAAAGTTAAGTGAGATAAGCCAAAGAAAGAAGAACAAATACCAGAGGATCTCACTTATAGATAGAACTTAGGAAACAAGGATAGGCAGGAAAAACACAATGTGAAAACTTGGCCTGTGTTTTTACACTCAAGCAAAGAACTCTTCAATTGTTGTGTTTTGAGTAGAAGGGGGACATGAGAGGGTGCTGAAGTCCTATTGCAAGATGGTGAAAAAGGACTTAGGCTGGGGGTGAGATAAAAAACTGTACCCATTTATCAATCATACAGTAAACCACTAATACCATCCCCCATAATGAAATGATAAAGGGGGTGAAGGGGAGAAAGTTGGAGCCTCATGCATTAAAGTCTTACACCCTATCTATTAAGCCACCTCCTTAGCTGTAATATAAAATTACAGTGGGGGGGGGGGTCAGGTGGTAGCATAGCGGGTTAAGTGCACATGGTGCAAAGCTCAAGGACTGGCCCAGTTCAAGTCCTTGGCTTCGCACCTGCAGGGGGGCCGTTTCAGGAGCGGTGAAGCAGATCTGCAGTTGTCTGTCTTTCTCTCCCCCTCTGTCTCCTCTCCTCTCTCCATTTCTCTCTGTCCTATCCAACAACAACAACAACCACAACAAAGATAAAACAACAAGGGCAACGAAAGTGGGAAAAATGGCATCCAGGAGCAGTGGATTCATGGTGCAGGCACCAAGCCTCAACAATAACTCTGGAGGCAAAAATAAACAAACCAACAAATAAATAAATAAAATTACAGTGAACAACAAGTGAAACAAAACTGAAGCAAAAAATGGTTATAAAATGTATTTATAAATGCATTAGGGATATTACTTATGTGGACAAACTTATCAGAGCCATGCAAGAAAAAAAAAATTTTTTAAATACTAAGTATAGAAAATCAAGATTAAACGAAAAACAGGAAAATGGTCTAATGTTAAAGACAAAAATCACTATCTTGCTGTTGCTAAAAAAACAAAGACCAATATCTTTTTCACAGGCCCCATTATAATACTATTGTGCAGTTATGATTTCCTTAAGAACATTAAGTGTGTAAGGCCAAAACTAAGAGTCATTTCATTCTACATTTAAGTTAGCGTAGAAAAGGCAAAAGTGGTCTAATTTTTGTGTATTGCAAGATCTTATTATGTGACAAGTGCACTGTAAAACTAAGCCTAAGGCATATCATCTAAGTTATAACAGCGATATCTGAAAAGACCTCTGTAAAAACAACTAAAAAAAAAGATTTAGTAATCTTATCAGCAAAGCAATATACCTTAGCAAGTGATTTTACAATAGGGTTCTCCATAATTCCTTTGAGAAAAATCAGGTCTATTTCTTCTGCTCCTGTAGATGAGGGCAGCTCTGTAAGGTTATCCAGCACTTGCTGCATTGCTGCTGAGACAATAACAACAACAAATAATTAAATGCCAAGCTGTTACAGAATAAAACTGCAAAACAACGCTAATCATAAAAAACATAAAATTAATGAAGATTTCAGGCTAATAACAATTTTGAAAAATTATATTAAAATACTAGATTGCTAAGTAGTATGCTTCAAATTGACTTCACATAAAATATTAAGACAGCTTTTCAATTTGGGCATCACTACACACAAACACATACACACACACACACACACACACACACACACACACACACACACGTTACACTTAATTTTTTTCTCAAATTTAAAAACAATAAGAAATGCAAAAGGTTAACAAAACAAAAAGTAAAGACTGATAAAGCTTCACTGGTGAGTTCTAGCCAACACTGAAATTAAAGCCAGGACTTTACAAAGTATTCGGAAACAAAAAGTATGTGGGGAGAACACTTGCCAACTATTCTGAGATTCTCATAAGGAATCCTGAAAAACATATCACAGGAAAATTACTTCCAATATTCACTGTAAGTACAAATACAAAATTCTAAACAAAATACTTGTATACTTAAGAGTCCAGGGGCCTGCGGAGACAGCATAATGGTTATGCTTTAAAACACCACTAGAACGGTTAAAGAAGGTTCAAATAAAAGGTATCCTATGTTCATGGGTTGACTTAATAGTGTTATAACATTCTTCAAACTGATGTTTTACACTACACAATCCCTATCAAAATTTCAGTTGCCCTTATGGGTCAATTTTAAAATAAACAAGCAAACAAACTGATTTATTCTAAAACCAATTATGAAATGCAAGGGACCTGGAATAGCAAGCCAACCTTCAAAAGAAACAGAGGCAGACTCACCTTAGGAACATACTTAAAATAGACTCCTAGCCTCTTTCCACCCTAAAGTCCCTATTGTCATCTGCACTATTTCTACTTGTTGGTTTCTGCTTATTTATTTTACTTGTTATTTATTTATTTATTATTTATTTTTCCCTTTTGTTTCCCTTGTCTTTTTTTTTTGTTGTTGTTGTTGTAGTTATTACTGTTGTTATTGATGTCGTCATTGTTGGATAGGACAGAGAAAAATGGAGAGAGGAGGGGAAGACAGAGAGGGGGAGAGAAAGACACCTGCAGACCTGCTTCAATGCCTATGAAGCGACTCCCCTGCAGGTGGGAAGCCAGGGGCTCGAACCGGGATCCTTTTGCCGGTCCTTGCGCTTTGCACCACGTGCGCATAACCCACTGCGCTACTGCCTAACTCCCACTTTAAAAAAAATTTTTAACTTTAGAGCTTTATTGAATAATGGTTTACAGTATAGACTCTTTTTTTTTTTTGGTCATCACACTCATCACCAAAGGTCTGTGTCCCCATCCCCAACCCCACAGATAGCTACTATAGCTCTTTCAGTCTTAGATACAGGTTGATATTTTAAAAAAGTATTTTATTGATTTATTATTAGATAGAGATAGCCAGAAATTGAGAGAGGGAGAGGAGATAGAGAGACAGAGACACCTGCGCCTTGCTTCACCTCTTGTGAAGCCTACCCCCTGAAGGTGGGGGAACACAGGTCCTTGCACATGTAATGTGTGTGCTTAACCAGGTGCGCCACTGCCTAGCCCTGGGTTGACTCTTTTTTCACATTCATACGTTCAATTCTCTATATTCTGGTTATGAGTGAAAACATTCTTTAGTTTGGTTCCTGTTTGTTAAATATAGCGTCCTGCATATATGTAGTCCTGCATATATATATATATATTTTCTTCCTTTCTCCAGGGTTATCACAGTAGACGAATCTACTGATTCTGGCAAACATGCCCCCCCCCCCATTTTATTGGATAGGACTGTGAGAAACTGAGAAAGGAAGGAGAGACAGAGAAGGAAAGAGAAAGAGAAACACCTGCACTTGTGAAATGTCTCCCACTGCAGGTGGGGAGCCAGAGGCTCAAACCCAGATCCCTGCACTTCATACTATGTGTGATTAATCAGGTGTGCCACCACCTAGCTCCCCTGCTTTATATCTTACTACCTTTCAGCTACCTTTTCACCTCCCTGGATAGGTGGCCTCTCCAATGTGTCCTGGAACCTTACCTCTCCAGAATCCTACCCCATTAGGGCAAAAGAGAAACAGGTTTGGGTACTGTTCAACCTGCTAACATTCATGTCCAATGGGAAAGCAATTACAGAAGCCCCAACTCCTACTTTTGGCAGCCCCCCCCCCAAATTTTGTTTCCATACTCTTAGAGAGGTGAATGACAGAGGAAGAGGACCAGAGAGCTCTGAACTCCAGTTCCACAAGGACCTGAAACATCTGTCACCAGGAATCTTGTTTGTATACCATCACTGAAAGGGAGGTAAGATATCTAGAAAACACCAGATGAAACAAGGCACTGTTTCTCTTATCTGAGAGAGATGAGGAAAATAGTAAAGACACTCAGAAGTAGTAATAAGTGTAGAGGTGACTTAGAAAGGAAGCGAAGGCAGGACTGTAGGAAAAAAAGGGCAAAAAAAGTATAGAGATAGATATAGAAAGACAGTTATAGAGTTAGCCCCTATCTGTAACCTTGGGAGAACTACTGTAGTTTCCAATGGAGGGAGTGGGAGCAGTGTGGAATTATAGCCCTATTGTCATAGTTGTATAAATCAATATTAAATCATTAATAAGAATTTTTTAATTCTAAAAAAAAATCAAGTGGCAGACTCACACTTGCATTTAAAAAAACTACTAAAAAGCTAGTCTTTCTTAAATTGGTACTGGTAAAGGATATACATACATAGGGGCCAGGAGGTGATGCACCTGGTTAAGCATACACATTACAATGTGCAAGGACCCATGTTCAAGCCCCTGGCTCCTACCTACAGAGGGAAAGCTTCACAAGCAGTAAAGCAGGGCTACTAGTGTCTCTGTCTCTTTCCTTCTCTACCTCTTGTTCCCCTCTCAATTTCTCTGTCTCTGTCCAGTAATAAACAAATAAAATACATTTTGAAAAAGGATATATATATATATATATATATATATACACACAAAAAAAAATCCCTGCAATGGCTTTTCATATTAATTTTAAAACCATAAACATCACTGAAAGTCAGACTGTATCACTAACTGGCTCTCAGTAAACTGCAGTTCTCTGTTCCAGGGTGTCTGCCTTCCACCCAACTTACTATACTTTCCTGAAGTAGGTAATTTACATTTACTAAATTTCTTTTAATCACATCTCTATCTCTGGATAATATGCTAAAATTGTTACCTTATGATCTACCTATTTTAGACATTACTTATTTTCTATTAAAGTGGTTTTTTTTAAAGTGGTTTCAGGGAATGAGCCAAGGGCCCTATACATATGTCATACTTTAGAGCAGTCTCCCTGGCTGAACTCACTTTCTCTCTCCCTCTTGTTCTCTCTGTTTCTTAGTGGGGAAGGAGTAAGGCAGGAAGGGAGAGGACAAAAGCAGAAACAGCGATCGAGGAAGAGGGCAAGACACTAAAGTACTGTCGTCCCGCATGGAGCTCCTTTCGTGCTGTCTATGGTGCTTCTATGTGGTGTTGGGGGTCAAACCCAGGTTCTCGTGTATGAAGGTCTGAGTTCTCTCTGCAGAAGAGAACTCACCCCAGAATAATTATAAAACTTTGATATTCCCTGCCTCCCAAAACATAATTCACAATTTAAAAAATAAAATTAAATAGTTCTTTTCAGAGAGAATTCCTACCAGTTGTTTTCTAAATGTCTTAACAAACTTCTCATTTCTATCAGTAATTTTCACAAATATTCATCTTCTTAATACCCTATCAGACCTATTCCCCTACATTCTACCGAAACTGACTTCTGAGTATTTTTTCTTTCTTGTGCTTGAATCAGGATACATTCACCTCTAATTCTCCTAATCAGAACAAGAAAGTGAGAATTCTGGAAGCAGAGAGACAGACAGAATAATATATACCTAAAAGAAGGAAAAAGAAAATTTGTATAAGACTAAGATGAAAGTAACACCAGGAAGTAACAAATATAAAAAATGTCTTTTTTTTTTTTTTTTTTTTTTACTAGTGGGGCAGGAACCAGTGGAATCAACAATCAATTGGTATTTTACCCTGTGGTGATAAATGAAGTTAGCTCTATTCATGATTATTTTCTCCTTTGACAATCTACATTTTTAAAATTTTTATAATGAATAACTATATATATATATATATATATATATATATATATATATATATATATACACACACAAAAGAAGAGGGACCAATATAATGAAACTAACAATTGTCAAGTCGTGGTCAATTTTATTTCAATCCCCATCTATTATTCTATCTTAAGCTGAAACAATAAAACCAAACCTTATTTCAAAATATGTCTGAAAGATCACAGCTATTATTATTACTTTAGATTAAAACAGAAAATCAGAGAAAGCAAGGGAAAGAAACCAACTGTACAACTGTAGCATTAAAACTTTCTTCAATGCAGTGGAGGGACCTGTGTCAAACACCTGTCAAAGTAGTATACTATCCAAGTAAGCTATTTTGCTGGCCCATGAAACTGCCCCCTACCCCGCATCCTACTTGCTGAGTACTACTTAGCTCTAGCTTATGCTGGGGAATGAACCTGGAACCGTTGTTGCCTCAGGCATGAAATTATTTTTTCATAACTATGCTTTTATGCTATCTTCACTGCAAAGCTTTCAAAATAACAATCAAAACGTTATCAAATCTAACAAAGTAACAGTTAATCTTTTGATTTAGTCAAATATGTATCATTGTATCAATTTCCAGTCGAACAGATGATTTAAAAAAAACTTAAGCCACTTTTTACTTGTGATTAATAATGGATCATTAGATTGGAAGATTATAGAGAGTAATTCTACATTGCAGCCACTAACAAAATTCTGTGCCCCCAAGATTTTTTTAAGTGTAACATATATTGGTTCTTGAGGTGCTTACATTTTTGCTTGTGTTTAATTAAGTGAGGGGGGGGAAAGGGAGTGGTGATTGTAACATAAAACCTGGGTTATACTGAAGATCTTACCCACCCCCCCCCCCCAGCACTGCTCATGGTGGTGCTAGAGACTGAACTTGGGACCACAGAGTCTCAGGAATTAATACTTTTTAATGACCATTACACTAGCTCCTCAGCCCAGTTTTAACTAATTCCTTTTTAAAAGTCTTTTTAAAATATTTATTTATTGTTGGACAGAGTCAGAGAGAAGTTGAGAGGGGAGGGGGAATAGAGAAGGAGAGAGAGAGAGAGAGAGAGACAGAGAACCTGCAGCCCTGCTTCACCACTTGTAAAGCTTTTCCCCTCACTACAGATTGGAGCTGGGGGCTTGAACCTGGGTCCTTGAACACTTTTATGTGTGCATTTAACCAGATACGCCACTGCCTGGCCCCAATGTAATTAATTCTTAATCTTGGTAATTTTCATTAAAAACAACTCTGCCAACATTCCATGTCCCCCACTCCCCCCCCCAAAAAAAAGAATCCTGAATATTAGAAAGCTGGCAAACATTCCCAAACTCATTTACACATTTAATTAAATTCTAATTAAAATACAATAGACTTTACAACAGCATTACCATGTTTTTTCAGGTCTGATTTGTTCTTTGTTCATACAGATATGGCAAGGGAGCCCCAGAGAGCCCAGGTTGTCAGGCCAGGCAGCAGGACAAACCAAGCAGTTCCCTGTGGACTGGGGAGACCCTGATTTCTGACATCAATAGGTTTCCAGGGCAAATGTTATGCTGCTATGGTGAATGGGAAACCTAGAATTGGTACTTTACAGTGAAACCACAAAGAGGATGTATGGAATGTCACTTTGAATACAAGACCTCCCGTTCCGCAAGGACTTCAAAGAGATTGGCATTTCAGGGTGCAGGATATCAAGCATGTGCCCCAACTCCTGGAAGACATGCAAGACTAGACTGCCATAGCTGAAAATCAGAGTTGCAACCACCACCTGTACAAGACAGAAGCTCTGGATGCTACTGAGACTGATGTTCACACAGAAGACCAGCAGCCCTATACCTTAAATACTAAGAATTCCCACTTTTACCATCCAGGTCTTTGAAATACCAGTTCTCCTTTTAAGGATATGTACCAGGCCCTCACTGACACCCTGCTGGATGACTACAAGAGCTAGGTCTGTGGAAGAATGAGTGCCAGTGCCATTAGGAGACCTGACTAAACTGGCCACAACTGTCAAAGCATCTCCACAATACCAGTCAGCTACTAAAGACTTAACCCTGACGTCTCTAATAGCCATTAGGAGCCATACCTCTTTTCCAACAGGATGATTAAGCAATGCCAAGTACTTTTTCAAACGGAAGAATTTTAAGGTCAACACTGTAATGGAACTGAAGGAATCTTTTTTCTTTTTTTTTTTTTTAAGTTATTTATTTATTTATTTATTTTTATTTTTTAGAGAGATGCAGAGAGAGAAAGACAGAGATATAAAACAGAGCACTGCTCAGCTCTGGCTTATGGTGGTGCAGGAGATTGAACCTGAGACTTCGGAGCCTCAGGCATGAGAATCTCTTTGCAGGATTCTCACTATTGATGGAACGAGACACACAGCAGTGAACTTGTCCAGCAGGCACAGGTCAAATGGCTCATCAGGTTGAGTGTTGACAGACTCATTCCCTGTACTTGCTTTCTTTTTCTTTTGTTGTAGCACAGGATAGAACTCAGGACCTCGGGAATCAGGCGGTAGCACACGTGGTGCAAAACGCAAGGACCAGCTTAAGAATCTGGTTCAAGCTCCCAGCTCCTCACCTGCAGGGGAGCCATTTCACAGGCAGTGAAGCAGGTCTGCAGGTGTCTCTCTTTCTCTCCCCCTCTCCATCTTCCCCTCCTCTCTCCATTTCTCTCTGTCCTATCCAACAACAGCTATGACAACAATAACAACTGCAACAACAATGAAAAACAAAAGGGAAAAATAAACAAATATAAAAAATTTAAAAAAGAAAGAACTTAGGACTTCATGTGTATGATACTGCTAAATGTATCCCCAGCTCTATTTTCTATTCTTTGAGAGAGAGAGAGAGAAAGAAAGGAGGGGGGAGGGAGGGGAGAGAGAGAGAGAGAGAGAGAGAGAGAGAGAGAGAGGCTATAACACCAGGCTACCATCCATGAATTTCCCTTGTCACCACCTGCAGTTTTATACTCAGCTGAAGTGCTTGGTTTAGGTTGTATCTCAGAGTGGATCGGTAGGAAAATCATGCAGAAGGACCCTGGTTTAAGCCCCCGGTGTTCCTCCCACCCCTGGATGGGGAAGTTTCATGAACAGTGAAACAGTGTTACAGATAGATCAATTGATCTAGCTATCTATCAATCATCTATCTAATCTATCTTCCTATCTCCTCCTTTCCTCAATAATTCTATATTAACAAAAAAGAAACACATTAAAAATATATATATATATATATATATATATATATATATATATATATATATTTTAGGAAGACATGAAGGTCTTTAGCTATCTTCCCAGCCCATCCTAAATTGCTTTTTAAATGCAAGAAAACTTTAAATATATGAGCTAGTCCAACAGTGCCTATTCAGAATTTTTACTAGGATACTATGGGATAGTGTGAAGGGATGGTTCCTTGATAAGTCAATGCTTGGTCCAACTTCATAAGTTTGTAAGTTAATAATACAAAGTACTAAATTACATAAGTAAAAATATATAGGTATGTTTGTAACATCTTAAAAGCATATGAAGATAAAACAGGGAAATTATAACAAAGAATAAAATATAATAATAATAAATGTAATACAATAATACAATAAAAATTAGCTCTATCCAGTATTAAGATATGAGGTTAAGAGAAAACTCCCTAGGCAGAGTGCACATCTTACCATATCTGTAGTCCTGGGGGACTGACCCCTGGCACCAAATGGGAGGTACTACTGACAGAAAGAATGAAGAACTCCAGATGGCAAAGTGGTGTTCTGGTGTCTCTTTTTCCTATCTGTCTCTTCCTTTAAGTATACAGAATAAAAATTGGGCAGGGGAACCACCCGGAATGACTGTACACGCACAAGATCCTTGGATGATTCCCTAGTGCTGTATAAAAAAATAATAATGTAAACTAAGCCTATAAATATTAACTTAAGACAACTCATGTGAAAACTGAACATATGTGATGGAAGCTCCGCAGTGGATATTCTGCAAACTTGGGCAGGAGCCAGAGAAGAAGGGGTGTGTCTTAATCTACTCAGAGACTGCAGGAAGACAGAAAAGTACCCCCAAATTTTCTACGAGTTTCACTCCTTTCCTCCTCCACCTCCTAGCCAATCATTAGGAGATTGGCTCTTTAATCAGAAGCTAAATTCAACAGCATATAAATGGAATTTTTATTTGAGCTAGAGAAAAATGAATATATATTACCCAGACTCTTCAATTACAAATATTAACACATCAATATAAACCACGCATATAAAAACTAGCAGCATTAGTAAGACTCATAAAACTTTAACCTCCAAAGAAACAGAAAGATTACCAGGGGGAAAAAATGAGAAAACAGTAAAGGAGAGAATGAAAACAAAGGTTAACCTGTAGTCAGCAGAAAGATCAAACGAAAAAATCCTACTGGAAAGGAACTATGAGAACAAACATTTGAAGAAACCACTATGAATAATGAAAGATAAAAATTTACAAGACGATGGAAATGCTAGAAGTACTAAAGAAGGAATTTTTAAGAAATAGAAATCAGGCAATCAAACAAAGCACAACAAAGGAGAAACAGAGCATCGGGAGTGGGTACAATGCACACCTTCTATGTTGATCCCTGCAGCCACAGGAGCTCCAAGGATACCACCACAGACAAAAAAAAAAAAAAAAAAAAAAAAAACCATAAATGGGAGAATTTTGGTTCATCCCCCTCTTCTCCTGTCTTTAAAAATAATGATGGTGATGGAAACTGGGAGGTGGAAGACCTAGGTGGGGGGTTGGAATGCTATGTGGAAAATTGAGAAATGTTACACATGTACTAACTACTATATTTTACTGTTGACTGTAAACCATTAACTCCATCAATGGGGGGAGGGGAAGAAACTGGGAAAAGGAGGCAGTTTAATAGTATAATATGGCAAACCTCAATACAACACAGGGTTGACAGACTGAACAACAGAATAAAAAAAACAACAAGTTTGATCAATGAACTGATTCAAAAAAAATTCAAAAACAGACAAAACACTTCGTTGAGCTTGTTAAGAAAAGAGAAGATACAAATAACACTAAGGATAAAATGAGAAAATAATTATAGGCATAAGGAATATTAGAATGACTACAATGAACATTTTCATTTTAGAATCAATTCAAATGGATGATATTTTAGGGTAATGTCAATCAGAATTTTTGAAGAAAGAGGTTAAGAAGCTGAAAAGATCTGCATAGATTCACCCTTTCAAAAGGGCATCAGGATCAGACAAATTTAAGAATTCTACCAAACTCTTAAGAATGATGTCTTGTATTTTAAAGACAAAACATGTAAGATTTAAAACCTCCCAAATTTTATATGAATCTTAAAACTCAATTAGAACTGATATACTGTACTTAAGAACATATATGTAGGTATCAATAATGAGCAAACTGAACCTAACAAAATCACAAAAGAATAATAGCCAAGTACAATGTATCTTCATAATTTAAAGATGGTTCAACATTAAGAAACACAATGTAATTTCATGTAATAACATAAAGAATCCCCAAATCATTTCAAAGCTTCAAATATATCAAATAAAATTCCTAATCCAGTCACAGTAGATAATCTTAGCTTAGTAGGGATAAAAAAAAAAAAAAAAGCAGATCATTTTATAATAGAATCTTTATGAAGTATCATCCTTAATGTAGAATTATCAGAAATGTTTTCGTTAATGTTAGGAACCAGAATGCCTATTAAGAGCATTACTTTTAAAACTTTTATTACAAGTTTTATTCAGTGTATTAGGGCCTGAAATTTAAAGTTAATTGTGAAAAATGTGTTAAATGACTAGATATAAGGACAATATAGAGAAAAGTTTTACTAAAGAAACAGAAACAACAAATTAAGATTATCACTGGGAGGGGGCAGGGGAGATGGAATGATGGCTATGCAAAAGGCAATCATGCCTGAGGCTCCAAGATTCCAGGTTCAATCCCTCATACCACCATAAACTCCAGATGAGCTGAGCTGAGCTGAGCTGGGGGAGGGGGGGGGAGGGAGAAGAAGCAGAACAGCAGCAACAAAAACACTGGGAGGAAGGACAATTCCACACACAACAGCCACAGTGTTCAAATAGGATACAAGGGAAATTATGAAATTAAAAGAATTTAAAACGAACAAAACAATTTGTTCTTGGATAGTAAGATTCAATAATGCAAAAAATTTTTTTTTCTTCAAGTTATTTTTTATTGGGGAATAAATGTTTCAGTCAACAATAAAAATATAGAAACGAATAAAATAGTCTGTACATGTACAACATTTCTTAATTTTCCATGTAACAGTTCAACCCCCTTTAGGTCCTGACATCATGTTCCAGGTCGGGAACCCTCGCCCCCACCCCCACCCCAGAGTCCTTTACTTTGGTGCAATACACCAAACTCGGTCCAAGTTCTGGTTTTCTTATTTTTCAACTTATTGTTATTTATTGTTGATTATTTAATAATGCTCAACAAGGTTGTGGGATAAGAGGGGTATAATTCATACAAGACCCACCACCAGCGTGCCATATCCCATTCCCTCCAATGGAAGGTTTCCTTCCTATTCTTTATCCCTCTTGGAATATGAACCAAAGATCTCTAAGGGGCACAGAAAGTCAGAGGTCTGGCTTCTGTAATTGCTCTTATCTGGACTTAGGCATGACAGGTTGGTCCATATCCCCAACCTGTCTCTATCTTTCCCTAGAGGGGTAGGGCTTTGGGGAGGTGGGATTATAGGACACATTGGCAAAATCATCTGCCAAGGGAAGGCAGGCTGGCACTATGGTAGTATTTTTCAACTTCTTCAGTCTATGCATGAGATCAATCATCCCATATTTATCTTTCGATTTCTGACTTATCTCACTTAATACGATTCCTTTAAGCTCCAATCAAGATGGGGTGAAGAAAGTGAAATCACTATTTTTAGCAGCTGAGTAGTATTCTATTGTGTATATAGACCACAACTTGCTCTCAGCCACTCATCTGTTGTCAGACACCTGGGTTGCTTCCAAGTTTTGACTATTACAAATTGTGCTGCTATGAACACAGGTATACACAAATCTTTTTAGATGGGTAGGTTTGGATCCTTAGGATATATCCTCAGGAGAGGAATTGCAGGATCATAGGGTAGATTCATTTCTAGCCTTCTGAGAGTTCTCCAGACTGTTCTCCATAGGGTTTGGACCAACTGACATTTCTACTAGCAGTGCAGGAGGGGTCCTTTGTCCCCCAACCTCTCCAGTATTTGTTGCTGCTACCTTTTCTGATGTATGACATTCTCACAGGAGTCAAATGGTATTTCACTGCTGTCTTTATCTGCAATTCTCTGACAATCAATGACCTGAAGCATTTCATGTTCATGTTCTTTTGGATATTTTCTATGGTGAATATTCTGTTTATATCCTTTCCCCATTTTTGGATGGGGTTATTTGCTTTCTTGTTGCTGAGTTTGGTGAGTTCTTTATATATTTTGGTTATTAGCCTTTTGTCTGATGTATGCCATGTAAATATCTCTGGGGTGGGGGGAGTAGATAGCATAATGGTTATGCAAAAAGACTCTCATGTCTGAGGCTCCAAAGTCCCAGGTTTAATCTCCCACACAACCATCAGCCAGAGCTGAGCAGTGCCTTGGTAAATAAGAATAACAACAATGATAAATCTACCTGTGGGGCTGGAGGGGGGGGGCCCAAATATTGAGAGCAGCTGTTGGCTCAAGGCCAATTGTTCCTTGTTTCGTGTGGATATTTCCACCTGTGCCCACCCTGTGATAACTATAAAAAGGTGGGACGAGAAGTGATCGAGGTCGCAGACTCTCCCTTTGCTTGGAAGGGTGTCGGCGGCCCAAGCTTAAGCTTGATAATAAAGGCTCTTGCTATTGCATGGTCTTCTTTGCGTGAGATCGGGACTCGAACTTCTGGGCACAACACTACCATTCCGTAGAGGTGTCTCTTTGTTTGGGTGGTGGTTTCTTTTGCTGTGCAGAAGCTATTTGATTTGATGTGGTCCCATTTGTCTGTTTTTGTTTTAGTCTTCTTTGTAATTAGACTTATATCATTGAAGATGCCTTTAAAATTTAAATGGAGGAGGTAGAAACTCTCATGCCTGAGGCTCAGAAGATCCAGGTTCAATCCCTTGAACAACCATAAACCAGAGCTGAATAGTGCTATGGTTAAATAAAATAAATAAATAGAAAAAGAATTCTGCCAACATTTTCCTCTAAGAATGTGATAGTTTCTGGTCTAACATCCAAGTCCTTGATCCATTTGGAATTTACTTTTATGTTTAGTGAAATATAGTGGTTCAGTTTCATTCTTCTGCATGTTTCAACTCAATTTTTCCAATACCATTTGTTGAAGAGACTTTTGTTTCCCCATTTAATAGTCTGGACACCTTTGTCAAAGATTAGATGTCCACAGGTGTGGGTGCTTATTTCTGGACTCTCAGTTCTATTCCATTCCACTGGTTAGTGTGTCTATTTATGTTCCAGCACAAAGCAGTTTTGATCACAATGGCCCTTTAATACAATTTGAGATCTGGGAGTGTGATGCTTCCAATTCTGTCCTTTCTTCTCACGATTGTTGTGGAAAGTGTAGATCTTTTCTGGTACCAGATAGACATTTGTAGCTTTTTTTCTATTCTCCTAAAAATAATTCGGTGGGATCTTGATTGGGATTGCACTGAATTTGTAACATGTGCATTCAAGCAGGTGTGCCACCACCTGGCCCCAATTGCATTGAATTTGTATATTCATTTTGATAAAGTTAATTCTTGACCCATGAACATGGACTAGCTTTCTACTTCTTTGTGTCTTTTTCTATTTCCTTAAGTATTGACTCAATTTTCAGTATACAAGTCTTTCACTTCTTTTGTTAATTTTATTCCTAGATATTTTATTTGTTTTGTTGCTAAAGGAATTGATTTCTGGATTTCTTCTGCTACCTTAGTGTTTGCACAGAGGAATACCACTGCTTTTTGTATGCTAGTTTTGTAGCCTGACACCTTACTATACTATGTTGCCTGATGATTTCCAAGAGCTTCCTGCTGGATTCTTTAGTTTTCTCTATGTATACTATCATATCATCCGCAAATAGTGAGAGTCTGTCTTCTTCTCTTCCAATCTGTATCCCTTTAATTCTTTGCTCCTGCCTGATTGCTATGACAAGAACTTCCAACACTGTGTTGAATAGTAATAGTAATGGTGATAGTGGGTAGCCCTGTCTAGTACTTGATCTGAGGGGGAATGCTTCCAGTTTTTACCACTGAGTATGATGTTGTCTGTAGCTCTGCTATATATGGACTTCACTATCTTAAGGAATGGTCCATCTTATTCCCATTTTCTGTAGCATTTTGATCATGATGGGATGATGGATCTTCTCAAAGGCTTTCTCAGCATCTATTGATATAATTATGTGGTTTTTGGTCTTGCATTTATTGATGTGGTGAATCAAGTTGACAGATTTACATATATTAAACCAACCTTGCATTCCTGGGATAAACTCCACTTGGTCATGATGAACAATCTTTTAATGTACTACTGTATCCAGTTGGCTAGAATTTTTGTTCAATACTTTAGCATCTATGTTCATCAGAGATACTGGTTTTTAGGTTTGTTGTTGTTGTATCCCTGTCTGCTTTTGATATCAGGGTGATGCTGGCTTTATAGAAGCAGGAAGGGAGTATTCTTGTGTCTTCAATCTTCTGGAAGAGTTTTAAAAGTAGAGGTATTAACTCTTCCTTCAAGGTTTTGTAGAATTCATTTGTAAAACCATCTGGTCTAGGAATTTTATTCTTGGGAATATTTTTGATAACTGTTTCAATTTCTTTGATTGTGATTAACCTGTTCATATTTTCTAGGTCCTCTTTGTTTCACTGTGGAAGTTTATAGGTATCTAGGAACTCATCCATTTCTTCCAGGTTCTCTAGCTTGGTGGCATATAGTTGTTTATAGAAGCCTGGTATGATACTTTGGATTTCTGTGGTGTTGTGATTTATCCTCCTTCATTTACAATCCTACTTGAATCCTCTCCCTTTTTTGTTTTCTGTGTCTGGCTAAGGGTTTGATGATTTTGTTTACTCTTTTGAAAACCAAACATTTAGCTTCGCTGATCTTTTGTATGGTTCTTTTATTTTCGATGTTAGTTATTACTGCACTAATTTTAGTAATTTCAGTCCTTCTGTTTGCTTTAGGGTTCCTTTGTTCCTTATCTTCTAAGTTATTAAGGTGTGCAGTCAGGTTGTTTATTGGAGCTTTTTCTTGTTTCCTAATGTGTGCTTGTATGACTATGAACTTCCTTCTCAGCCTTAGCTGTGTCCCAAATATTTTGATAGCTTGTGTCTTCATTTTCATTGAATTCTCATTTCGGGGTCTCTCTCTCTGGTATAGTGGTCTCCAGGGGAAAAGGCAACGGGCTAGTTCTTTCTCGCTCACGACGGGTGACACGAAGTAAAAGACACCAGGGGACTCTTAGCGTGCCTAGAATCCGTTTATTAGCAAAGTGGACATGAGTTAAATAGAAAAGCAATGAAGGGAATTATTGTTGATGTATATCAGAAATTAGGTTTCTTAACAGTCAGCATGCCCCTAAGGTAGGGGGCTGGTATGACAGGAATTGATGAGATACAAGACAGTTATTCTCCATGATGCAAGCAACTTAGTTATCCAAAGGTATCTGAGAGAAGCATAGGGGTTAAACCCGTAGGGTGAGACAGAGAGAAGATGGATATCAAAAAGCCATATAGTTTGGAATTTCTTGTCTGGGGTCTGAGGTGTGTAATGAAGTGTGTGATAAGGTGTGTTCTTCTGTGATCAGAAGGTGACTTTGAATCAGTGAATCTGCGGCCATGTGGCCTGCAGTTAATGGAGGGAAGTACTGGGGTTTCTGTGGGCCTAAGAGTCAAGAAGGAAAGAACCAAGTCTGAGTTTCCCCCTTATGCTCACCTCGGCTGAGAGAGACTTACCAAGAGGTTATCTTCTCAGACCTCCATCCAAGGACGGGGGTGGTTCTCCCTAAGCTCTATCAGGCTTACACATAGTACCAACATTCTCAAAACATTTTTATATCTTCCTTAAGTTCCTCTTTGACCAAGCAGTTAAGTAGTGTATTGTTGAGTTTCCATATTTGGGGGAAACCATACCTTTGGACCTGTAGAGAGTAGTTTTTCTCCTGAGTCACCAGGCCATTTCATTGATCTTGCTCCCCAAGTCAGTATAAGGCTTCCCTGCTGTTGTTCCAGTCCCTGAAAGGCAACAGCAGTGCCAACAGAGACCCACAGTTTTAAGTTGGTTGGTTACGTGATCTTCTTCTCAACAGTGTTTTTGTTAATAAAGCTCAGACTGGAGGTGGTTCATCAATTGGCAAACTGCTGGACTGGTACCAGCCACTCCTGAGTAGGAGAATGGACTTTTAGCCCCAGGAATCTCTCCTTAAACCCCTCTCTGTCCATGAGCCACACGTGTTTGCACTCACTCCTGGCTTGGAGGGTTCTCAAAGTAATCCTAGTCCTATTTTGTTGCATTCTTCGGTGATCCTTTTTGCTATTCCTAGTTGATCTGGGAGAGCAAAACACAGCTGCCGCTACTCCTCTAAATTATTTTTTAATGAATAATAATAATAAATATCCTAACAGGATCTCTGGATATAGTTATGTCAAAATTTATTTCAAAGAAAAAAATACGTGAAAATAATCAGTATTTTAGGAAGAAAGCATAGTGTAAACATGGTACCTGTGCTATTAAGCAGAGAAGCGGTATAAATTAAGACAGTGCGGTATTGGCATAGCAATAGACAAATGAATCTTATAATGGAATAGCTAAATGCAATATATGCTAATGGTGACATTTCAAATCAATGGAGGTTAAGTATGATAGATTACCTGAGTTTACATTCTTTCCCATCAGAATCTCTATTCAAATAAAGCAAATTTTTGATAAGGAAAAAAAGAACACAGAAAATGACTAACGTGTAAAATGTATGAAAATATTTAAGAGTGGTAGGAAGCTGTAAATCTACCTTCTACAAGTTTTTTTAAAAAATATTTTATTGGGGTCGGGCAGTAGCGCAACAGGTTAAACGCATGTGGCGCAAAGCAGTATGACCGGGTTAAGGATCCCCGTTCAAGCCCCCAGCTCCCCACCTGCAGGGGAGTCGCTTCACAGGCAGTGAAGCAGGTCTGCAGGTGTCTATCTTTCTCTCCCCGTTTTCCGCTCCTCTCTCCATTTCTCTCTGTCCTATCCAACAACAACATCAGCAACAACAATAATAACTACAACAACAATAAAACAACAAGGGCAACAAAAGGGAAAATAAATACTAATAATATAAATAAAACAGAAAAAAATTTTATTACCTTTGTTTTAATATGAGAGTACAAGAGGGAGGGAGGGAGAAAGGGAGAAAAGGGGGAAGGGAAAGAAAGAGAGAGGGAAGAGAGAGAGCTATCTGAGCACTGTTCAGCTCTGGCTTAATGTTAGTGCTAGGGACTGAACCTGGGACCTCAAAGTCTCAGGCATATGAGTCTTTTGAATAACCAATACTCTATCCCCAGTCCTCCCACTACAGGTCTTTTACATCATCCCTTCTGGAGTATTAGCCACCATTTCTTGCCCAGATTACCATAGCCTCTAATTACCCACAAGGAATTTAGCCTGGAAGTCTTTATCTTGCTAGACTCAGTGTGTTATCACCTATTAGAGTTTTAGTTTAGAGTTTTGGGATGCATTGGATCGACCTTCTCGTGGTGCATCCTGTGAGTACCCATTCATTGGGGAAACTGACGATCCTTCCTAGCCAACTGAATCCACATGGATCCCAGTGGCTTTCAAAGCCAGCAACAAGCAGCTCCTGACACCTTTCAACCTGACGCTGTTGACTGGCTACGGAAGAAGGGCAAACGCTAGAAGAAGAAGAGTTTTAGTCAGGCCAACCTTTCCCCAATTCTTATGCAAAGAAAAGTCCTGTCCCATGAAATAGGTACAACCACGTTTGCACACTTAATTCACATTTATCCTTCTGGAACAAAATTTCTGTCCTTAACTGTCCCAATTAGGATTATGTTCACATACTATAAATTTCTATACTGTTCCATATTTTATAACTCTGAAAACTAATAATTAAATATTTTGACATTTGAATACCTAATTTCCTTTATAAATGCTATGTCTATGAGTACAGAAATCATAATCTGTCTTGTTCAAACCAGTAGTCATTGTTAGCAATGAGTCCAGTCTAATACATCATAAATTCTTATTAAAATTTGTCATACAAACATATTATTTTTCTTTTACCAATATCAAAGGTAGTTTTAAAATGTCCTAATTATTTATAAATAAAGCACTTGGCAGTCTGGAAGGTGTTGCAGTAGATTAAGCACTGGGTTCTTAACAATGAGGTATCAAGCTTGATTCCCAGCATGGCATATGCCGGACTTATGTTCTAGTGTGTTTTGTCCCTCTTTCCCCCCTTATAAATAAGTAAATAAATATCAATAAATAAAGTATCTATGTAATACTTGACATCTGCAAAAAGAATAGTACAATTTACAAATCAATAATCTTAAAAGTTATTTTCCTGGGGAGTTAGGCGGTAGCGCAGGGGGTTAAGCCCACGTGGCGCAAAGCACAAGGACCAGCATAAGGATCCCGGTTCGAGCCCCTGGCTCCCCACCTGCAGGGGAGTTGCTTCACAGGTGGTGAAGCAGGTCTGCAGGTGTTTGTCTTTCTCTCCTCCTCTGTGTTTCCTTCCTCTCTCCATTTCTCTCTGTACTGTCCAACAATGATGACAACAACAACAACAACAACAACAACAAAAAACAAGGGCAACAAAAGGGAATAAATAAATAAGTAAATATTTAAAAGAAAAATTTTTTAAGTTATCTTCCCACAAATTGCATAATGAACCATGAAAGATACAGTATATCTTTCAATGCATAGTGGCCTAAATGGCAACATTTTATAATACATCTTACATATCAACATATGTGTGAGGCCCTAGATACAAACTTCAGCACCACATATGGCAAAGTGGTGCTTTGGTTTGCGTGTCCTGTCTCTATCATAAAATAAATCTTAAGGTCTTAACATACAGAGCCCCCCCCTCCCCCCGCCTCTTTCAAAAACACTCCTTGAGAAAAATCCAAGCTTGAAGCGATTAAAAGAAAAGGGTAGGCACAATAAAGGGGCAGTAATTCAACACTGCACGTAAGAGCACACTTTTGTGTCTAAATACTACAGATTTCTTAATATTTATTTATTTATTTCCTTTTGTTGCCCTTGTTGTGTTTTATTGTTGTAGCTATTACTGTTGATGATGATGATGTTGTGGTGGTTGGATAGGACTGAGAGAAATGGAGAGAGGAGGGGAAGACAGAGAAGGGGAGAGAAAGATATCTACAGACCTGCTTCACCACTTGTGAAGCAACTCCCCTGCAGGTGGGGAGCTGGGGGCTCGAACCGGGATCTTTGTGTTGTTCTATGCGCTTCACACCACCTGTGCTTAACCTGTTGCGCTACCGCCTGACTCCCCTTTAGAACAGATTTCTTTCCAAAGATAGCAAGTGTTTGTTCTGCAGAAAGAGTTCCTAACACAAATGTTGAACTCTGAGAAATGGTGAGAGGCTGAAGTAAATGTAGTTCTGCATAACAATAGAGGAGGAGAGGTAGAGAAAAGAAGACTGCCTAGGTGAGCCTAAAGTGGCACTTCTAAAACAGGAAACTATTGGTACTTAGGAAGCAAAAATTCCTTCCACAGGACTGTTCTTCCAATATTTGTGGTGTTCCACAGAACTTTGACAATAAAAAATTCCACATTTCTAAGTATGTTTTCACATTCTCCCTCTCTGCTCTGCTCACATTCTGTCTCCAGAGTAAAATTTTCCCTCTTAGTTGAGCTATTTTGAGGACTCCCAGCTTACTTAGCTGCCCTTTGCTTACAAATCCAAAGGAGAAGTCCCTCTGAGAAGAGCCACAGTACTCATCAGGGTCTACTCATGCCCGCCAATTCCAGAAAAGACAAGATGGGGAGGGGAAAACAGTTAAAGCAAATAGAGGAAGTTCTACCACATATATAAATACATAACACACGTGTGTGCATGTGTGTATATATACTTTTTTTCAAGTTAGTCATTTATAAATTAACCAAACAAGTATAGATTATCAGACATCAGGATCAGGTGGTGCTGCACCTGGTTAAGTGCACATTATCATTCACAAGGACCTGGGTTCAAGCCTTCTGGTTCCTACCTGCAGGGGGAAAGTTTCATAAACAGTAAAGCAGTGCTGCAGGTGTCTCTATCTCTCCCTCCACCCCGTTTCTATCCTCCTTCACTCTTAATTTCTTTGTCCTATCAAATTAAAGTTAAAAAAATCTTTTAAAAAACAGATTATGAGACATCTAAGGAAAAACACTGGTGACAGTGGATAAAGCTGAGCTAACTAAATGGGAGAGGGGAGGCAGTGTTGACAAAAGATTTTCAAAATCCATTTTTAGAGATATCTGAAAGGCTATTGCATTCAAAAAGGCATAGGCCATGAGGGGGAAAGTGAAAATAACCCAACACAAGAAAAAAAAGAAGAAAAAAAAAAACTCCTAGAAATTTAATACAGTCATATTTTAAGAACCAAACATCAAACTAAATGACAATAAATCTGAAAGTGCTAATATGAAACATCAAGTTCAGACAGTCTCTCAAATGCAGGACAAAGGAAAAAGGTATGTGAGAGGTACAGACTAAGAACGGGCCTATCATGACTTCAAAATTCCTCTCCTAGGTAACTATACTAAGAACACAAAAGCCTATGCCCAGGGATCTACGTACATCTATTAATATGTTCACTTGTAACAGAACAAATTTGGAAGCAGCCCAAATGTCCAATGAAGGGTGAGTAGTTAAGAAAGCTATGGTAACATAGATACAATGAAGTGCTACTCAGCTGTAAGAAATGATGAATTGTGTCTTTGGCTACAACCTGAATGAAACTTGAAATCATGTTAAATGAAACAGGCCAGAAGAAAAAAGTTAAACACAAGATGATCTCACCCATAGGTAGTACTTAAGAAACCAAGGGGAAATTCAGGGTAAAACGTTAATTAGCTATGGTCTGCTGTAGCAAGGATCCTAATGTGGGAAAGATTGAAAGAAGACTGAGGATGCAGTATCCTATGGTGGAAGAAGATAACAAGGGTGTTGTGTACTGATACCTACCATGGGGGAGATAAGAAACTGAACACATGTGACAACAGTCTTGGACATCATTTTCACCAATAACATGATGTAACTTAAAAAGAAATTATGAAAGAGGATTTGCATGCAATAGGACACTGGATTTCACTCCTGGGACTACCTAGAAATCAAGACAAAAACAAAAACAGCATCACAAATAGCTGAGCAATGCTTGGTCAACATCTCTCACTTGCATAACTTTGTAAACTACATTTCTAAATACCTTTAAAAACTTTAATAAGGTCTTAGAAAAGATTTATTTTTATGAGAAAGAAACAGAGAAAAGAAGGCCTGAGTGGTGGTGTGCCTGTACCTTACATTACAATGCAGAAGGACTCTGGTTTTAAGCCCCCGGTGTTCCTGCCACCCCTGGATGGGGGCAGCTTCATGAACAGTGAAGCAGTGTTACAGATATCTCTCTTTTTCTCTCCCTCCATCCCCCCCTTCCCTCAGTAACTGTCTATATCCAAACACACACACACTAAAAAAATATATTTTAAAAAAAGGCAAAGAAAGAAACTGAAGAAAGACCAGAGCACTGTTCAGCTATGACACATGGTGATAGTGTGGACTGAACCAGGACCTCTGTGGTAAGGCATGCAAATACTGTCCTCTAAAACTTTGAGCCAACTTTGTGACCCTAAATTTGTTAGTATGCTTTTACCAGACGACTGCTTATCTCTGGCTTACGGTATTGCGGGAAACTGAATAGGGGAGCTCGGAGCCTTGGGCTCATGAAGGTCTTTTGTTATCTTCCCAGCCCATCCTACACTGCTTTTTAAAATGCAAGTAAACTTTAAATATATGAGCTAGTCCAACAGTACCTATTCAGAATTTTCATAAGAATAGACTAGAAACGAGAATGGGGAGGAAATAACTGAATAAACTGTAAAAGAAAATATCTCTGAATTTAAAATGACATATAAAATTGAGAACAAAAGGTTTCCAGGTGCAGGAAAGGCTGAGAAAGACTGATCTAGACATACCTAAGTGAAATTTGAGAATGCTGAAGAGTAACAGTGTGTGAAAGAGGCAGTGATTTACAGAAAGAAAAAAGTTATGTAAGAGGAACATTAATCACACTTCTAAGCTATTTATTACTGAGTACCAAAAAAAAAAAAAAAATCAAAGCAATACTTTTCATGGTAAATAATAATACAACCAACTTTATAAGTTATTTTAAGTCATTATATACTTTGCATCTGTGTATGTATATAAATATATATGTACATGAATTTATACATATATGTAGTAAAAGAAGCAAAGATACTGAAGTGCTTAAAATATTCACATTGCTAGGACATTTTCTATCCTCAGTATTTCGAAATGCTAGGGTTTAAAAATTCAAATGCTTGGGCTGAAAAAGAACTTCTCATGTTGCCTAACGGCATCTCTGATACTTCATGCATGTAAAGGTATTTTTGTAATAATGTATTTAAAATATATTTATATTACATAAAGTATGGCCACTTTTTGTTTATGACTGAAATTAACCCCAGCTAAAATATTTTTCAAATTCAATGATTAAAAATTGTCCTGCAAGACAGGATGACAAAGCTTTCTCTGCAGTAATCTATCCACTATAATGATATGGATGAAGGCAATAGATATTTAAAAAAATAGTAACAATTCAGATGTTCTGTTAGGGTAGATTATAAGCTATATAAAGTTTCTAACAAATTACTGTAACAATTTGAGGCTGGTTGGTGACACACCTAGTTGACTGCACATGTTACAATGTGCAAGGACCCAGGTTCAAGTCCCTGGTCCCCAGCTGCAGGGAGAAAGCTTTACAAGTGGTGAAGCAGTGCTGCAGGTGTCTCTCTGTCTCTCTCCCTCTGTATCTTTCCTTCTCTCAATTTCTGGCTGTCTCTATCCAATAGATAAATAAAAACAATTTAAAAATATTGTTAAAAATTGAAACACTAAAAATAAATATAAAATTAATCTTTTCCCCAAAAGAGATTTCTTTCCTAGGCTTCAGACAAAATTTTGCCTATATTTGTTGATTTTACTTAATGAATATGATTATTTAATTGATTGCTAAGATATTGGAGTAATCTCGCCATTCTTGCCACTATAACCAGTACTTAACAATATGGATGCATCAAATTTTACTTAGATTGTCCTCTACTTATAAATCTATAGATTGCTCTCATTTTTATTTTACAGTTGTAATCAGTATCACTATATAGTTATACATATATATATATATATATATATATGTCTTCATATACAATCTTATTTAACATCACTAGTCAGTAAATTCTAAATATTGTTGCAATAAAGCCTATGTTTTTGACGTTTAAAATTTATTTAGTATAGATAAAAACTGAGAGGGAATGGGGAAGTAGAAAGAGGGAGAGAGGGAGGGAGGGAGAGAGAGACAGAGATAGAAAGAGAGAGACCTGAAGCACTGTTTCCTGGCTTGTGAAGTTTCTCTTCTGCAGGAGGGAGTTTGAAGACAGACCCATGAGCACCGTAATGTGGCTCATTCAGATGCACCATGGCCCAGCCCTTCAGTCTTTTTCAGTTTCTCTTTTCCCCTTTTCTTTTCATTTTGAGCAGCTCTCTATACTTTCTATTTAATGTTTCTTTCCCTCCCCCGCCCCTTTTTTCTTTCTTTAACCAAAACACTGCTCAGCTCTGTATGATAGTGGGACTGAAACTAGGACCTTGAAGCCTCTAGAATAAAAGTCTTTTGCATAAGCACTACACTAATTTGCTGGTCCTTAGAATAAAGGATATGCTATGGTTCGACTGTCAGATTGTCAGATTGTCCTTTCTGTTATAACAGTGACTTGTCTCTGGGCTAGGCAGTGGAGCACCTGATTTGCATGCACAAGGACCCAGGATGAAGGCCTTGCTCTCAGTCTGGGGGGGGGTGGTCATGAGCAGTGGAGCAGGTCTTCAGATGTCTCTATCTCCCCTTCCTCTCTGTCCTATCAAATAAAGTATAAAAGAAAAAGAAAGATGAAAAGAAGGAAGAAAAAACAGCTGCCAGGAGCAGTGGATTTGTCATGTGGGCACCAAGCCCCAGTGATAACCCCTGGTGGCAATCAAAGGAAAAAAAAACAAGTGAATTCCTGTCTAAAGCTCTATCAGTGTAATGTTAAGAACATATGCAAACAGAGGACTGAAACACAAATAAGAAATAAATTTTGAATTTTCACCACATTTGTCCCAGTACAGGTTTTTAAAAATTTAACCACACTATTTCCTTATCTGTAAATTATAAATGACAAAAAAAAAAAAAAGTTACACAGTAAAATTCAATGACCAATCTAAAAACAAATAAAAAAACAAATGTTCTGTATTATCTAATATTCTAAAACTCATATATCTTCAACTGTCATTATGGCCATCACTAGTTATTCAAAGTGTCAATAAAAATCTAATCTTATTAATAGTAATAGCCCCAACTTAACAAAGATAAGTCTTTGTACTGAAGCTGTTTGCCAGCTGGAAAAGCAACTTAGTAAGCATGTAGGACTAATATTCCTGAGGTCCCAAGTAGTGCTCTGGTCTCTTCAGCCTTTTTCAACAAAGAGGAAGTAAAACAATTTTTTGAGTTTGGGGATAGGTTAGGGAACACCAAAGGGTGGGAAGGGTGAACTCAGTACTGACTCAAAGATACTTAATTCCTAGCTATCTTTACCAACCCAGCAGCAGCTACTACTGATGCCTCAGAGTTTGCGAATAACTTCCTGTCTCATTTTTATAGCTGCATTTTTAAGTCTAAGAGACAGGAGAAGTTTTGTTTTCTATACTATGTCTAGCAGTGTTTGATTGAAAATTGAAATTTTAACACTTTCTGGTAACTTGAGATTTTTCAGGGTTTTTTCCCCCCTTTTCAGCTTGTACTTGCATGATTTCACTGCTGACAAAATCTATTTTTTTATTATTTTTTCCATTTTTCAATTTTTATTAGTGATTTAATAATGATTAACAAGATTATAAGACAAGAGGGGTACAATTTCACACAGTTCCTTCCACTAGAGTTCTATGTCCCCTCCCCTCCATCGGAAGCTTCCCTATTCTTTATCCTTCTGGGAGTATGGACCAAAATCTTTATGGGGTGCAGAAAGCAGAAGATATGGCTTCTATAACTGCTTCTCCACTGGATATGGATGTTGGCAGGTTGATCCATACCCCCAGCCTGTTTCTAGCTTTCTCTAGCTCTGGAGAGGTGAGATTTCAGAACATATTGGTGAGCTCATCTGCATTATTATCTTTAACCAAATCACTACTCAGCTCTAGCTTATGGTGGTGCAGGGGATTGAACTTGCAACCTTGGAGCCTCAGGCATGAGAGTTCCTTTGCATAATCATTAAGCTATCTCCCCTCCCCTAAAATTTTAATTTCAGATATAGAGGGTGTGGGGGGGAGGGAGAGAAAGAAAAGAACAAAAAAGGAGAGAGAAGAGAGAAGAGGAGAGGAGAGGAGAGGAGAGGTGAGGAGAGGAGAGGAGAGGAGAGGAGAGGAGAGGAGAGGAGAGGAGAGGAGAGGAGAGGAGAGGAGAGGAGAGGAGAGGAGAGGAGAGGAGAGGAGAGGAGAGGAGAGGAGAGGAGAGAAAAGAAAAAAAAACATGGCACTGTTACACCATTTCTGGAGTTTCCCTCAGTGCTATGCATGATGCTCGCAAGTGGTGCTGGGAGTTCAAATTGAGTCTTCGTGTAAGGACAAAGTGTGAACTACATCAGTGGAATTATTTCCCAGCCCTGCTGGGTCTATTTTAGTAACTGATCTAAACATAAAATGTAGAATCTGTGTCCCTTCATAGTATACAGTTGGAAGATCTCACTTCAGTTTTTTAATTCTCAGTTGACTTTACACTCCAGGTATGGTATCTATGTCTGATTAAGGGTGGGTCAATGATTTGAACAAACATCTCTTCATATCCCTGAATCAAGTCTGTCTCTCCCTCCCTTCCCAGCTCCCCAACACCCGTCCCCCCAAACCTCATTCTCTGGCAGCAAAGCTAATGATTGATTTCCTCAGCTCCAAGCTAGTAAAGCTTTAGGTCTCAGCAACTAAAGATGGGGGACCTGGGGTATTTAGAAAGAGCCCCAGTCAAGAATGCCACACACTCACTGTTCATACTCCAGTTTCTACCAACTGTTCAAGATTTATTTACTTGCCACCAGGGTTATCACTGAGTTTCAGTACCAGTCCAATTCCACAGCTCCCATTTTTTCATTTCTTTTTCTTAAAGAGACAGAAATAGGGAGAGGGTGAGAGAAGAAGACACCTGTAATACTGCTTCACAGCTTGTGAAGCTTCCTTCCCCCTTGCAGGTAGGAACCAGAAGCTTGAACATAGGTCCTTGTGCACTTACCCAGGTGTGCCACCCCCCATCAAGTTTTCTATTTACTTTTTTATAGCAGATGCTAGCTTCTTCCTGTCACCAGTATCCAAATTCATAGGATGTTTTTAATAGAAATATTTTAAAGTTTTAACTGGACTTATCCTCTGTCACAATTTATTATTAAGTGAGAGAGATCATCACATTGCTAATATTATCTTAATAAGTCAATTTTTAATATTTATTTATTTTCTTTTGCTGCCCTTGTTTTATTGTTGTAGTTATTATTATTGTTGTTGTCATTGTTGGATAGGACAGAGAGAAATGGAGAGAGGAGGGGAAGACAGAGGGGGAGAGAAAGACAGACACCTGCAGACCTGCTTTATCGCCTGTGAAGCGACTCCCCTGCAGGTGGGGAACCCTGGGCTTGAACTGGAATCCTTATGCCAGTCCTTGTACTTTGCGCCACGTGCGCTTAACCCTCTGTGCTACTGCCCGACTCCCAAACAAGTCAATTCTTTGACATGTTCATTTTGACGTTATTTGAAAACATGGGGAAAATAGAAGTAACATCAATTTTATGAGCAGGGGAATTCATTCTATAAATAATCTACAACAGTTAAAAGAACAAGATTTTATATGTACAAACATGAAAAGCTCCCTGGGTATATTTTTCTATTGAAAAATGTAAGTGAGAAAGATAGTGTTTGTGGTATTAATAAAAAACACAAAACTGCATTTTCCACATGTACACATATACAGGAATAGATCTGGACAGGTGAAAGCACAGTGTAATGTGTATTATTCCTCAGGAGGTACAGAAATTGAAAAAAAAAAGTTATTTTAAAACATTCTGGAACCCAATTGGCAATACCTTAATTTTTTTCTAAAATTAATGTTTGCATACCTACATAAGAAGTCAATTTGTGGTCTGGGAGATGGTGCAGTGGATAAAACACTAGACTCTCAAGCATGAGGTCCTGAGTTTAATCTCTACCAGCACATGTATCAAAGTGATGTCTGGTTCTTTCTGTTCCTATTTTTCTAATGAATAAATAAATCAAATATTTTTTAAAAAGAAAAAAATCAATTTAATAAATAGATTGCTCAGGCTATAAACTGCCTATTTAGATAATTTAGTCATGTAGGTTCCTAAATATTTCTATATAAATTCTAAGTATTAAAGAAAAATTCCTAATAAAATTATATACTTTGGCACAGAAGACTTTATTAGGCAAAAATGCTTAGCTTTATTTCTCAACCATGAATGTGTCTCTCCAAAGATAATCTCCTAAAGTGAAACATGGACTTAACATGGTGTATTCCACCAAAGCAAAGGACTCTGGGGAGGGAAGGAGAGAGTTGGTAGGAAGAAAGCTCTGAGGGCCTATTTTATAATGAAATTGTATTCAGATGTCAATGACTGCACTGTAAAAGATTAACCCATCAAAAAAAAAAAAAAAAAAGAATCTCCTTACACAGAACACTCATTCCTTAAATATCCCAAATGCCTTATGCATAGTTTATAGTTTTTTACATTTTTATTTATTTATTAATGAGAAAGGAGGAGAGAGAGAAAGAACCAGACATCACTCTGGTACATGGGCTGCCAGGAATTGAAATTCAGGACCTCATGCTTGAGAGACCAACATTTTATCTACTGTGCTACCTCCTGGACCACTAGTTTATACTTCTCATGAATTTCCTAGTGAGTCATTTCATTTTATGTCCCCTAAAATTAACACCTTTTAATAATTAACACCTTTTAACAGGTGCACTTTAAGTTGTAAGATTTCTCTAATAGCTACAGTTGAGTTACAGTGAGTAAAATTCATAAAGTTTGGTGCTCTCCCAGGTGTCCTGCTTCCTCAGCCACTAACTAGCATTGGATAGCACCGCCATCCCAAAGGAGTCAATTCAATCCTCAATGTTAGCACTCAATACATCTAAAGAAATTCAAATTTAAGCAAAATATAGCTGGCTATCACAGTTGTTAGAAACAAAAAACAAACACTCCCCGAAAGAACTTTTAAAAATTTGTGGAGTGCTTGGATTTGACAAAATCACATGTAAAGGTTGACAGAAAAATGGAACTACAAAAACAAAGTGAAAAGCTTCATTTAAGAGCACAAATTTATTCAACTAGTATTTCTAATTGAAGCTAATGTTAAAAAAATAGAGAGCTGTCATATTTTTTTATTCCCTTTTATTGCCCTTGTTGTTTTATTGTTATAGTGGGATAGGACAGAGAGAAATGGAGAGAGGAGGGGAAGGACAGAGAGGGGGAGAGAAAGTTAGACACCTGCAGACCTGCTTCACCGCTTGTGAAGTGACTCCCCTGCATGTGGGAGCCGGAGGCTCAAACCGGGATCCTTACGCCTGTCCTGTGCTTTGCACCACGTGCGCTTAACCCGCTGTGCTACCGCCTGGCTGTCAAATTTTTAAAGTTAAAAACTGGCAGTTTCAGACTTATTTGAAAGTAAAAGCCTGGAGAAGACCAAGTTTCCCAAGATGATAGCTTCACTAAACTTTTCTTTGTATATATTATAACATAAAATGTATTTGGCAAAACATTCCACTGAAATGAAATGTCCACTGAAATCTACATTTGAAAATCTATATAGAATACTTTCCAGTTTAAAGTGATAGTTACCTATCAAGAACAATGAACCCACCTTCTCTGACCCATCTTGGACAGAGCTAGAAGGAATTATGTTAAGTGAGCTAAGTCAGAAAGATAAAGATGAGTATGGGATGATCCTACTCATCAACAGAAGTTGATTAAGAAGATCTGAAAGGGAAACTAAAAGCAGGATCTGACTAAATTGAAAGTAGGGCACCAAAGTAAAAACCCTGTGGTGAGGGGTAGACATGCAGCTTCCTTGGCCGGTGGGGGGTGGAGGTGGGTGGGTGGGATGGGACACAGTCTTTTGGTGGTGGGAATGGTGTTTATGTACACTCCTAGTAAAGTGTAGTCATATAAATCACTAGTTAATTAATATGAGAGGGGGAAAATTAATTGTATGTCTCAAAAGTTTTTAAAACACACACTTAAGTCTTTTTAATATATAGGCTGTGTATCTGATATGCGGACTCTCTCAAAAACCTAGACCAAGTAGATCAGAAACAACCAGTGGCACAGTTATATAAGATACTAGGTACTATACAGCAAACCCTAACAAAAGGACTTTTCAAAGTTAACCCAATTACCAAATAATGTGATGATAACATTAACTATCCATTGCCTTTTTGAACCCTAAGACAGCAGGAACCTCACATCTCCACTATAGAGCCTATATTTCCCCCAGTCCCGGAACCTTAGGATAGGGCCCACTTTTCTGCATGCCTCTCCCAATCCATATCAAATAATACTGCATCTGCTGATTGCAACTTAATTAACACGATTGCTACCTCAACATGCTTCAGCTCAGACTGTGTCCAGAGACTTCATGTGTGGAATGACAACCCTTCAGCTTCATTACTCGGGTGAGACCTTTCCTTTCACAGTATTCTCTAATTCCATCCCAGGTGGATGACTTTCTAACAAAGTCCCAAAACCTAGATATAGACCAGGTTCTGTGAGAGAGAGCATATGTTCACATGTGTCCATAAACTAGTGCAAAATACATACCTGAAAGCAAAAGTACACTAGAGTTTGCAGTGAGTAACCCCCCCCCCAACACTTCCTCTCCATTATTCCAACCTTTGGGTCCATGATCGCTCAACAATTTGTTTGGCTTTGTATGTTAACTCTCTTTTCAGCCACCAGGTTCCAGATGTCATCAGGATGCCGGCCAGGCTTCCATGGACTGAAGACCCCACCAATGTGTCCTGGAGCTCTGCTTCCCCAGAGACCCACCCTACTAGGGAAAGAGAGAGGCAGACTGGGAGTATGGACCGACCAGTCAATGCCCATGTTCAGCAGGGAAGCAATTACAGAAGCCAGACCTTCCACCTTCTGCAACCCACAATGATCCTGGGTCCAGGCTCCCAGAGGGATAGAGAATGGGAAAGCTATCAGGGGAGGGGATGGGATATGGAGATTGGGTGGTGGGAATTATGTGGAGTTGTATCCCTCCTACCCTATGGTTTTGTTAATCTATCCTTTCTTAAATAAAAAATAAATTAAAAAAAATAAAATGATAGTTACATTAAGTGCAAAAATTTAACTTAATACCAAAGGAGATTTTTTAATCAGTCTTAGGTAACTCATCACAAAACTACTTCTGCCAAAAAGCTCACTTACCTGTGAGCTCCAGCCTGACTCCTGTGCACTGGGAGTGGAGAGCCTCAGTGCTGTCGTGTGTTTTTCTCTCTCTCTCTTTTTGGCTGAAAAGATTGGCTAGGAGTAGTGAAGTCTCAGTAATGGCAAGCAACACCGTCACCTACTTCAACCAACTACCATGTTTTCTATTGCCAATCTAGTTTATTTTCCTTAATTCACACACTCTATATCCAACTCTAAAAAGGAACCTGAGTTCTAAAAAAATCCTATAATCATATACAATTCAGACTGCAGTGTTGTTATACTAAGGCGATACAGGTCTCTCCATCTTTCATGTTATAAGCTGCTAGAATTAGCTATCAATTTGGAACATATTGTTCTTTGCTCTATGTCACACAATAATAGTATTCAAGGCCCTAAGTAACACATTATATAAAAGTACAAGGTACTGCATTATTAAGCACACACACACAAATATGTAATCTGTGTGGGAGCCAGGGCCTCAAACATGTGCAATTTCATCACTTCTGGACTTCCCCCTCTTCCCAGCACTCATGCTGTGCTGGGCTGCACTTTTTGGTTCAGCACAAAACTGTGTTAGATGATCAAATGTAGATGTAAAAACAAATTCTCTTTTCCAGAGTCATATTGCCACTCAAGCAGTCCCCTAAGTAGAAATGCTCAGGTAAGAAGAAAAAGGGAAACAGGTTCAACAGACGAATTCCTGCATGGAATATTCAAAGCAGAAAGCTTCAATACTATATATAATCTTTAGATGGAACCTCCACATAGGGTTGCTAAATGACTTAACAAATGTTAAAAATTTAGACAGTGCAAAAAGATCCTATACTTTGATAAAAGCAACAAATTATATTCTAACTAAAAAGAATAGATTTGTAGGCTTTAACTTAATGCTTTTAACCTGAAAGATCTTCTGGTTCTTAGAAACTTAGGATCATGTAATATGTCCATAGCGATAAAAGAGTACTTCAAATAGATGGGGTGACAACTGACCCTTTTTAAATCTTGTTTTCTTACTGTGAATTTCACTGTGGTAAGTGTAAACACTAGACACAACTGGATATCACTGCTGGTCATTCCTTTCTAGGAAGGATTTTTTTTTAACAGTACAAATTGATTTACCTAAAACAGTTACAAAAAAAAAAAAGCACAGCAAAATAGAGATTATCCTTAGAATTATTAATGCTTTGTTAAAGATCAGGTAGGATTAGAGGGTAAGAAACAGTGTTGGGGGGGGGAAGCACCTGACTAGTTCTAAGGCTTTCGAGCCAATGTAGTTGATTACATATTCAGCCATTACATACCGACGACAGTACATAGGGGATCAGTAATTTATCTACAGAGGACTCCCATGCAAATCAGATCCATCCAGACCCTCCCCCCACCATTGCCATCCTCTATTCCTCAGGGTCCTAAAGCCACCTGGGTGATAACTTTCCCATCCTCCTTGTCCACCTTGCGTGCTATCCATAGATTCTTCCCTCCCCTATGGTGCTGCGTAAGCTGAGAGCAGTCTGCTCTCTGCAGTTGGAACATAAACTGTTTTGGCTAGAGGGATCCTGTGTGTGACTAGAAAGGTTACAGGGGATAGTCTTATTTTAATACTTCAAGTGTGCCATGAGTATTGCCAGTCTCTTCCCCAATACAATCTAGGAAGGATCTCTAATTAAAGCACGTTGGAAGCCATCTGTAAAACTATCAGCAGCAAAAAGTACTGAGATATGGTAATTTATGTCTAAGTTTTTTTTAAAAAAACATAAAATATTATTTCAAATATTGGAGAATGTTTTATAAGTCCTTTCTATAACCAAAGTTTTCTGCTTTCATAAGCCTTTATATGCTTTGGTAATGGTAGAGTGCACACTTATATTTAGTTATTTACTCAGTAGCTGACTGTAGCTTGCCTGCACTCACTTCAATATATGAAGCTGTGTACAAAACCATGAGGTAATCCAGTCTGTCTTTCTCCCCAGGTTTTTCAAATACTCTCAAGCTGTCAGCAAAGTCCTAAATGTTGCTGCAAAGTTTTATTACTTGCCTTTTCTTCTCTCACACTCTCCATTTCAAACATTTCTTTAAACTAAATTGTCAAGAAAGAAATTTGTCAGAGTGGAAAGATAAAGAGATTAGCATGAATTATTTATTGAAATTACTTGTAAAAGCAAATACATCAAAACCATTTCTTGCCTCTTTTCTTCAAATCTCAAAAATAATAACAACCACCACCATCACCCCTCCTACTCTACACGACAGCCGTGAAGGGATGAATTAAGTTTCACCTACCCTTTGTGAGACCATGGTTCATGATCCCTCCCCTGTAACTTGAACATTTTTTTTTCCTCATTTGATACTTTCATATTTATAAATGTGCTACCATCTTCCTCGTCCTCAAGCAGTAATTTTAAACTACCTATTTTAGAACCCTCACATTTCTTCTACCACACCAAGCCTGTTTAAACAGTTCCTTTTTGTCTAAGCCACTGCTAATCTATCTGGATTCCCTAGCTACAGCTCTCCTCTAACTTCAAGAAATTTAGGGATGACCTAACTGAAAAACCAATCATATATGTTCTGTCCTCATCCTGTTGAAGACAGAGCATTATAGCTATTGGTATCCTCCAAGTTTTTATTCTTTTCCTGCATGAGCTCCTCATGTCTAGTGGTCCAAGTAGTTTCTACATGGATATAATTTCCAAAACATAAAGGTTCTTACCTTTCTTTTTCTTTTTTCTTAACATACTTCCTCTAGGAGTCCTACAGATGCTATCTTTTAATTTACCATTTTCAAAAACTGCTCAACCTACTCAAGCCTACTCCTAGTTACTGCAATTCTAGCTCTCATTTTTTATTATGACATCACCATCCACTCATTCTCCAAAGCTTAAAAATCTCAGAATCGTGAGTTTTTCTTCTCCTTAACTTCCAGACATCTAATTCTCCTACAAATCTTTCCATTTTGCTTCGTGAGTGTCTCAATTATCTCTTCATCAAATTTCCTTGAGTTTTAATCTTCTCTTCCCAATTATTTACTTTTTTAAAAAGCCTCTTAACTTACCTCCTAACTCCTAGTCTCTCCCCACCCTAGTGCCTCCTCCATACTCCTGTATATCTGTAAGTATCTTGGTTACAGTTCAGGGCTCAGTCAGAAAGAAACTAGATCTATAGAGATTATTTTTTCTAACAACTTAAGTACTATTACTGTTTTTTTTCTCACAATGTAGTATCTGTGCTTTGAGCACATCTGCATTAATTTAACCACTAATTAACAAAGCAGGCCAAAGCTCAATTTATACTAAGCAGTGTTATAACAGTATCAGCAGAAATAATTGAATGTGTTGCCGCATAATAATCACTAGTAAACAGATGTAACTGTAGGATCACTGCCACATTTATTAAATATCAAAATTTGAATTCTATCGAAACTAGATTTGAGAACACATTTCAATAATTTATTGTCTCCACACATATATGGTACTTACAAAAACAGAACTCATCACAGATCCAATAATGTGCTGGTTCTTATATTTAGTCAAAACGAAAATGATTCAAGGAAAGTAAGTTAAGTAGTCAAAAGTTAACTTAATGATTCCTCCACTATTATCATTTATACCACCATCTCATAGTAGTCATATGATTTTAAGTTCATACTAATTCTCTGCAATATTCTCCAGAGTACCAAAAAGTATCATTGTAAAAATTAAGTTTCCATTTTTTTAAATTTTTGTCCTATTACCCTTCTACTAAACTGTTCACAGACTTCCTACTGCATTTAGAAAAATATCCACCATCTTAGCCATAACCTTCTAGAATCTCCTTATTGGCAACCTGTGAACCTCACTGAATTCATTTTGTACTCACTCCCTCATATTAACTCATTCTAATCACAATGGTCTTTTTCTTGTTTTCCAAATCTATCCAGTTAATTTCCTATCTTTGCCACTTTTCATTTGCTGCTCGAAATGATCTTCCCAGAGAAAAATAAGCATAGTTTTATTCTCTTTAATTTTGTCTCAGTGTAAATGTCACCTCATCAACCTACACTAGCTGCCCTACCTCCTATTAGTTTCACTTTCATCATAGCACCATATGATCACATTGCTACTTGTCTCTCTCTCTCTGGAGATTTACTTACTGTGTCATTTCCTCCAGCTCTAAGATAATGTCTTGACTCACAGTAGCCACTATCAATCAATTAATAAATGCATGCTAATATCTCCCAAAGCTCTACCCTTGAGTTTCATATTCACCGTCTGGTCTACTTCCTGCAAAGAAGTCTCATGAACACAAAATATACTACTGACATGTTCAAAATTTATTGCATTATTTCCTAAATAAAACTTGCCTCCTTTATTTTCTATATCAATTCTGGTCAATCTTCTTTCTCCTTCTATTTAAACTGCTACCATGACCTTTTAATTCATTATCTTGCAAGAATACTATTTTTTGTCTCCGTCTCTACTGTGCCTTAGTTTACACTTTCCCCTCACCCAAATTTCTAAAACCTTACCTAATTCCCTTACATAATTACCTTATCTAATTCCCTTACATAATCTATTCTCAATTATTGGAGTGAATTTTGTAAAATACAAATATAACCATGTTTTTCTCCTAGTTAAAAGCATTCAGTGGTTTCTAATCACCTATTAAGTATGAGTTATTTTTTAAAAGATTATTAAGAGAGAGGAGGAGGAGGAGGAGGAGCAAGGATAGATACAAAGTTTCACTTTGGCATATGCACTGCTGGGTTCAAACCTAGAACCTCATGCTTGATAATCTAATACTTTAAGCACTGTACCACCTTTCATGCTGCAAAATATGAATTCTGTAATGTCCTTAATATAGTATCAGAGTATAATGGCTTAGTTGTTAAAGCATCCTTTTTTGTCTTTTTATTTCTAGCCACATTAGACCACATGTGATATATTGAATTCATTGCTTTCATATTTCTGTAACGTGATTTTAATTGTCTCAGAAGTCTTTCCTGAACCTTATTATTATATTTAAAATATACAGTACTTACTGTGTACTACTTGGTCCTAATTATGTGTGGATTCTGCATTTGTGAATTCACCTACTTGCTAAAATTTATTTTTAACGCCCAAATCAATACTCACAGTACTTTTTGTGGTTATCTGCAGAGAGGTCCAGAGCAGCAACAAACATGCGTAACATGTATTTCCAGCTTAGATCCAACAAGAGGCACTTTGTCTTGTTTCAGCTTTCACACTAGAACTTTCAAGTATCCTTTTCATAGTCTAATGTCATATTACTAAGAGTTTTGCTCTTTATGTTAGTGATTTTACTGTCTAACCAATACCCCAAACATAGTTCTTAATGCTGACTAGTGTTTCTGAGCACAAGGCTGAAGTTATCTTACAGAGAAAGTACATGTAGTACACAGCTTTTTATAAATGTGACTTACAGTGCTATTATTAGCTATCTAATATTAGTAATCAATAATATAAAGGTGTTTTTAAACAGAAAAATATGCATCATACAAGGTTATGCACTGACTGGCTAATTAAAATGCTATTAGCAGTACATGGGAACCTTACCATGTAATTCCTGTAGAAGCAATAATCTAGTATTCACCAGCTGAGTGTTCAGAGAATTCATAGAACACCCCAGGTTCAATCCCTAGCACCATAATAAGCCAAAGTTGAGTAGTGCTCTGGAGAAAAAAAAATCACACAAGGGGCCAAGCAGTGGTGCACCTGGTTAAGCGCACACATTACAGTGCTGAAGGGCCCAGGGTCAAGCCCCTGTCTCTACCTGCAGGGAGAAAAGTTCATGAGTATGAAGCAGGACTGCAGGGGTCTCTCTGTCTCTATCCCTCTACCTCCCTTGCCCCTCTCAATTTCTGTCTCTACCCAAAAATAAATAAATAAAATATTCAAAAAAAAAAAACACAACCAGAATTGACTGTTTTTCATTTCTGTATTTGATTCCAATACAAAATTAGTAAACCGAAAGAAGAAACTGAATCTTATTTACTTTTGAATTCCAATGATATAAGCCAAACATACCTAATATACATACAACAATTGGTTTTACATTTAACTTTTTTTTTTTTCACTAAGGGAGAACTACAGATGGTGGAGTGGTACTATGGTTCTCCCCTCTGTTGGTCTTTCTTTCAAAAAATAGAAAGGTGGGCAGAGGAGGCTGCTCAAAAGTGTCACACAAGTTTTACATGTAACTTAATTATTTTATTATTTATGATTTATTATATGAGAGAAAGTTTCACGAGGCTGAGAATGTCACACGTCAGAGCGCCATTCAGGTACATGTGTTGTTGGGGACTGAAATCAGATCTTCAGGTATGAAAATCCAATGCTCTACCAGTTAAGCTATTCTCCAGACACTACACATAATTTTTAAAAGTACGGTTTTATAGCAAGGCTCAGAAGGTATAGCTTACTCTTTGTAAGCCTGAAGCCCCAGGTTTCATTCCTGGCACCAAATAGGTAAGAGCTCTGCTTTGGTCTCAGTTTATCTCTTTCCCATTTAAAAAAAAAATTAAACACAGGAAGTATATTTTCTTATCATTGTAGTGAGATCTGGCCCATTTGGGCTTTATAGTAAGATCCCCAACGCTTTCCACCCTAGAAAGGCCATGTTCACCTGTAGTTAATTGTATGGACTTATCTCCTATCCCTACAACTTCACCTCTTCTATTGTCAAAGATCATGTTCTTTAAGTATAACCTTAAAAATCACAATAAATGGCATTAAATAATTGCATTTGTTTGTGTGTTGGTCATTCTACATAAATGTCCTTTCTCTCTACCCTACCGCACTAGGGAAAGACAGAAACAGGCTGGGGGTATGGGTCAATCTGCCAATGTCCATGTCCACTGGTGAAGCATTTATAGAAACTAGAACTCCCACCATCAGCAGCCCTAAGAGAATTATGGTCCATGCTCCCAGAGCATAACAAAATAGGGAAAGGGATGGGCTACAGAATTCTGGTGGTGGGAACTGGATGGAATCTTGTATATCAGTATTCAATCACTAATAAAAAATACTTTAAAAAGCTTTTAAAAGTCACAATAAAATGAAAAAACAAGTATAGAGATTTATTTTTCATCAAGTCAGAAGCCCCTAAGATCTAAAATATATTTGCCAAACTTCTACTCAAAGGGGGCAAGAAGATAGCCTAATAGTTATGCAAAAAGTCACAGATTCAATCCCCCTGCACCACCATAGGCCAAAAAAACTGAGCAAAGTAGTATACATTCCTTCTCGCAAAGCCTCACTGAAATGACTGGAAAAAATTAAAATTACATTTTAAAAAGAATAAAGTACTAGTGGTGGGTGGGTGGTGGCACTCCTGGTTAAGTGTACAAGTAAAAAAAAATAAACTGGTTCTTAAAAAATATCCACCTTTCAGGTTAAGGATAAAGCACAGTGATCATCAAATTTGCTTTTCTGAGGCCCAAGCAATCCCAGGTTCAATGCTGGCACTACAATATGCTAGAAATAAGCCATGTTCTGATTCCTCTTTCAAATGAATATATATATATATATATATATATATATATATATATATATATATATATATATATATATTATTTGGGGGATGGGCAATGGAGCACCAGGTAGACACCTGCTACAAAGTGCAAGGAGCAGGGTTCCAGCCCCTTGTCCTCACCTGAGGGGAAAGCTTCACAAGTGGTGAAGAACTGCTGCAGGTGTGTTTGTCTTTCTCTTTCTCCATCTCCCCCTTCTACCTCAGTTTCTCTTTATATCCAATAAATAAGTTTTAAAAAAATGGATAAAATACCAACAATATTGGTGATGAGGTGGAAGAGCAATGAAAGAGAAACATATTAGCAAGTTAGAAGTATTAGGAACTGCTAGGATTTGGAAAGCAAATAAGTGAGGCTTGCACGGCCAGTAGAAAGACACACTCAATAATCTGAAAACTTCCTTATCTACAAAATATCTAGAAATTCTACATGAAATCTCAAAAAGATTCCTCTCAAATACAAAAAAGAAAAAAAATGTCCCCAGAAAATCTCCATAGAGTAACATGAAGGAATAGAAACAAGCTGAGACGCAGCCACTAGGGTCAGGGCTGTTCTGATGCGTCTGTAGATTTCAGGATCTGTAAGGGTAGTCATTTAGACCTTGGTCTGTTTAAGATGCAGAGGAGCAATTTAGACTCCTCCATGGAGAGATGGGGGCAACCTTATAGAACTAACCCAAATCTTGTGAAAGGAAGGAAGGAAGAAAGAAAGAAAGAAGGAAGGAAGGAAGGAAGGAAGGAAGGAAGGAAGGAAGGAGAGAGAGAGAGAAAGGGAGAAAGGGAGGAAGAAAGAAAGAGAGGAAGAAAGGAAGGAAGCCTAGCAAAGATGTACCTGTTGGTCAAGGAGGACAGCAAAATTAGTTTGTCTCATTTTGACCTATTTATCAAGGGGCAATTTATACTACAGAATTTATAATCATAACCACCTCTCAAGGATTTAGGGTTTATTTAAATAAACCTACAGAGTTCAGAAAGTCCCAAGCAGAAAAGTTACAAAAGTGCCAAACATAAGTCTTAGCAAATCTTCCATAGAGGATCATGCTCTGGAACCAGGCTATCTGTTCTGAACCAGGCATAGAATATCTTGAATAAAACTCAGCCACACATAGGCTCACAGTTTAAAAATCGTAAAACACACTAAGAAAAAAAGAAACTGAGAATACAAAGCAGCAACACTGTCATAGGGAAAAACAGGCAAGATTGAATATTTTGTCATCTAAGACATCAAAAGTAAGCACAGTTCTTCTCAATAATTTTCTCTGAGCTTCCCTTGAGAAGTATACACCATTGAAACACTCTTTTACAGTAGAGTCAACAGCTACTGTGTAACACTGAAAAGGTAAATATGTTTTCTAAGACACATGGTATAATTTTAAAGGTTATAACATCCTCACACCTGCAGAAATTGTTCAGCAGGTAAAAAACATGTATGTACCAATGAGACCCAAGGTTTGATCCTGGTTCCACATATAGCAGATACTTACTCCTGTGTCTGTCTAGACTTCTTCATAATATAATTCTCAAAGAGAATAAAAATGCAATATTCTCACTCAGAACTAGCACTGCTTCCTTCCCCAAGGGACATTTAGAAATTCATTAAGACATTCTTGCAGCCACAGTGGCTGTGGTAATGAACAGAGGCACTAAGTAGTGCTTAGGACAATGCTACACGGCTTAGTATAGTGCTCCCAAAAATGTCAATTAACTTGTTCAGCAATATTTGATATAGCTGATCTAGTAAAACCTACCAATGGTTAACTCTGTGAAGTAAAGCCAAGAAGCAAAAATTTACACTTTCATGATACACTTATTCTGTTCTATTTCTGTCAAGCAAATATTTTTGACTAAGGGGCTGGGCAGTGGTGCAGCAGCTTCAGTGCACATAGGACTATATGCAAGGACCCCACAAGGATCTGGCTTGTAACTTGCAAGCAGTGACGCAGATCCACAGATCTATCTTTCTCTCTACCTATCTCTCTCCCCCCCTAGCTCCTGCCCCAATTTCTCTATGTACAGTCAAATTAAAAAAAAGAAAGAAAGAAAAAAAAAAAAAAAAAGAAAGCTATGACCACCAGGAGCAATGGACTCATAGTGCCAGCAAAGAGTCCCAATGATAACCGTGGAGGCAAATAAATAAGTAAATGAATAAATAAATTTTTAATTAAAAATAGTGACAAAGGGGATATCTCAGCGGCATAGTGCAGGGTTTGTACTCATGAGGTCACAAGTTTGGTCCCCAGCCTCACATATGCTAGAATGATTCCCTGGTTGTCATTCTTTCTCTTTCCCTTTCAATAGCTAAATACTTGTTAAAAGCTGTCCTAAGTAACAGGAAGGAGAGTTGTCCCGCTCATTAGTCATCGCAAACCCTTCTCTCCCAGTAAAAAGACTGTTTGAAAGACTGAAGACGATCAAGGTAGTGCATTTGACCACTATGGAATTGCTAGGCTCAGAGAAGTAATCTACTGAAATACTTCAATATTTCTTTTTTTTATTATTTATTTTTATTTATTTATTCCCTTTTGTTGCCCTTGCTGTTTTATTGTTGTAGTTATTATTGATGTTGTTGTTGTTGGATAGGACAGAGAGAAATGGAGAGAGGAGGGGAAGACAGAGAGGGGAAGAGAAAGACAGACACCTGCAGACCTGCTTCACCACCTGTGAAGGGACCTGCCTGCAGGTGGGGAGCCAGGGGCTCGAACCGGGATCCTGATGCCGGTCCTTGAGCTTAGCGCCACCTGCGCTTAACCCGCTGCGCTACAGCCCAACTCCCACTCCAGAATTTAAAAAGGCAAACTAACACCAGCTGGGTGCTCATGCAGTGAGGACCTGGTCCTGATAATTTTCTTGCTTGCTTTTGTTGTTTTGTGGGACAGCAACTTCAATACCAGTGCTTTCCACGACTGACAAGAAACCTAGAAGTCTAGGCTCAAAGCAGTAACTATAATAAAGTGATAGGGTAGGGAGGACTCTGTGGTGCAGTTCAAGAGTAAACTGTAAACGACTGGAAGACTAACAACTAATCTATCAACAAGCCAGATCAGTTTTAGGTTTGATGGAAGGTCAGCTAATGAAACACTTGAACAGAAGGAAATGGAAGATGAAGACCTAGTTGATATGTACTAGAAGCAGACAGGAAGTACATGCTGGAAATATATGCTTACCCAAGAACTGTGCCTCTCAAAAATGACCGAAGTTCAAACACAAACACCCACAACTTTACTACTAAACACATAATCCCCCCTCTTATCCTACAGAGTAGCTACCATATTCAGGCATTCTGGACTTAACTAACATGGCCAGTATGTACAGATCAAAATCAGAAAACTAAGCTGAATTAGGTTTAAAAAAACAAAAAGGGAGTCAGGCAGTAGTGCAGTGGGTTAAGCGCACTTGGCATGAAGCGCAAGGACTGGTGTAAGGATCCCAGTTCAAACCCCCGGCTCCCCACCTGCAGGGGAGTCCCTTCACAGGCGGTGAAGCAGGTCTGCAGGTGTCTGTCTTTCTCTCCCTCTCTCTCTCGCTGTTTTCCCCTCCTCTCTCCATTTCTCTCTCTCTGTCCTATCTAAGAACAACAACAGCAATAACAACAACAATAAAACAACAAGGGCAACAAAAGGGAATAAATAAATTTTTTTTTAAAAAAAAAACTGGTTCTTAAGAAATATATACCTTTCAGGTAGGAGACAGAGCACAGTGATGACCAGATTTGCTTGCCTGGGATCCAAGCAACCCCAGGTTCAATGCTGGCATTATAATATCCCAGAAACGAACCATCATGCTCTGGTTTCCTTCTTTCTTTCCTTCACTCCTCCTTTCTTTCTTTCTTTCTTTCTCTTTCCTTTTCTCTCTTCTCTTTTCTATCTCTTTCTTTTCTTTTTTTTTTTTTTTTACCAGAGAACTGCTCAGCTCTTGCTTATGATGGTTCAGGAGACTGAACCTGGGACTTTAGAGTCTCAAGCCTGCCAGTCACTTTGCCAGTCATTATACTATCTAGCCCCTTCCCCCCACCGCCTTCATGCTCTGATTTCTCTCACACATCCTGATTTTCAAACTTTCCCTTTTTCATATTTTTTTAAACTTCTCTGTCCCTGCCTTCCATAATACCCACAGTTAGTTCAACCATCATTTCTTTTTTTAAAAATTTTTTTATTATCTTTATTTATTTATTGGATAGAGACAGTCAGAAATTGAGATGGAAAGGAGGGACAGAAAGGGTGAGAGAGAGAGAGAGAGAGAGACATCTGAAGCATTGCTTCACCATTTGTGAAGCTTTCCCCCTGCAGGTGGGGACTGGGGGCTCAAACCTGGGTCCTTGCGCATTGTAACATGTGCACTCAATCAGGTGCGCCACCCCCTCGCCCCAATCCATCACTTCTATAAATATCTTCTTCTGTAAAGTTAACCACAGAACATACAGCAATAAATGAAATTTGATTTACTAATTAGTATCTTGATAAGTAGTGGTCTCAAAAGAACTTTCCATCCGTTAATTATATAACAGTCAAATGCAGATGAGAGCAACCTGCTTAACACTAGGAAATACAGTAAATTAAAAATTATAATCAAAATGAACCTTTAAGATCAGCATTTACTTTGGGAAAAGGTGCCTACACTGAAAATCCAAGGGCTGCCTTTTGTTTAAGACTTCCGTGCAAACTTTGCAATACCTATGATTCATTTGATTTGGCCATGGTGAATTTACAATTTCCATATATTCACTTCTCCCTATGTTCTCTGCAATAGCTCTCTCCTTCTCTCTCTCTCTTTCTTTCTTTCTTGAGGGGTTAATGGTTTACACATAGGCAACCTGAGTTAAGTGCTACGAGACACTCCATCTCTTCTAACATATACCATGACCTGTTCTGTTCCTTCCACCTATCTCTTATCCTCCTTCTCCAGAGTCATTTGCTTTGGTGCCATATACCACACTCAGTCCAAGTTTCACTTTATGTTTTTCCTTATTGCCTATGTTTTTTTTCAAAAGTTCCATCAATGAGTGAGATCATTCTGTTACTACTGTCTTTCAATCTTTCACCAGTTCACCTTTAAATTGATACTGCACATCTCTTCCTGCTATTCTCTTCTTCACTGTGATTCATTCAGTATGAGGCTTTCACACAGTATACCAAAATGTAATTTTAATGACAGTTGTGCATTAGAAAAATATATGATTTCCTGTCATCTATGAATATTTAAGTTTCTCTCTCTCTCTCTTTCTCTTTAGGAGTGTACATCAGCACCATTACCACCACCAAAGGGCTATGTCGTCGTCCCCCCCCAACCCCCGCGCTGAATATCTATTCTCACCCTCCACCCAGAGATTTTTACTTTGGTGCCCTACTCCACACTCAGTCAGATCTTGCTTTGAGTTTCCCTTTCTGTTTCTTTTTTTCTGCCTTAAGTTTCTCTTTTAAAATCTAGCTTTTCAGAGCAAACAGAGGTGGCTCAGAAGTAGAACATGGGCGTCGGGTGGTAGCGCAGCGGGTTAAGTGCAAGTGGCGGCAAAGCGCCAAGAACCGGCGTAAGGATCGTAAGGATCCTGGTTTGAGCCCCCGGCTCCCCACCTGCTCGGGAGTAGCTTCACCAGCGGTGAAGCAGGTCTTCAAGTGTCTTTCTCTCCCCCTCTTTCTCCCCGTCCTCTCTCCATTTCTCTCTGTCCTATCCAACGACAACGGCATCAATAACAACAATAACAATAATAACAACAAGGGCAACAAAAATGGGAGAAAAAATAGCCTCCAGGAGCAGTGGATTTGCAGTGCCGGCACAGAGTCCTAGTAATAACCCTGGAGGCAAAAAAAAAAAAAAAAGTAGTAGTAGAACACATACCTTGCATGAGTGGGGCTCTAGGTTATATCTCCAGCACTTCATGACAGAGCAGTGCTTTGTTCTCATTCTCCCTCTCTCTCTCTCTCTCTCACCCTCAAATACAAAGGAAAAGCTAGTTTTCTTTTTTTTTTTTAATTGTTGTAGTATTGTAGTATTGATGTCATTGTTGAAGTCCTGGATGTTAAGACCAGAAACTATCAAATACTTAGAAGAAAATATTGGCGTAACTCTTTCTCATCTAAATCTCAACGACATCTTCAATGATACAGACCCAATTGCAAGGAAGACTGAAACAAAAATAAATCAATGGCATTATATCACATTGAAAAGCTTCTTCACAGCAATAGAAACTGTCACCCAAACAAAGAGACCCTTCACAGAATGGGATATCTTTACATGTCATACATCAGACAAAAGGCTAACCAAAACATATAAAGAGCTCACCAAACTCAGTAACAAAAAAGCAAATGACCCAATTCAAAAGTGGGGAGAGGATATGTATCACTAGAGAGATACAAAAGGCTAACAAACATATGAAAAATTGCTCAAGGTTACTCATTGTCAGAGAAATGCAAATAAAGATGAGATACCACTTCACCCCTGAGAATGTCATACATCAGAAAGGACAACAACAACAAATGCTGAAAGAATGTGGGGACGAAGAACCTCTCCTACACTGTTATAGGAATGTCAATTGATCCAACCCCTGTGAAGAGCAGTCTGAAACTATCACAAGGCTAGAAATGGACCTTCCTTATGACCCAGTAATTCCTCTCCTAGGGATATATCCTAAAGAGTCAAGCACACCCAACCAAAAAAAAGATGTGTTCATAGCAGCACAATTTGTAATAGCCGAAACCTATAAACAACTCAGGTGTCCAACAACAGATGAGTGGCTGAGAAAGTTGTAGTATATATACACAATGGAATACTACTCAGCTACTAAGAATAATGAGTTCACCTTCTTCCACACATCCTGGATAAAGTTAGAAGGAATTATGTTAAGTGAGATAAGACAGAGAAAGAGGAGTATGGGATGATTCCACTCATAAACAGAAGTTGAAAAAGAAGAACAGGAAGGGAAACGCAAAGAAGAGTTTGACTGAGTCTGGAGTACTGCCCCAAATTAAAAAACTCTGGGGGATAGGGGAGGGAGAGCAGACTTTTCAGCTCCACTATAGGGAGTGGAGTTAGGGACACAGAACTTCAGTGGTGGGAATGGTGTTAGTATATACTATTAACTTACAGTCTTATAGGTCATAATTTAATTAATGTAAGGAGAAAAATAGCTTGAAATGTCCTGAGACTTTTAATGTATAGACTTCAGTTCTGAGTGTATATTCCTTCAATCTTAGCACTTAAGGTTTCAAATTAGTAAACTCATTGAATTTTAACATTGGGCTTAAATTGCTAATGCATTTCTAATAATTTTTTTAAAAATATTAAGACCTATAATCTGTAAATAACATTAAATCATAAATCACAGTAAGGTCTTGTGTGGTACAGCAAATCCTAACCATGGAATTTTCAAATTAAACCAAGTTCCCAAATAACTTGGTTGTAATCATCTATTGCCTTCCTAAACTTTAAGACAGCAAGGAACCTTCCCCATTCTCTAAAAAACCGTATTTCTCCCAGTCCTGGAACCTCTGTGGCTTTATTTTCCTTCATGCCTCTCTTCTTCTTCTTCTTCTAGCGTTTGCCCTTCTTCCGTAGGCAGACAACAGCCTCTCTTAATCCATACCATCTGATACTGCATCTGCTTCTTCTTCTAGCGTTTGCCCTTCTTCCGTAGCCAGTCAACAGCGTCAGGTTGAGCCTGATGTAAAGTTTCGAGACCTCCTTTGAATCTGGAGAGGTGGCAGTCGTTGACTATGTGGGTCATAGTCTGTCTGTAGCCGCAGGGGCAGTTCGAGTCGTCTCTGGCTCCCCAGCGATGGAACATAGCGGCGCACCGGCCATGGCCTGTTCGATAGCAATTGAGGAGGGCCCAATCATAACGTGCTAGGTCAAAGCCAGGTTGACACTTGCAGGGGTCTGTGATGAGGTGTTTGCTCTTTACCTCAGCTGACTGCCAACTCTGTTTCCAAGAGTCTGGAACAGAGAAGTTCAGTGTAGGCGTAGGGGACCAGATTGGGTGACGAGACGTCAAGTGTTGGACTGGGTGGGCGAAGATATCCGTGTATATTGGCAGGTCCGGTCGAGCATAGATGTGGGAAATGAACTTAGATGATGCCGCATCCCGACGAATATCTGGCGGGGCGATGTTGCTAAGAACTGGCAGCCATGGAACCGGGGTGGAACGGATGGTTCCAGAAATTATCCTCATGGAGGAATATAATTTGGAATCGACCAAGTGGACATGGGAGCTACGGAACCATACTGGGGCACAGTATTCTGCAGTGGAATAGCATAATGCCAGAGATGGTGATTGTAGTGTGGAAGCGCTCGCGCCCCATGAGGAGCTGGCCAGTCTTGCAATGATGTTATTCCTCGCGCCCACCTTTGCTGCAATTTTTATGAGATGTTCGTGAAATGACAGAGTGCGATTGAGAGTAACGCCAAGACAGACTGGCTGGGCTTCATGCCGGATTCTCGTATCGCCAAGCTGCACATTAAGCTCATGCGAGGCCGAGGCATGGTGTAGATGGAAAACAGATAATACCGTTTTTGTAGTGCTAGGGATTAGTCGCCATTTTTTACAGTAATCAGATATCAGAGACATGTCTTTCGTGAGTGTTTCCTCGAGGATGTCGAACTTGGATGCCTGAGTTGCACAGCAGATGTCATCGGCGTAGATGAACTTCCTTGAAGAAGTTTCTGGGAGGTCATTGATGTAAATATTAAATAGCGTAGGAGCCAGAACAGAGCCCTGGGGGAGGCCACTTGAGACAAGTCTCCATCTGCTAGACTTGTCACCCAGATGTACCCGGAATCTTCTATTTTGGAGAAGAAACGATATAGTGTTGGCCACCCATGGGGGCAGGCATCTTGAGATCTTGACTAGGAGACCATGGTGCCAGACCGTGTCATAGGCTGCTGTGAGATCAACAAAGACAGCACCCGTCTTAAAGTTCTTCTGGAATCCATTTTCAATGTAAGTTGAGAGGGCCAGGACTTGTTCGCAGGTAGATCTTCCTGGGCGGAAACCAGCTTGGGCAGGTGATAGGAATTTCTCTGTAAGAGGAGAAATTCGTGACAGAAGCAGCCTCTCAAGGAGTTTGTAACACACGGAGAGGAGAGAAATTGGCATCTGCTGATCTCAACCAAATCAATACAACCAGTGCCACTTTAGACTGTGTCCAGAGACAGCAGGCCTGGGATGTCAACCCTCCTCCAGCTCTAATACTCTGCCACCAAGTTGCAGATGCTACCATGATGCCAACCTGACTTCCCTGGACAGACTACCTCACCAATGAATCTTGGAACACCACCTCCCTTTAGCCCTAACCTTACTAGGGAAAGATAGAAACAGGCTTTAGATCTTTGGTCCATACTCCTAGAGGGATAAAGAATAGGGAACCTTCCAATGGAGGGGATGGGATATAGAACTCTGGTGGTGGGAACTGTATGGAACTGTACCCCACTATCTCATAATCTTGTCAATCATTATTAAATCACTAAAAAAAAAGTCCTTCCTTACAGATCATTTCTTTTCCTAAATTTCTTTATAACCTGCTGCATATGATAAAACACTATTATATGCTAATTTGCACTGTTTCCTAATTTGTTCACTAATAAATACTAAGTATCTCCTTTGATAATAGAAAAAAAGGCTTGACTGATAGAAAAACATTTTCTTCCATAAAACTATATAAAGTAACTTTTTATTATGTAAAATTCCAGCAGATACATGTATACACAGATTTACTTTTTTTGTGAGAATTTTTACTTGAGTGTAGTAAATCCTAAGTTGCTCATTTTGGAGATATTCTGGGAAAGAAATTTGGAATATGAAAGAGAAGTGCAATAAAGAAACAGTAAGGTGGGAGTAGAATATATCTGCAGCGTACTTCTAAACAGAAGGGAATGAAGTAGAGACAAAATAATTTTTCAGCTTTCAATCTAGAATCAGGATCTGTTGGAAAGAAGAGAAAGATGAGGAGGAAAAGGACAGACAGAGCCAAGTCGGTGTTCCATTATGTTATGTTCTGATGAGTATTGGCGTGAAATTATCATAGGTGGGGATGAACTATAAATACTCACCTGGCTATAGCTGAGTTAAATAAAGGTTACTAAAAGCTCATTTCTTAATCTATCTCTAAATCTATTTCTTATGCTATCTCTAAAACAGTTGGAACCAGAAGTTGAAGTCAGCAACTTCTAAGTGAAACTAAGAAAGCTCTGAATAAGACACTCTACAAAATGCCTCTTAAGATTTCTGATTACTTTCTTTCATCCCTCCTTCATTAAGGAGCCTGAAATTTCTTTCAGAAGAGTAACAGTAAATGTAAACTAACTGCAGTTGCTGGAACTTTCAAAGTGAACTGTGTAAGATGTTGACAATGTGATATACTTTATTTAATGGTTTGATTGGGTGAGCACTGGAAGTTGATAAAGATTTTCAAGATTCATTGAAAAATCTTAGACTCCTTAACTTGGTTCTCTCTGTGGCATCTTAAATTCCCATAAGAAAATTTTCTCTGACTTGGGAGTATTTAAGAATCTCATGTTGTAACCAGGAATCTGACTCAGTCAGTAGCAAATTGTAGGAATTGAATATGTGAAGATCTGAGTTCGGTCTCTGGCACTACACATACCAAAGTGGTTTCTTTTCGCTTTATCTAAATAATTAAATAAGTTGAATATGTTAAGAATGGCAAGAGCAAACAGTGAGTAGTTTGCTTATTTGCTTTCACAAATTGTTTTAAGCTTCTTAAAAACATGGTTTTCTTCCCCACTTTTACTCACTAAAAATACTAGTTCAAAAAAAAAAGGTATATGACTCAATGTATATAAAAACCGTATCATTAATTTTAAAATAGAAATGAATAGCAGGCCAGGTAATAGCACACCGGAAGTGCCCAAGGACCCACACAAGGAACCAGTTTGAGCCCCTATTCCCCTCCTGCAGGGGTGGAGGACAGTTCACTAGCAGTGAAGTAGGTCTGCATGTCTTTCTCTCTGTCTCCTCCTCCCTTCCCTCCCAATTTCTCTGTCCTATTGAATAAATAGGACCTCATTAATGTGTCCCAGAACCACACCTCTCCAGAGCCCTACCCCACTAGGGAAAGACAGAAACAGGCTGGAGGTGTGAATCAACCCGTCATTGTCCATGTTCAGAAGCCAGACCTTCCACCTTCCGCACCCCATAAAGAATTTTGGTTCATACTCTCAGAGAGGGACAAAGAAGGGAAATTTCCAATAGAGGGGATGGGATACAGGACTCTGTTAGGAACTGTGTGGAATTGTAACCCTGGTATCTTAAATCTTGTTAATCATTATTAAATCACTAAAAAAAAAAAAAAAAAAAAAAGCTAAGAAAGCCACCTATGGAGGGGGTGGAATACAGAACTCTAATGGTGGGAATTGTACGGAATTGTATCCCACTTAACCTAAAATCTTGTTAATCATTATTAAATGAATAATAAAAAAATTGAGTATTATATGTTAAGAAAAAAAAAAGAAAAGAAATGAAGGACAACTACCAAATGGTTTCACTCATATATGGAGTCTAGAGAATTGATACTCATGAACTTGCAAAAACAAAAACAAAAAAAAGCAAGCAAACTGAGATTTGTGGAAACTATGGTGGTAATATCTGGGAGGTTGAAGGGAGGGAATATAGAACTCTGTTGTTGAGTATGGTGTGAAACTATGCCCTGGAAACCCTACAATCTTGCATCCCACTATAATCACAAATAAAAATACTAAAAAAAAAGGTTGTGAGACTTTTATAAAATAATTAGATCAGGGATGGGGAGATAGCATAGTGATTATGCAAAAGACTTTCATGCCTGAGGCTCAGAGGTCCAAAGACTATCTCCAGGGTTTCTGTTCCAAGCTAATTTTTCAGAGAGACAGAGAGCCAAAATCAGGGTCAGGGAGAGGAAAAGAAACCACAGCATCAAAGCTTTCTTCAATGCAGTGGGGGCTGGGCTCAAATCTAGGTCATGCACAAGGCAAAACAATGCTTTACTGAGCCTGTTTCAGTCACTTCATTTACACCCACTTGTTTAAAAAAAATTATTATTATTATTTTTAAATGGGGGGGCGGTGCAGAGTACTGTTGGTGCTGGGGATTGAACCTGAGAACTCAGAGTCACAGTCCTAAAAATCTTTTTGTATAACCTTTTATTTTATTATTTTACCAATGTGCTGCTCAGTCCTGGCTTATTATGGTGCTGTGGGGATTGAACACAGATCTTTGAAGCCTTAGGCATGAAAGTATTCTTGCATAGCCATCATGCTATCCTCCTACCCTCTACAACTCTCTCTCCTCTGAGTCAGGTTGGTCTGAGCTGGCTGTCCTTGGTCACACAGCTGGGAGCATTCTAGATGCACTCATTTCAGGACCAGTCTCCCTCCAGTGGAATAACAGGATGGTCTCCCTTCAGAGACAGGGGCAGTCCCTACCATTGCTACTTTCTAGTGAGGACAAGGTCCTGGAGTGGCCCACAAGAGGGCTTATGCTGACATTCCTTGGAGCCTCAGAAATGAGTCTCTGTTGCATAACTTTTTTTTTCTCTCTCTCTCTCTTTCCTTTCCTTTCCTTTTCTTCCTTTCTTTTTATCAGAGCACTGCTCAACTCTGGTTTATGGTGGGGGACTGGGGATGAACCTGGAACCTTGAAGCCTGAGGCATGAGTCTCTTTGCATAACAATTATGCTATCTACCCCACCCTTTCTTCTTCTTCTTCTAGCTTTTGCCCTTCTTCCATAGCCAGTCAACAGCATCAGGTTGAGCCTGATGTAAAGTTTCGAGACCTCCTTTGAATCTGGAGAGGTGGCAGTCATTGACTATGTGGGTCATTGTCTGTCTGGAGCCGCAGGGGCAGTTCGGGTCGTCTCTGGCTCCCCAGCGATGGAACATAGCAGGGCACCGGCCATGGCCTGTTCGATAGCAATTGAGGAGGGCCCAATCATAACGTGCTAGGTCAAAGCCAGGTTGACACTTGCAGGGGTCTGTGATGAGGTGTTTGTTTGCTCTTTACCTCAGCTGACTGCCAACTCTGTTTCCAAGAGTCTGGAACAGAGAAGTTCAGTGTAGGCGTAGGGGACCAGATTGGATGACGAGACGTCAAGCGTTGGACTGGGTGGGCGAAGATATCCGTGTATATTGGCAGGTCCGGTCGAGCGTAGACGTGGGAAATGAACTTAGATGATGCCGCATCCTGACAACCCCACCCTTAATACTGATATTCCTGATTAAAGTGTCCAGTGATGGTGGAGAGATGGATCTATTAGCAGTCTAGGCCCATCATATCTGTATGGGAATCCAAGGATTCCCTAACTAGGGCCCCAGATGATAGCATGGATTGGTATTAACCAAAACAGGCCATCATTAAGTAAACCAGTCTCTTGCCCTCATCCAGCTTTTGCTCTTTATCTGATGAGCTTAGACTTTCTCCCAGTTGTTCAATCACTGAGTATCATTTATTGTAACCTAACTGGTATTATGCTTATGGGGTCTGACTTCTTTGGGCTTTTCTACTAGATTTCCAAGCTTATTAGGTCTAAGTCTAATTGGTTAGAGAATTTATGATGCTTGTTTAGGCCAGTCTTTAGGATCCCAGGCTTATGAAGTCTAAGTCTAATCATGGAAGGCTATTAAGAACTTTTAATTTGAGGTATATGATTGCCCCTTGCTTATGAATGAAAACATGTCCACCTGTACCTAGTACCCTAGACCCTAGCCTATATTCAGTATCTGTAACTTTTTAAGATAATGTGCCATCTGACATGGAACTAGGTAGTCCCATTACACCAACTCTTTAAAGTGTGTTATACTTGCTATTTTACAGCTGAGGTATATTGAGTCCAGAAATAAGACCATACATGTCTACCTAGTAAGCTTACTGTTTGTACCAAATAGAGCTATGTGTTCTCAACAAAGCAAGTGAGTTGTAAGAAAAAGTTTTAACTTTCTTGCCAAGCTAAGTAAGAAAGTAATAGAAATTTATAAGTTATGTTGTTAAAACATAAAAATGTTGTTTTCTTAATGTTTAAAAATTTTGAAAGTAACTACATTAATCTCATACTGTCACCAGCTAGAAGCCATTCAAGTGAGTTGCAATTTGGAATAATATTCACTACATCTTGAAAAATCTTTTATACAGAATATGATTTCTCATACACATATCACAACTACCCTGACTCTACCCCATCCCCACAGGCCCCCATGCACATACATAGCTTCACAGGAAGCACGACTGTGCTAACATCTAGATTTCAGCTCAAGGATATTGATTTTAGACATCTGGCTTCCAGAATTTAGAGACAATAAATTTCTGTTGTTTTATGTCATCAAGTTTGTGGTGATCTGTTACAACAGTCACAGGAAACTAACACCATCGCCAGGGTTCTACCTAATTTTGGTGCAAATGAAACAATGCCCAGAGAACAATTAGAACGGTTGCTGAAACATAACAAGCATTCAGGAATGTTGTTGATGCCATCCTTAACACTACCAGTCACATATACCTAAGCTCCATACTCTTGATAATGAAAGAAAAAAGATAAAAGTGATCAAACTGTATAACTAGGCATACAGGTGTAAGTCCTATGAGTTAAAACACATAAATCAGTCAAAGTGTGAGTACCTGTTAGTTATGCAAGTGCTATGTTATAAATTTTCCTTTACTGACAATATTAATGTGGATATAGCATCAGCCAAGGATACCTTCTAGGGGGACACAATCTTTACTAGTCACTAGTAGAGAAATAAAGCAGCAAGAAAAGTATAAAAGTGAGGACAAGCAAGAGAGCTCACCTGGATAATGTGTGCCTACTTTACCATGGGATGGATGCAGGTTCAAGCCTGGCTCTCACCACGCTGGAGGAAGCTTTGGTTCTGTGATATCATCCCACCCCATCTGAAAAAGTTGTCCCAGTGGTGAAACCTCAGTGACGACAACATCAACAACAAAAAGGCTAAGTATGAAAGTGAGTCAAGTGATCAATTTAAGTAGCTACTTGAAGAGGTAATCATTAGTCTAGCCTGAGTAGAGACCATGATGAGTCAGTCAGACCAAGTTCTAGGTTTAAAGTTATCTAAATGTTAATGGACCCTGAAAGTTATGCTGAGTGATTTGGCTAGTAAAGAGTATTTTCATAGAATATATTTCATGTGGAGAGTACTTGTACCAGAATCAATTCATGGTAAAAAAAAAAAAAAAAAGAGGGGCTGAGTGGTGGCATACCTGATTGAGTGTACGTTACAAGGTACAAGGACCCAGGTTTGAGGCCCCCAGTCCCTACCTGCAGGGATAAAGCTTTGTGAGTAGTTGCAGGTGTCTTGTCTCTCCCTCTCGATTTCTGGCTGTCTCTATCCAATATATAAATAAAGACAACAACAAAAAAATTTTTTTAATATTTATTTTATTTATTTATTCCCTTTTGTTGCCCTTGTTGTTTTATTGTTGTAGTTATTGTTGTTGTTGTTGCTGGATAGGACAGAGAGAAATGGAGAGAGGAGGGGAAGACAGAAAGGAGGAGAGAAAGATAGAGACATCTGCAGACCTGCTTCACCGCCTGTGAAGCGACTCCCCTGTAGGTGGGGAGCCGGGGTTCGAACCGGGATCCTTTTGCCAGTCCTTGTGCTTTGTGCCACCTGCGCTTAACCCGCTGCACTACAGCCCGACTCCCCCCCCAAAAAAAAAAAAATGTAAAAAGACATACAGAATAAAAATACTACAATGCATATATTATACTCTCAATGGATATATACAATTCAACTGGTATTATTCTAAACTGAAACTCTCCCTAAGATGCAGTACCTCTCAGTTCTACCTAAATGGATCCCTCACTCTTCACTTTTCTTTGTCCAAGCTCAAGTCCCATAGTGCGTTAAATTTACTCACGTTTCCCACTCCGCCCCCCAGATAGGCCATGTATCTGCAGCTGCCTTCCCCCACCCCCACATAACCTTTAGTCAACCCATCCAAGATCTAGTAATATTTTCTAGAACTAAGGCACTATGAAAAAGTAAAGTTCCATTAAAATATTTTATAGTAAGCAATGTATAAAAAATGATTTATTCTAACATCCTAAGTATGTTTATCAAGTAAAATTCTACATCACATTTTACAAAAGATTTTTAAAAGCATAAAATATTAAGTGGCTTTATAAAAAGTGAAGCTAAGCACATTCATACTGCAGTCTTTATGCAAGTGGTTACTAAGTAGCTAATAAAGTGTGTGAGATTCTAAAAGTGCAAAGTATATGGAGAGCTCAGTAATCTAGAAACAAACTTCACAGGCACTAAAGTAGAAGAAAGGGTGGTTTAGGAAAAACTAGATTCAATCTGAAAGAAAATTTCCTTTGGGGTGGGGAGAAACTTTGCTGGCTTTAACCTAACATGGAGGTTTGTTGCATGGCAAAAACCCAAAAGCAAAGCAACACAATCTAGTGTTCCCATAAGTAGGTTGCACATTACCTCCTTTCTTAAAAACATATACATCAGTCAGTGTATGCATATTTCCAGGTACTTCCACCTTGGTGCTCAAAAACTGCAGCCACAAATCTTTTTATATTCCCAACAACCATATGACAGGAGCTGTTAAGTCTCTACCTCCTTAAGCACATTTATCATAGACATTCTAGCTTACCTGGATAGTGCACCTACCAGCAGAAACCTGATGTTATACCTTACCATCCATCCTAAGAACAGCCACAACTTTAAGAACATCCAAGTTGTGAATTATGATCTTATCTATAATAATATGATAAGGAAAGAACATTCCTTATGGGGCAAAATTAGATGTTAATAGTTCCTCCTCTGAAGGCTTATTAAAGTAGAAAATTTTTTAAATTTTGGGAGTCGGGCGGTAGCGCAGAGGGTTAAGTGCACATAGCTAAAGCACAAGGACTGGCATAAGGCATAAGGATCCTGGTTCAAGCCCCCGGCTCCCCACCTGCAGGGGAGTCGCTCCACAGGCAGTGAAGTAGGTCTGCAGGTGTCTATCTTTCTCTCACCTTCTCTGTCTTCCCCTCCTCTCTCCATTTCTCTCTGTCCTATCTAACAACGACAACATCAATAACAACAATCATAACTACTACAACAATAAAGAGACAACAAGGGCAACAAAAGGGAAAATAAATAAATAAAATTAAATTTTTTAAAAAATTTTTTGTCTTTATTGGCTACAGTCAGAAAACAAAAGGGAAGGGGGAGATAGAGAGGAAGAGATTAAGAGAGACATCTGCAGCCCCGCTTTACCACTCCCCAAAGCTTTCCCCCTGCAGGTGGGAATTGGGGACAAGATCAATGCTTTAAAAGGTCTGTCTAAAGTACACCACACAGAAGAATAATGTTCTCCCCAGATCTTTCATGGCAGCTAGCATCTGTGTGTACTTAACAAATAACTAAACATACATTGTTTCTTAGATAATGCCACTTTGGCTTTACCTTTGAAAACTTCAGCATATTCATGAATCTCATCAGTAGATAGTTCACTTAACAGCTGACCACTAATCTGACTTAATGTGGTGGAAGTAAAAGAAAGTTATTAAACACCTTGATCAGACTTGATTCAGAATGCATCCTGCTCAACACACTCCTAGTAGTTTGACAAAGCATCAAGGGATGATTAGCAGTCACTGTATGTTAGGAAGGGCTATGGCCAACTTAACTTGTCAAGTCTCCCCCCAGTGGTCACATACAAATAAGAGAAAGAGTGGAGAAAGCAATGCAAATTCCCCTAAAGGCCAGACCCCCACCTTCTCTACTCCACCCCTGAATGAAAAAAACTCTACACAAAACCTGGTCCTTACAATGAAGTCTTTAATCATAGCATATCAGTAAATAGACTATTTGTGCTTATCTACATTTAAGATATACCTTTAAGTGTAGCAGGAAAGAACCTATTGGTAAAACAAAACTAGCCTATTTTTCCTCAGTATGTTGTTAGGAGTAACTTAAAATTCTCTAGTAGCCTGGTACTTGTTTTTTATCCAAGGGGCAGGTGTTTGTTCATCCTGAAATACATTAACAGCATATCCCCTGCAAATTAACTACACTGACTTGAAGTAGAGTTCAGATACACAGTAACTTACTTGCCAAATGAATCACCTTGAAAAAGACATCAGTATTATAAGTCTAATGTTTAATTTGCAAAAAGAACTCTCTCAAAAATTACCCTATGCGAAGAAATTTGTAATACAGTGAGTGACATTGAAAAGTAAAATAAGTCCTCGTCTCTTTTAATTCTTAGTTTCTTGGTTTCTTTTTATCATTAGTATTTGATTAGCACTAATAGTAATTTGCAACTGTTAGCAATAATTTTTTATGTTACTCTTAACAAAGCTTAGATGTCAAAAATATGGAAAGCATATAATTAAGATATCTGTTGTTTCTGCTATCCACCCATCATTAAATAACAAAATAAGAGAAGGAATGGGGACTACTCAGTTTCAATTCTGAAATAGCTTTTACAAAAGGTAGCATATATAGCGTCTTGCAAGTGCTAAGTTAATTATCCTAGGCTAAAATAGAAGGGCAAGAGGGAAAAGGAAGAGAAGGAACAATTACAGCCTGTAATGAGACTCAGGGAAAAAAAGCAAACAGCTCTTTCAAATGTTTAAGGAAAAGTGATTTTTTTTTTTAATCTAACAGTTGGTTTAGAGAACAACAACATAAAAAGACTTATATAAAGCCACTCTTCCTTTATGCAAGAGTTTTTTTTTTTTTTTTAATTGAGAACACTTACATTTCAGGAGGAAAAGAACTGAATGGCATAGGAATGGACACACACACACATACACACACACACACACACATACAGTCTCCTGATTTTTTTTCTATCAAGATATCCAGAGTGCAAGCTCTATAGGACAAAACAGAACAATTAAAATGTGTGACCGTTTGATGTTATGTAACCCTCGCCTTAAAGAGTTAACAATATTGCAAACACATTTAAGCATGTATTTAAACAATATAGATTACAAATACAAATGACCTCAAAATGACACAAGCCACGAAAGTTGGTTGTTTAGTAATGCCTCAGAAGACATGACTATAATGAGGCCTGACACTCAAACTGAACAGCAGATGCCTAAAATAAGAAATGACGAGAGGTCCGCTGTCATACCTAGGTTCAACTATCTCCACTCTGGTAATAGTATTTTGCCTCGCCCCATACATTCGACATACGGGAAGAAATGGCTGCTAAGTCGTACTCCAACCGAATGAAGAGCATTAACAAGCACCTCACATGGTCCCTTCCACATTACAAGAAGACGAGGAAGCATGAATTAAAATTCCTACCATTCCCCAGTGGCGTGGGGAAGAGTAAAACGTGGATAGTCTGACCTTAACAAGCTGTTCAGAAGTAAAGCGGTGAATCTTCTGAGCTTCACCAGGAGCCTTCAAAATCCCCTTCCTCCAACCCTATTCCACAAACGCCTTCCCCATAGGGATGCAAATTTAATGAATGTAATCGCTAGTTGTAACCCCAGAAGCGGGTGAGGAGACTAAAACTCCCAACAAAGTGTTAAAAAGTCCTTCTTAAAAAAAAAAAAAAAAAAAATCCACATCCCACCATCACATACTGACCTTATGAACCCCCCGACCCCACCCCCACCGGCTCCCTCTGGACCCTGCACCCCGCCAAAAATAAATTTTAAAAAAGAAGAAGAAGAAAATAAATGTTGCAGGCACCTTTCTGGTTCCAGATTTCTGAGCTCGGGACAGGAAAGCACACCCTCTGTCACCAACGCCGGGTGCTCGGCCCACCACCACGCTGCAAAACACCCCGAGTCTCGAGCCTTGGAAGCAGCAGCGGTAGTTGCAGGAAAGCCGCCTCCGCCACCAACTCCAGCCCCGGAGACAGCCCGCAGCCCGCGCGACCGCCCCCTCCCGAGACTGACCCCGGAGGTGTCAGTCACAGCAACACCGCCCCCGTCGCAGCTCTCCATTCAGCTTTCCCGGCCGCTCCCGCAGCACTGGGTGCCGCCGCCCGGGCCCCGGACACAGAGCCCCGAGCCCCGAGCCCCGAGGGTCTCCAGCCCCGGTCCCAGCCCGGGCTGCGCGGAAGAGCGCGTGGGGCGAGCCGGAGACCGCGCGGCGGCGGCGGCGGCGGCGGCAGGAGCCAGACACGTTGCCGACCGCCCGCTCGCAGCCCCGCAGCCCCGCAGCCCAAGGCCCGCAGAGCGCGTCCCTTCCGTGCGGGCCACCCTGGGCGCCCGTGATACCCCCCCGCCCCAGCCCCCGCCGCCCTCCCGCCCGCGCCGCCCGAGCCCAGGTGCCGAGAGGGCGGGGCGGCCGGGGTCCCCGCGTGGCGGGCGGCGACAAGCAACAGGGCGCCCCTCCAGGCCGGCCCGGCCCGCGTGGAGACCGTTACCCGAGCAGCGTGGGGTCCCCGCAACTCACCGACTTGCTGCACCTCGGCCGCCTCGCGCCGCCGCCGCCGCCGCCGCTTCCCCCACGCCCGCCGCCGCCGCTCTCCCTCAGCCGCAGGCGCCGCCGAGCAGCTCCATCTACAAACTCGGGGCGCGGAGTTGGGAAATGGAAATGCGGCTCGCGCGCCCTCTCCCTCCGCCCACTCCCTCGCTCCCCACTACGCCCGGGCTCCGGTCGCCGCCGCCGCCGCCGCCGCCGCCGCCGCCGCCGCCACCGCGCGCGCAGCAGCCTCCCCCCAGCCGCCCGCCCCTGCCGCCACCCCCGCTGCCGGGGCGCGCTCCCTCCCTCCAGGCCTCGCGCCTGCGCCGGACGCCGGGGAGAGCGCTCAGCGCTAGGAGGCGCCGCCGCCTCCAGGAAGCTGTGTCCCGCCCCTCCGGCCGCGGCGCGGCGGCCAGGTGGAGCCCCATCCCGGCACCCGCTGACTGCGCCCGGGACTGACTGCGCCGCCCGCGTCCGGGTCCTCGCCGCGCCCGCGCGAGGCTCTGTCAAACGCAGTCCACGCCCGCCCGATCTTCCGGGCCGAATTGCCAATGTCATTCAGCACGCACTGATGGGCAAGACGCTGCAGGGTAGGAGAGAAGAAGCCTTTTTGCTCTAAGAGTTCACATTCAAAGAACCCAGTCGTGGGGGGAGGGGGCCCACAAAGGACAACTAGACCTCGAAGAAAAGCTTCTGAAATATCTCGCCCCACCCTAGACACACACACACACACACACACACACACACACACACACACACACACACACACACACACCTGCTTCGGATGTGTATCTGACAGCTACTTACAATGCCAATAGTGCCCTTCATGAATTTTATCTCAAAAGTCCAACTGAGCAGTGTGATTCATACCAGCAAGAAAAAATGGATGGACATTAGCACAAAACGTAGAACCGAGGCTTCCCTGGAACTCCCAGAGCTGGTTTTGTCGGACAAGCACAGAATACAGCTGTTCCATTCTCCCCCACCCCAACACCTGAACATCTGGATTTCCCAGATGGGGTGGGGGTTGGAGGGGAGAGGGCGACGACAACTATGCCAGTCCTTTGCACCTCCCTGAAAGTATGGTGAACTGTGATGAATAACCGGGTGGGCAGATGACACATTTTGAGTGCAGATTTAATTTTTCAGTTGAAAGGAACTAAGCAAATGCATTACAGTAGAGACTCTGGTTAGAAAGCCATAGCAAAGCAATCAGAGTTCGTCCCGATTTTCTGAGCATCTATTTAATGCCCAAAAGATCTCTGAGCTCCCGGTTCTGTCGTGGAGGCTTTGGGGAAAGCTGTTCTATTCCTCTCCCAGTTGGAGAAACTGTGAGGATGTTATTTAAATGTTACAAAATATTTACTGCAGTTTTTTTTTTTCAAACTATAAATGTAGAAAGTGCAAGTAAAAGTTGATGTGTGAGGAATGTCACACCAGGTGGCCTCTCTGCAGTCAGTTCTGGCTTCTCTTAGGTGCGTTGCACAGTACTGTATAAACCAGGCATTTGAAGAATGTTTGCATGAACCAATGTGTCAGGGCTCTTTAGATTCGGAGATGGAGTTTTTTAAACAGTATTGCCCCCCACCCCCACCCCGCGTCCGTTGGCCTGAAAGGGAGGAAAAGAATACTATGGGTGAGATGATTTAAGAAGGCTCAGCTCCCGAAACAGTGATTCTTCTCCTTAGCCTCAACCAAGCGTCAAAGATTAATTTACTTTTCCGTTAGGATCATTAATTTTGCAAACTAACATGGAAGGAGAGTTTGTAGAGTATTACTTTAGAAACTTCTTTCCTGGAACAGCAAACCTAAGGAAGGAGAACTGGAAGCATTTAAGGAAACCTGAATGGATTAAGGGGCCCAGAGTGACTCTGGACACATGTTGTAGCCCTTCCTTATAGTCAGGCCAAGGCATAGGTCATGTACAGTGAGGCAAAGCAGAGGCAGGATGGAAGGATGTGACTTCTCAGAGTATGAAACAGCAGCCTTCAGGTCTTCTTCTCTTTCTTGCCTCTCAAGTCCACGTGTTTCCCATTGAATAACCCGTGATTCATTCTTTCTGCACCTTATTCACACCTGTCAACTTTGATCCTTATCTCCCTTCTAACTCAACCTAACCCCTCCTATCCAACTTAGTAGATGTTCCCTGACCTCTTATGGGATGTGAGGAAGAAAGATGAATGTTATTTCTGGGTAGGTTCCTGCCCCCTTACACTTTTTACTTTCTCAAGTTTCTTCTGGAAACAATGTCGTAGTCCATCCCCTACAAAGTGGATGAAATTAACAGAGCATTTTGATGAGGGAAGATCTAAAGGAGTTTCCACCACTCAAATGACAATGTATAGACCTCCCTGACTTATGCCCAAGACCAACCCATGTCAGTTTCCTTAGCCCTGAATCTACAAAGGATTCAGTATCTGGGAGAAGAAATATATAAACAGTTATCTTTCTTTACAGTTTCAACTCTATTCTCCTTTTAGAAAATATTTATTTTATAGGACAGAGAGAAATTGAGAGGGAAAGAGGGAGAGAGAGGGGCACCTACAGCCTTGCTTCACTGCTTGTGAAACCTCCCCCCAACTTGAACCCATGTTCTTGCATGTGGTAACATGAGCAATTAACCAGGTACACCAACAACTGGCTCGTCCAACTCTCCTAAATAATGACATGAACTCTATTCTCTTTTTTTTTAATTTTATTTATTTATTCCTTTTGTTGCCCTTGTTGTTTTGTTGTTGTAGTTATTATTGATGTCATTGTTGTTGGATAGGACAGAGAGAAATGGAGAGAGGAGGGGAAGACAGAGAGGGGGAGAGAAAGACAGACACCTGCAGACCTGCTTCACCGCCTGTGAAGTGACTCCCCTGCAGGTGGGGAGCCGGGGGCTCGAGCCGGGGGCTCGAACCAGGATCCTTCCGCTGGTCCTTGTGCTTAGCGCCACCTGTGCTTAACCTGCTGTGCTACCGCCCAACTCCCAAACTCTATTATCTTAAGTAATGAGAGCAGCTTATGGTTGTAAGACTCAGCCTTTTTGTTGTTGTTGCTTCACAACTGTCTTCTCTTTAGAGCACTTTTATAGAATTTCTATTTCAGTGTCTTTAAGATGCTCATGTACAATTACATTATGAAATAATACTATAAATAATATTTCCATGTCATGATATTCTTCTGAGAACTCCCTGAGTTTTGTTTTTGTTGTTTGTTTGCTTATTTTTATAGTTCAGTACTAGGGATGAACTGAAGACCATCTAAATGCATGATGTCATTACTGATTGGCCTCCTGGGAGCAATTCTTTGTCCTTCTTTCTTTCCTCCTCTTCCTTCCCTCCCTTCTTTCTTTCATAGAGGGAGAAATGGAAGGGATAGGGAGACACCACATAACTGCTGCATTATCCATGGAACTTCCTCCCACTATCATCCCTAGTGTTGCCAGGGTTCAAACCCAGGTGAGCTGTGTTCTAGTCCTTCCTCTAAACTTTAAAGATGGGACATGCCAGAATAAATTCAAAGTGATGTAAAATGAATCCTGAAACTTTCATCACAACTTGCCAGCTCACCTTTTGAGAGGTCATCATTTCTGAGACAATGCCAACTCATTTCAATAACTGTTACACATTCTTCATTTCAGGAAAGAAATGTTATAATAAAAAATTATAGGAAATCCTCCTCAGTGTCCTTAGTGGTCTGACTTTTTAATTTCCTTCAAGATTTTCCCTTTAAAAGTAAAGGGAATCTATTTTCACCACCATTCAGTATCTTCTAATCATAAATAAACTTAAAATCTGAATTCTGATTCTTAATTTTGGACCATCCATGAATGCCTTTATTTCCTCCTTCAAATATAAACAAAGAATTATATTCATTTAATTTAATTGTCTTTTTTCTCTTCTCACTTGCTTTGTTATTTCAGAAATTAAGAATTTTGTTAATAGGAAAAGCCTCAGTGTTAGCAATGTTGAGTCCTAACTGCTCATTTCCCAACTAAACCATCATAATAAGAGTAGTGATGCTCCTGAAATAGAGTTTTGTGACAAATGGCAACTGACGTGCATCCCAAAGTCCACTCAGATTTCCTCCAGACTGTTTTATTTAGCTTCATCTTTTTTTTTTTTAAATCTCTATTCACAAAGCCAGGTAAGACACCGATTCTCAGTCTCCTTCCTAATCTTTCTAAATCTAGTGTCTTTTTGACTTGCTTGAAATTTACCTACACTTAGATTAGTGCTTTCCGGTTTGGCAGTTCATTGGAACTACCCAGAGAACTTAACACACACCACCGCTACTGATGGTTGGGTTCCACCTTTAAGATTTAGTTGTTCCAGCATGTAGTCTGGTTACCAGATTTTTCAGAACTCTGCAGGTAATTCCAAGATGCAGTCAGAGTTAAGAGCTGCTGAAATAAGTAGTTTCCCAAACAACATTTATATTGTCTTCTCAGGACATTGGGGGTGGCTTCCTTTTACCTTAAGTAATCAAAGTAAATACCTAATCCATGCTTTAAGACTCTTTGCCAATTGACTAGAATAGTCCACTTTCAAAACAGCTTAAATTTATCTTCTCCCTAAAGCTTCTTCAGATTAGTCTTACCTGGCTGCTTAAAGATCACTGTTTTCAATTCTTTTTTTTTTTGTAGCCTTGTGAGTACAAGGCCTCAAAAAATTAGTTCAAAACTCAGAATTGTTCCTCTCCACGGAAATCTTTAGTAAAAGGCGAAAGATTTATGCGATCTGAAGAGAAACCAGAGTATCGTTTTCAATTCTTTAAGTGTTCCAACTGGCACCGTTTACAAGCCCTTGGGCCACAATTGATTGTGTATATTATTGTCTGAATCTTGCTTTCATAGATATGCCAGAGACCTGTTCTGTAATCTAAATCTCTCTAAAGTTCCACTAGGTCAACAGACAATCTCAAAATAAACAGAAATGTTATCCTTAGCAGAATTTTCTCCTAGCTATTTGAACACATTCCCTGATACAAGATTTTGTATTTTATCACCCCAACTTTTATTTTTACCACCACTATTTAATATTATTTTTATCACCACATTTGAAAAAAATAAATAGCAATTGTAAGAACTCACAGGTTTGGGGACTTATTAAAAAAAAAAAGCTATCTTTGTGTCTCCCTAGCTTTCTTTACTACACCATTCATTTACATTATGCATTGGAATTTGGTGTTCCTACCTATCTCTATAATGAAACTACTGTTTATGTCACAACTGACATTTACTTATCTATTCCATCACTTATTTTTTTTTTTGATACTCACGTATCTTTATTTCTTTCTAAGTGTCAGTGTTCTCTGTCACTTGAAAACACTTTAAAACAAGTTCTTGCCAACCTCCAAATTAATGTTGATGACTATCATATTCCTTCTGCCATGATTCAGGACTGGAAGGGCATACAAGAAGTTACCTTCATTCACTTATTTGTGAAATATAAATCTTGGGAATAAAATAAATAACTATCAAGTCATCCCTCCCTTTTGGTAGAAAATAATAGCAACTAAAATATCACAGTAAATGCTATATTGGAAGTCTTAACCTCACACAATGTGATCATAGTCACTTACAATTCAGTTTCTCTGCAGTGTCTGAGGAGCTAAACACACACACACACACACACACAAACACACACACAAACACACACACACACACACACACACACACACACACACACACACACACACACCCTTGAACTTTCTCCTTACCTTCATGTCCTTGTTACACTGTAACCCAGGAGACTCGATCAACTGCTATGATTCCTTCTTTGGTCTCTTTACCTGTTGCAGCATTCTTCTTAAATGAAATTGTTCCACTGAAAATGGAAGAGATTTTTGAGGAGAAAGCATAGAAAAGACACCACTTTTCTCAAGCATCTCCTTGACCCTTAAGGTTCTGCCTTCTACATGTGTAACTAATTTCTACTCTTCTCTGAGGTATGCTTTCACTTCCTGTTGAACATTTCCATCTGAATAAGCTATTTACAGCTGAAATGAACATGTCTTAAGTAAAAGTCAGTGATTTCCCACCTTACTCTATTCCCTCTTGCTGGGTTCCTTTATACTGCTGCTCTTTCTCCATCATCTTTTTCTCCCCCCTCTTCTTTCTATAACCAGTACAGCCTGCAGCCCACATTGCTTGATGGCCACCTTCTTCTCAATGCCATGGAAATGGAGTCTCATCCATTTCTTCTAGCCAGCAGGGTTTCCTTGCCTAGTCCTAAGTGTCGGTCACATCCCAGCCTCCTCACAAGGTTATTTATATATGATTTAATAAAAATAGCCCATTTATGTGTACAAGCCATGTTTGAGACTGGGCCCCACTGCATTCAAGGAAGCTTCAGTGGCGTCTTCTCCTCCCTTACACCCCTCCCCTCCCACACCTCTCTGTCTCTATCTAAAAGTAAATAAATAAAAATAAAAAGTCAATTTACTCTAATGCCAAAAGAAGACTTTAATGTGAAAATGGGGGAAAAAACCTAAAAGTATATATGGTATCAGTATAGAATCTTGAGCTCATGGGTGAGGCAGAGAGACATGAAGACCTGCAGAGGTCCTTATAAGGAATTTCGTGGCATGATAGACAAAATCATGTCTGCACAGAGGTTAGCCCCAAAGCAAAGGATAAAACTCAGAGCCTGAAGATCCTCTGTAGAACTAGAGAACAATCATGATTGTCAAACTAAGTCAGGAATATGCATAGTAGTCACCAAAGACATTTTTGTCACATAAGTGAATTAAAGGTGGTAAAAGGATGTGGAAAAAAGATGTACATGATGGACAGAGCAAGTTGTTTTGGCTGTTAAAAAAAAAAAAAAATCCAAGACTCTCACTCACTCCAAAGCTAACCTCATCAAAGCAAGGAGTGCAAAAGCTGAATAAAGGCAAGAGACTGGCATACTTGAACAATAACTCTTTAGTCACTATCAGGCCACCCTATCAGTTGGGGCCCTAGTCGGAGAGTCCTGAGATTCCCAAACAGACATGATGGGCCTAGACCTTGAATAAATCCCTCTCTCCATTGTTATCGGTCATTCCTATCAGGAATAACACAATAGACCCCTTTGTGGGCCCCCATAGGACCTTGCCCTCAACTTGGATCAACAATGGTAGAAAATGTTCCATCCTCTGAATGGAGGCTGGATAATATACTCTATGCTACACCTGAGGAAGATGGGTCCTGATATTGGTGCAGCTTGGAATGTTCCTACTTATGACCACAGAATGTGAGCTCAGATCTACAGGGATGCAGAGAGGTCACATAGCTCCTAAGCTGAATATGGGTGCTAGATCACATCAAATCGATTGGGTTTACAGTCAACAATATTTATACACCTTCCCCATATTTGGGAGCTACTCTCTTCCCTGATCCAGCTTTCAGGTCCTTCTGCCAGCCATGACATCACCTCCCCAGACAATAATTAGGATCCACCTGCATACCAGATTTCAGGCTCAGGCAAAACAAAAACAAACAAACAGAAAAAACTTGTATAGCCACAGGCCCTTAGGAATATAACTAAAATATGCCTACTAGCTATCTATAAAATGGAGTGCCCCCCAACTCATCATCTGCATTATTCCAGCCTTTAGGTCCATAATTGTAACAATTTGTTTCGCTTTGTATGTTAACTCTATTTTCACCCACCAGATTCCAGATGCTGGCATGATGCTGACCAGACTTCCCTGGACAGACAACCCACCAATGTGTCCTGGAGCTCTGCTTCCCCAGAGCCCTTCCCCACTAGGGAAAGAGAGTGGCAGGCTGGGAGTATGGATCGACCTGTCAATGCCCAGGTTCAGTGGGGAAGCAATTACAGAAGCCAGACCTTCTGCCTCCTGCATCCCACAATGACCTTGGGCCCATACTCCCAAGAGTTAAAGAATAGGAAAGCTATCAGGGGAGGGATGGGATACAGATTTCTGGTGATGGGAATTGTGTGAAGTTGTACCCCTCTTATCCTATGGTTTAGTCAATGTTTTCTTTTTATAAATAAAAAATTTAAAAAATACTGAAAAAAATCCAAGAAGTTAATGTTCCATTCTGAAATGACGGTAGCTTCATGCCAGGAAGTACAAGGCACTTCATTGCTCCTTTAAAACTTTTAAAAAATTATCTTTATTTATGTATTGGATAGAGACAGCCAGATATTGAGAGGAATGGGGGAATAGAGAGGGGGAGAGATAGAGAGACAGTTGCAGCCCTGCTTTACCACTCATGAAGCTTCCCCCCTGCAGGTGGGGACAGGGGGCTTGAATCTGGGTCCTTATGCACTGTAACATGTGTGCTCAACCAGGTGCACTCAACCACCTGGCCCCCATTGCTCCTTAATATTTAGCCTGTTCATAAGTAGGAAAAAACCAACCAGATCTTTCAAAATCCTGCTTTGGTAGTTATATTGAATAATAATGCTAAAACCCTGTCAAATGAACATATGCATATGTGGTAGGTATTAATCTGTCTTTTATATTCCACTTGATTCATTATTACCATAGCCACTTTATAATTGTGGAAGTAGGTTAGAATGGGTTAAATTAACCCTCCCAAATCTCCAGAAGTAGGATATGTTCAAGTCAGTTCATGTGCAAAGCTTATGCTCATTCCCACACTCCATACACATAGTGCTTTATAACTCAGATCAATTCAACTGGAATGAATTATAGTACAAGTCACCACAATTAAGGGTTCTCTGTAACATGTTATTTAACTCAGTTTCATCACAATCTTTAAACTCACTGAGTGTGTATTTTATCAATGTAGAACTTACAAAAGGCTATCTTTATGGTTTTGTTTTAGTAGAACTATATAGTATGATGCAAAGATTTTGAATTATTCCTTTCAGGAGAAAGAGATTAGGGCTAGGAGATGGCATAATGGTTATGCAGGGGACGGATGGTGGTGCACCTGGTTGAGTACACATGTTACAGTGCTTAAGGACCTGGGTTCAAGCCCTTAGTCCCCACCTGCAGAGGAAAGCTTTGTGAGTGGTGAAGCAGGGCTGCGGGTGTCTCTCCGTCTCTTTCTCTCTTTCCCCCCTTCCTTTTGATTTCTGACTATCTCTATCCAACAAATAAATAAATAAAGATAATTTAAAAATTTAAAAAATGGGTATGCAAGAAACTTCCATGCTTGAGGCGCCAAAGGTCCCAGTTTCAATCCCCAGCCACACCAAAAGCCAGAGGTAAGCAGTGCTCTGATAAAATAAATAAATAAACAAAAAAACCAAAACCACAACTAAGAAATGAGATTAATTAATGTCAAATAGATGGTATTAAAAAAAGGAATCAAATGTTTCTTAATTCATTTACTAATTAGTATATGGTCATTGCCTAAGCTGCACTGAGAGTGGTTTTAAAGTTCAGGGACTTGCCAAGTGAGAAAGGAAGGACAAGTTGCAAGTCACTTTATTATGTGCAAATTCACTTCTATACTATGAAGGGAGAACACCAGAACTTAATGAGATACTTTTCTAAAATACAAAATACAAAATACATACATTATCTGCAGCAGAACATTGCCAAAATCTCCTACTCTAGATGCCCCCCCCCCATTCCTACTAGCTTCAACTTGTTTAGAGAAGTAGTAGATGCAGAGATATACTCCTCAGATCAGCTTCCAAGAAAAGATTTATTGCCTCAGCTGTGGGAGAGGTTTTGGAGGAAGGACTCCAGATGTCAGACCCTGGGGGAGCCACATCAGTTACAGAGGTCCCACCATGCTCAAAGACAACACCCAAATCCTTCCTCTTTGCCCTCATTGCATTATTCACTAAACTGTCTCAGGCAGCCTACCAGGTGACACAGAAAAAAGGGCAGATCAGGGTTCATACTTCACATATTTCATTACCCTAGGGAGAAAAAAGCCGATCCAGTCATTTTTTAAATTTATTTATTAAAAATATTAAAAATATTAATTTGTAGTCATATAAATCACTAATTAATATGAGAGGGGAAAATTGATGGTATGTCTCAAACTTTTTAAAGGACAGACTGAGTCTTTTTAATACAAAGGCTGAGTCTTTGATATGTTGAATCTCTCAAAAGCCTAGACCAGGGAGAACAGAAGCATCTGGTGACACAGCTATATACAAGATGCTGGGTAATATACAGCAATCCAGTCATTTATGCTAATTCAATTACTACAGGAAGTTCCATGACTGATGCTAAATCTGTTTCCAGGTACATGGTATGTGTTTATATCTATGAGCTTATTTAAAATATTTTATTTATTTATTTATTTATTGGTAGTGATAGAGAAATCAATAGAGACTGGGGATATAGAGAAGGAGAGAGGAAGAGAGATCAGCAGCACTACTTCATTGTGCAGGTAGGGACCACCAGGGCTGAACCCCAGTACTTGTGCATTGTAACGTGCTCTACCAGATGCACCACTGCCTGGCTTTGAATTGTTTAAATGTCTTCTCTACACATGGATAATCACTTTGCTAGTTGCTATGAAGGGCAGAACCAAGCAAATGATCCATACTCCCAGAGACATAAAGAACAGAGAAGCTTCCAATAGAGCAGGTGGGACACGGAACTCTGGTAGTGGGAGTTGTATGGAATTGTACCCTTCTTATCGTACAATCTTGTTAATTATCATTAAACCAATAATAAAAGCTTTCAAAAAAAGAAAAGCTTATAGTTCATGATGAATACCTATTAATTTTCTCAAAGCAACACACCTTTCCTTAGTTTTTGATGATTAGTTCCTCTTTTCCTTAAGGAGTAGTGAGTTCCTCTCACTACTCATTGCATCTGATTCTGGTAAGCTTGATAGTCATAGTAACCTTCCTATGCTCTCAAATCCTTAGATTTGTTATGTGATACTAAACCCATCAATTAGAGGACCCCAAACCCTCAGCTACAGTGATTAATCCAAAGAATGGTTGCTTAAATAAAAAAAATATTGAATTTTTTTTACATACTGCAACAGAGAAATTATTATTATTTTTATTTTATTTTTTTATTTAAGAAAGGAGACATTAACAAAATCATAGGATGGGGGGTACAACTCCACACAATTCCTGCCACCCAATCTCTATATCCTGTCCCCTCCCCACTAGCTTTCCCATTCTCTGTCCCTCTGGGAGCATGGACCCAGGGTCATTGTGGGTTGCAGAAGGTGGAAGGTCTGGCTTCTGTAATTGCTTCCCTGCTGAACATGGGAGTTGACTGGTTGGTCCATCCTCCCAGTCTGCCTCTCTCTTTCCCTAGTAGGGTGGGTCTCTGGGGAAGTGGAGCTCCAGGACTCATTGGTGGGGTCTTCAGTCCAGGGAAGCCTGGCAGGTATCCTGATGGCATCTGGAACCCGGGGGCTTAAAAGAGAGTTAACATACAAAGTCAAACAAATTGTTGAAGAATCATGGACCCAAAGGATGGAATAGTGGAGATAAAGTGTTAGGGGGTACTCACTGCAAACTCTAGTGTACTACTGCTTTTAGGTATATATTTGCCCTGGTTTATGGATAAGTGTGGACATATGCTCTATCTCCTGGAACCTGGTCTATATCTAGGTTTTGGGACTTTGTTAGGAAGTGAACCACCTGGAATGGAGTTAGAGAATACTATGAAAGGAAAGGTCTCACCTGAGTGATGAAGCTGAAGGGTTGTCATTCCACACCTGAAGTCCCTGGACACAGTCTGAAGTGAAGCATGCTGGGGTGGCACTCATTGTGTTGGAGAAAGTAGTTTTTTTATTTTCTCAAATCAATGTGTGGAGAAATGCAGAGAAGAAAGAATTAGTCAAACCTGAGGCTATCCCTGAACTTTTCTAGTGAACCAGACTTCCCTGGACAGACAACCCCACCAATGTGTCTTAGAGCTCTGATTCCCCAGAATCCAGGGAAGAGGGAGAAAAGAGGGATGAAGGGGGAGAGGGGGAAGAAGGAGAAGAGGGGGAAGTGGTCAGTCAACATCCATGTTCAGTGGGGAAGCAATTACAGAAGCCTGACCTTCCACCTTCTGCATCCCACAATGACCTTGGGTCCATACTCCCAGAGGGATAAAGAATAGGAAAGCTATCAGGGGAAGGGATGTGATATGGAGTTCTGGTGGTAGGAACTGTGTGGAGTTTCCCCTCTTATCCTATGGTTTTGTTAATGTCTCCTTTTTTAAATAAATAAAAAAATAAAAAAAACAGAAAAAATAATAATTCATTCAAAGGAAATAATCCTAAGTATGAACAAAACTATGAATAAAATATTAATTCAGTGTGTTTATTTGAATAGAAAATTGAAAACAATCTAGACTTTTAGAGAGGAGGGGAAGAGAAAGACACCTGCAGACGTGCTTCACCGCCTGTGAAGCGACCTCCCTGCAGGTGGGGAGCTGGGGCTCCAACCGAGATCCTTACATGTGCTTTGTGCCACCTGTGCTTAACCTGCTGTGCTAACGCTGGACTCCCAGTGATGAATACCCGGTTCCTTGCACACTACATCATGTGCGCTCAACCAGGTGCGCCACCACCCAGCCATTTTTTCCCCCATTTTGTTGCCCTTGTTGTTGTCTTTATTGTTATTGTTGTCATTGATGTTGTATAGGACAAAGAAAAATTGTGAAAGAAAGGGAGAAAGAGGGGGAGAGAAGGATAGACACCTGCATATCTGTATCGGCTCAAACTGGGATCCTTGCACTTTGTGCCATGTGCACTTAACCCGCTGCACTACCACCCGACCTCCCTAGACATCTCTTTAAAAGCCCTTCAAATTGTACATTTTTCTTTACACTATATCAAGTTTATTTTATGTAAAGATATATAAAATATTTATAAAATATTTATGATTTATTTAAGATTTATTTTAAGATTATTTATGATTTATTTAAGATTGATTCTCTGGAAAAGTCTCTAAAAGTTATCCTGTGATTTATATTCCCCAAAACATTCCTTGTGTAATGTTAGAGATGTTACTTAGGAAAGTGTAGGGAACATGTTGTTAGCAAGCAGAATTATCAGAGTTTAGTAAAACTATGTTAAAAGTAGTTTTTTTTTAATTTTAGTATATCTTAAGCAGGATAGATTGATTAATTGATACCAATATACCATGTTGCCTGGCCTGGGAAGTGGTATAGTGGTAGGGCAGTGGACCTACAAGATGAAGTCCTCAGTTCAACCCTTGGCACTACATTTGCCAGAGTGATACTTTGTTTCTCCCTCCTTCTTCCCACTCTCATCCTCTCAGTCTTTTTATTGTGTAAGTAATGCTTTAAAAATATGCCAACTATTTGGAAGGTATATCCTGTCAGTGAAAAACATAGAGTATTGAGTACAAGCAGAAATCTCTCAAAAATGCTAGCTTTTGTTAATTATATTATCACCAAAGGTAGTTTTTACACCCAGATTTCACTACCACTTACATTCTAAAACTATTTAATGATACTTTCACTTCTCATGAAATTACCCAGTTAATTTTTCCCCTAGGGTGTGAATAATCAAAATAAGTTTGTGAAGTCATACTTCTCTTTGGATATTAACATGTGAGTTGATTCCATGACCATCTCTTCATAAGCAGCACAATTTTTTTAAAGCATGGAATGGAGAAGCAAACCTTGGAAAATGGTAATTTTATGAAGGCGAGACTGTTTCTGGAGATGTACCAGTACCATAAATCTTTCCTATTTAATAGCTGTAACTTTTTTTAAATTTATTTTATTTTATTTTTTATTTTATTTATTCCCTTTTGTGGCCCTTGTTGTTTTATTGTTGTAGTTATTATTATTGTTGTTGTTGTTGGATAGGACAGAGAGAAATGGAGAGAGGAGGGGAAGATAGAGAGGAGGAGAGAAAGACAGACACCTGCACACCTGCTTCACTGCCTGTGAAGTGACTCCCCTGCAGGTGGGGAGCCGGGGCTCGAACCAGGATCCTAATGTCGGTCCTTGTGCTTTGTGCCACCTGCACTTAACCTGCTGTGCTACAGCCCGACTCCCAGCTGTAACTTTTTTAAAGCAACCATTGACAAAAGCATAATTTTATAGTAATTCTATATTGCTTAAAACAAAAAATTAATCAGCACGGGAGTTTTCCTTCAACTTCATTACTTAGGTGAGACCTTTCCTTTCATAGCATTCTCTAAATCCATTCCAGGTGGTTCACTTCCTAACAAAGTCCCAAAACCTAGATATAGACCAGGTCCTGTAAGATAGAACATATGTTCACATGTATCCACAAACTAGGGCAAAATATATACCTGAAAGCAAAAGTACACAATAGTCTGCAATGAGTAACAACACTTCATCTGCACTATTCCAGCCTTTAGGTCCATAATGGTTCAACAGTTTGTTTGGCTTTGTATGTTAACTCTCTTTTCAGCCACCACGTTCCAGATGCCAGCATGATGCCAACCAGACTTCCTTGGACAGACGACTTCACCACTGTGTCCTGGAGCTCTGCTTCCCCAGAGACCTACCCTACTAGGGAAAGAGAGAGGCAGACAGGGAGTATGGATCTACCAGTCAATGCCTATGTTCAGTGGGGAAGCAATTACAGAAGCCAGACCTTCCACCTTTTGCAACCCACAATGACCTTGGGTCCATACTCCCAGAGGGATAAAGAATAGGAAAGCTATTGGGGGATGGGATGGGATATGGAGTTTTGGTGGTGGGAATTGTGTGGAGTTGTACCCCTCTTATCCTACAGTTTTGTTAATGTCTCCTTTTTTAAATACATAAAAAAATAAAAATAAAAAAACAAAACATTGAAAATATTTTGACAGACATAGTCCATAGTAAAAAGTACATTTAATAATTTTGTAATAGAGGCTGGAGGGAGGGCTAACTGAGTAGGGTATGTGCCTTATCATGTATATGTCCCAGGTTCTATCAGAGCCCCACATGGAGGTGCCATGGCATCAGAGGAAGCTCTGATTCTTTTTATTTTTTTAAACAAGAATGTATATTCATTAATAAGTTGTGCTAAGGTATCAACTGTTTTCTCAGTAAATCTAACAATTAAGCAAATGAATGAGGGCAGTTTAATTGGGAATGAGACTTAAGGGAACTGATTTCCAACGAGTCCCTGGATTTCAGGGTGTGGCATCCTTCCCTTTCAGCCCCCAATATAATGGTGCCTCTTGGTGGCTCTGGATTGAATTGTGTCTGGAAGAGACCTCTAGGTGTGGTCTTTGATAAGGCTTTGCTCTGGGAGATACAGGAACTCTTCAGAGGATGGAGTATGCTGAGACCAGACTCTTGACTGGGGAGAGAAGGAATGAAGGGATCAGTTTTAAAAAGCATGATTCACACTGTCCCTGTGACTGCTTGATTACATGTACCATGAGACATTGATTCAGAGACTACTCAAGACATCTGGGTGGGTCCAAAGCCCAACAGTGTCTCTGTGAGGAGGAAGGCATACTAGGGTTTGGTTGCCTGCAGAGTGCAAAGGGTCTGTGCCCGAATCTTGGCCCCCTCATCTCTGATAGCACTTTTTTCTTTTTCTTTCTTTCTTTCTTTCTTTCTTTCTTTCTTTCTTTCTTTCTTTCTTTCTTTCTTTTTTTTTTTCTGATAGCACTTTCATTCCACCTGAATCCCAGGGTTGGAGATTTGGGAACAAGGATTGACTCTTGTTTAATAATACAGTGGTGAGCTGGTGAGGGAACTAAGCAATGGGACTCATCACACAGTCATTCTGGGAGTTCTATTCCCTTTCCTGCCTTCTTCCACACAGTTAAGGAAGCTCTGATTCTGTGATGTCTCTCCTCTCATCTATATGAGTGAAAAGTCAGTCCAAAGTTGCATACGTATGAAGTCATAAATATGAAAAAATTAAAATAAATAAAATTTAGACCATATACCAACAGTTTTAAGACCTGAGTTGTGGACAATTACTGTCCTTTAATCTACAAGTCAAAGCTGACTGTACCTGATTGCTAAGCCTATATTATCTTCCCTCTCTCTTTATTCTGTTGCCCAATATCAACTACATTGGTTCATGCTTTACACATTCTAACCCTCCACCTTAATCCTTGGTCAGCTTTGAACTCTCAACATAAATTAAATTATTTTTTAAGTTTTTTAAATATTTATTAATTTAATTTGATAGGACAGAGAGAAATTGAGGAGGGGTGGGGATGGAGAGTAAAAGAGAGATATCAGCAGAAAAGAGAGAGAGAGAGAGAGAGATCAGCAGCACTGCTTCACCACTTGTGAAGCTTCCATTATGTACATGGAAAGTCATTTTTGGGGTTACAGAGCTATGGACTCAACTTCCTCCTCTACTACATCCTTCTCTACCGCTGCCTCCTTTCCCCTTTTCTTCTCTCCTCTTCCTTCTTCTTCTTCTTCTTTTTCTCATCTTCTTTCTCCTATTCTTTTTTGCCACTAGGTTTATCGCTGAAACTCAGTGCCTGCAGGAAGAATCTGCTGCTTTCAGTGGCATTTTTCCTCCTTTATTTGTTCATAGAGACAGAAAGAAATTGAGAGGGAAAGGGAGATAGAAAGGGAGAGGGCTAAAAAGAGACCATCTGCATCATCATTTCACTGCTCATGAAGCCTCCCCCCCACTACAGATGGGGATAGGAGTTGGGGATGGAGATGGGAGGGTGGTTGGTGACTTGAATCTGAGTCCCTGCACTGGGTAATATATGCATCTATTGGGCATATATTACCACCAACCAGCACCCTCAGAATTCCTTCTTTTGATATTATTATCTGTGTGACATTGAGCAGCATTTCCTCACTGGTGACCTCAATGAATTATAAACAGATTAAATAAAAGAAATAAAATGTTATAACTATTAAAAGCATCATTGAAAATAATAGATGGTAAATAAATGCTAATAGATTCCAGTTACTTTTTTTCTTTTTGAACAATGCATCAAGATTTTATACAGTGTGATAGCACATCACGTTAACATGTCTTTAACACACTGTGTTGAGCACTTCATGGTTATTGTCTGACCTAGGCTTAGAATAGATCAATAACGGCTCCTTATTTTACAGATGAGAACATTGAGAAACAGGAGATTGAGGAGTGTAGTTGAATTCACAAAATTAGTGAGATGCAGAGCTGGATCTGAGCAGTGTCTTATTCAGACTGATGATTCCATTTGTGATGTTAGATCTATTGGAGGTCAGAATTCTCCATAGATTAGAATCAGATTGCTCATTGTGTATACCTGTATAGCTATGTATATGTATATGTATATGTATATGTATATGTATATGTATATGTATATGTATATGTATATGTATATGTATATGTATATGTATATGTATATGTATATGTATATGTATATGTATATGATGTATATGTATGTCTATGTAGTTTTTGGCTTTTACCTAACACAAGAATTGTGAAATTCTCATTGTTTTTCACTCTTCATTAGGTTAGGACCAGTTTGAAAAGCAAGCTTCTGTATGACATACCTGGAACAAGCAGCCACAGTTCACAATAGAAATATTTTATGAACCATTTTGTGATATTTTATGATCATATTTTTTTACTCACCATTTTGCCTATTTCTGCAGTGATCAATAGTATAGGTACTGAATACCTGACTCAGCCCAAGGCTAAGCAAAGAGAAGTTCTATCTGGGCATTTTTTTTTTTTACCGTTTAGCTCTCAGAGCTGCCTGCCTTGATAGCACAGTTTCTCAAACACATTTTGTCAATTCCAAAGGCATTAGGTTAGTACATGCATAGCTGCAGTACATCTGTTTATTTTGGATAATAATGGCTGCTTTTCCAGCTGTTCATTTTTCTGCTTTCCTCCTTTGTTTCTTTACAGCGTGAGCTTTTGAGCTTTTAGCATTTATAATGTTTTTCAAGCTGTTAGACCGAATCTAGAATTATCATTCTAGCATTCTAGAGTACTTGACTTTGTTTATTTTCAGATTTATGTTAAACCCTAAAAGAATTTCCTGCCATAGAGATCTCTTAAAATTACATATTTATATGCAGATAAGTGTACACTTTATAAATTATTCACATATATGGATATGTTAAACCTAGAAAGCATAGTTTTAATTGCTGCCATTTAATAATGCATCTAAAAAGTTTTTTCTTTTTATTAGATTTTCCTTGAATTTCTTATTGGGGGTTTAATGGATTATAGTCAACAGTAAATACAGTTGTTGGTACATGTGTAAAATTTTTCAGTTTTCTGCACAACATTCTAGACTTGCACCTAGTTCCTACTCTACCATGATGCACCAGGACCTGAACGTTCCCCACCCCCCCAGTTAATGAATTTTTAATATGCATATGATTTCAAAACCAAAAGTATGTAACAAGGTAGATTAAACCCTGCTTCCCGTTTCATCTTCTCTGCCACACTCTCTGCCTCCTTTCAGACAGAATTGTTTGCATGTTTTTTTCCTCTTTTCTCTTATTCTCTCTCTGTCTCTGTCTCTGTCTCTCTCTCTCTCACCAGAACATTGCTCAGCTCTAGCTTATGGTGATACAGGGGATTGAGCTTGGGACTTTGGGGCCTCAGGCATGAGAATTTCTTTGCCTAACGTTATGTTATCTATCCCTGTCCCTTGTATGCTTTTAAAGAATTGTAAATGGTGGGGTAACTAGCATAGTGGTTATGGCTGAGGCTTCAAGGTCCCAGGTTCAATATCCCATCCCACCCCATCCCACCATAAACCAGAGTTGATGAGTGCTCTGGTTAAAAAAAAAATTTTTTTTAAACATATACACACATAGTGAAATGCTTACATGAGTTTGCACTTCGATGAATTCTCATAAACTGACTTATATCCCATTATTTTTTACTGAGATTCAGAAATTAACTGTTTCTAGCATTCTAGAAGTTGTCTTATGTGCTTCCCACTTTTTTTTTCTTTTTTCTTTATCGGAGTGCTGCTCAGTTCTGGCTGATGGTGATGCCTCAGGCATGAGATGTGTCTCCTACTTCTACCCTGCTCTCCTCCCTAGGGATAAATGCTCTCCTGATCTGAGACACTGTTTAGATTTGTTTTGCTGCAGACAAGAGTATATTAAGTAGACAATACTGTACATATTCTTTTGTGCTATGCTTGTTTCATTCATACTATTATCTGTAATAGAAGCATTCACCCCTTTTCATTGTTGTTAATGGTTTCTATAATATTGTATATTCAATAGATCACAGCTTATTTTTCCACTTTACTATTGATGAAGACAGATATTTCTGGGGTTGGGCTTTAATCAAAAGTGCTTCTTAGAACATTCTTGCATGTATTATTTAATGCACATATGTATATCTGGTAGCTATATTCCCAGGAGTTAAAATTGTTGGATCATATGGTGTGTGTTCTTCAGGCGTTAGCAGATTTTGCCAGTTTCTAAAAATAGATCATTCTAATTTACGCTTCTTTTAGAAACATGTAAAAGTTCCATTTGGGAGATCTTTAAAAAAAACTAAAGTGGAATGTCTTAAGATACAGAAATACTAAATATTAAAAGCATTAATGCAAAAAGATATATGCACCTCTTTGCTTACAGCAGCATTATTCGTGAAAGTCAAGATGTGGAAACAATCTAAATGCCCATTCATGGATGGTTGTGGTATACACACTCAATAGAATACCACTTAGGCGTTAAAAAAAAAAATAAAACCCACCTTTTGTGACAACAAGGATGAAACCTGAGATGATTATGTCAAGTGAAACAAATCAGAAAGTAGTTACCAGATGGGTTCTATCATATGGAAATATAAATACCCTCACAAAAATGACACAACAATAACTCTTAGATCCTGTGCAAAATATGATAGTTCCAAGAAAGGAAGTGAAAGGCAGTGGAACAAAAGGACAAAGGGGGTCAGTATGATAACAGAATGAGACTCGAATTTTGGTGGTAGGTGTGGTGAGACTTTTACACAGAGGTGTGATGATGTACTCTTCAAATGTGTTTACTACTGTCAACCAATGGTAAATCAATACAATTTAAAAAGACTAAAAATTGCTCTTCATATGGGGTTCAGCTCAGTGATATTGCTTCACACAGGGGGGTGCCTGCTCTGTCTTGTGTGTGACCCAGGTTCTAGTCTGACCCTCATGCACTGAGGGAAGTTTTAGTGCTGTGGTGTGTCTCCTTCCCATCCTTTCTTCTTCTCTTTCTTTCTGTCTGAAAGTGTTGGCTTAGAGCAATGAAACACCAGTAACAACAAAAGAAACAACACATTTCATTTGTTTTTTAACTATACCAATACTTGATAATTTCTGGCATATTAGTATTGTCTATTTGGCAGAAATTTTTTACATGATGACTGATAATTTGTACCAGCTTTTCACACTATTCTTCCACTGTTTTTGGAAAAAAAAATGCACATGCCCTTTATCATACATAGAAGTTAATACCATATATATATATCTCTTTTTTTACACTGTTTTTAACTTAAATTGTACATCCTATAAATTTCCATGTAATCCAAAGTATCAAGATTTTCCTCACTTCTCCTCTCTTTTTGGTGTTAAGTTGTGAATGTTCCCTAATTTATTCAATCATTTGTCTGTTTCAAGACACTTAGGGTGTTTCCTAACATTTGTTATTATTATTGATATACTCTAGTTAGTAGTCTTGTACTTAAGTCTGTTTATTTTTGAGATAGATTTTCCAGAACTGGAATTGTTGAGTCAAAGGTAAATGAATACATAATTTTGTAAACTATTGCCAAATGTTTTACCATCAGAACTATGCTGTTTTTTCCTCCCCACAAGTGATTTGTGAAACATGCACCTATATTTCATGTAATAGGCTTTTTCTCTTGGAATAGCCAATAGTAGGGAAATTAGGACATTGGTAAACATTTATTTGTTTATTTATTAATTGGGGGCTAATGGTACACAGTAAATACAATTGTTGGCACATGTGTAAAATTTCTCAGTTTTCTGCAAAACACTCACCCCCAACTCAGGTCCTCCTTTACCATAATGTACCCGGACCTGAAAGCCCTTCCACCCCCCACCCCCAGAGTCCTTTACTTTGATGCAGTATACCAAACCCAGCCTAGTTTCTGCTTTGTGCTTTCCTTTCTGTTCTTATTTCTCTCAGCTTCTGTCCATGAGTGAGATTATCCCATCCATATTCATCATTTTCTTTCTGGCTTATCTCACTTAACATGATTCCTTCAAGTTCCATCCATGAGGAAAAGGGTGAATTCATTATTCTTAATAGTTGAGTAGTGGTCCATTGTGTATATAGACTACAACTTTCTTTTTTTCTCCTCCTCCTCCTCCTTTTTCTCTTTTTCCTTCTTCTCTTTTTCTAGATCCTGATGGAGTTGGAGATCATAATCTTCTGATCATCTTCTCCCTGTCACTTCTCCCTCACTGGAAGTATGGATCAAAATTATTTTGGGGGTACAGAAGGTGGGAGTTCTGGCTTCTGTAGTTGCTTCTTTTCTGGACATGGGCATTGGCAGGTCGATCCATACCCCCAGTCTGTTTCTATCTTTCCCTAGTGGGGTAAAGCTCAGGGAAGGTGAGGTTCCAGGTCACATTGGTGATGTCATCTGCTCAGAGAAGTCAGGATGGAATCATGATAGCATTTGGTGGCTGAAAGGTGGCAAGATATAAAGTGAACAAATGATTAATGAACAGGAACCAAAAAGTAGGAATAGAGCAAATGAGAATAGGGATCTTCAGGTGGAAAGAAACTAGGATGTTCATTTTAGGAATGTTCCTAGGAGCCCATGACTATCATAGTTTTTGCTTGAGTTTGATAGCCAAAGTGGAGTTGGATGAAAATATTGTCTGAGAAGATGGTGTCATAGTAGAGAAAGGGGCTAGGAAGTTTGATTAGGACAAAGAATAGCTCCCATTCTTGAAAAAAAAATCTATAAATAATATTAATTGTTTACGCCCATCCACCTGACCCAGGGCCCATATATGTATTTTATTTAACACAGAAGTCTGTGTAACCTCTGAGTCCCTATTGGTCTGAGTTCATATTTCATGGTCACAGCTGAGAGCATTGCAGGCTGCACTCATTTCAGGACCAGTCTTCCTCAAGTGGTAGGGCAGGATACCCCGGCCTCCCTTTGGAGACTGGGGAAGTCCCTGCCATTGCTCCTTTTTGGTGAGGGCAGTGTCTTGGGAAGGATATCAAGAGGGCTTATGGTGATGTTCCTGATACACACCACAACTTTCTTAGCCACTTATCTTTTGTTAAACACCTATATAGCTTTCAGGTTTGGACTACTACAAATTGTGATGCAGTCAATATAGGTATACACAGATCTGTTTGGATGGGTGTGTTTGACTCTTTAGGATATATCCTCAGGAGAGGAGTTGCAGAATCTGAGGGTAGGTCCATTTCTAGCCTTCTGAGAGTTCTCCATATTGCTCTCCAAAGGGGCTGGACCAGTTAACATTCACACCAGCAGTGCAGGCAGGTTCCTTTACCCCTGTAATCTCTCCAGTATTTGTTACTAATCTTTGTCTTTATTTACATTTCTCTGACAGTCAATAAGTTGGATCATTTTTTAAATATGTCTTTTGGCCTTTACAATCTCTTCTTTTTTTTTCCTTTTATTTTATTTTTAATTTTTTATTAAGAAAGGATTAATGAACAAAAACATAAGGTAGGAGGGGTACAACTCCACACAATTCCCACCACCCAATCCCCATAACCCACCCCCTCCCATGATAGCTTTCCCATTCTCTATCCCTCTGGGAGCATGGACCCAGGGTCGTTGAGGGTTGCAGAAGGTAGAAGGTCTGGCTTCTGTAATTGCTTCCCCGCTGAACATGGGCATTGACTGGTCGGTCCATACTCCCAGTCTGCCTCTCTCTTTCCCTAGTAAGGTGTGCCTCTGGGGAAGCTGAGCTCCAGGACACATTGGTGGGGTCTTCAATCCAGGAAAGCTTGGCCAGCATCCTGGTGGCATCTGGAACCTGGTGATTGAAAAGAGAGTTAACATATGAAGCTAAACAATTTGTTGAGCAATCATACAATCTCTTCTTTGGTGAATATTCTGTTAATACACTCTCCCACTTTTGGATGGGGTCATTTATATTTTTGTTGCTGAGCTTGGTGAGATCTTTATATATTTTGGCTATCAGCCTTTTGTCTTGTGTATAGTAGGTAAAAAATCTCCTCCCATTCTGCAAGGAATCTCTTTTTTGGGGTGGTGTTATTTTTTTGCTGTGAAGAAACTTTTCAATTTGATGTAGTTCCATTGATTTATTATTGTTTTTGTCTTTCTTGCAATTGGACCTGTGTCATTGAAGATGTCTATAAAACTTAGATGGAAAAGAGTTTGCCAATATTTTCCTCTAAGTATTTGATAGTTTCTGGTGTAATATCCAAGTCCTTTATCCACTTAGAGTTTATTTGTGTGTGTGGTAAAATGTAGTGTTTCAGTTTTATCTGCATGATTCAACACAATTTTTCCAATACCGTTTGTTGAAGAAGAGTCTCCTTTCTCCATTTAATCATTTGGTCCCCCTTATCAAAAATTAGAGTCCATATGTGTGGGGCTTACTTCTGGGCTTTCAGTTCTATTCCACTGGCCAGTGTGTCTATTTTTGTTTCAGTACTAGAAAGGGTCTTCATCTGATCCTAAATGTCCCTGACATTATGGATTTTAATTTAATAGGGACAGTCACGTTTTTCAGGCTTGATTTGCAGAAAATAGTGTAAACTTATCTTGTTGATAGCAGTTATTTGATATATTGTCCTTCACTTTATTAGCATTTTGTATTTTATTATATTCTTTCAAAAATGCCTGTTTGCTCTTTTTCCAATTTAAAAGAAAAATTGTCAAAGGAAAGACAAAAGAATGTACCTATTAAGTGTAAAAGTGTCAAGTTATTTAGGAGATGTGAGCTGACCAAAGCCATAAGCTAGGTGCAGATATGGTAGCTAAGATGTAGTTTGGGAGCATGAGTAGCTGCTTGTTATTTCTTCAGCTGTCCTATTAGAGCTTCTTCAAATAAGCATGAACTATAAAGACAGTCTGTGTACTTAGAGAGGTGAATAAAGGCAACTCTCCTTGTCCTTCTCTCAACTGATGTTACCCATAAATATCTTTAATATAGAAATTATGGCACTGCCAATAACTTTGTTATCACAGTGGCTCTCAGCATATAGACAGAATTAGCAGCGTTAGATCCATCTAGGGCTGTATCCTTGTAATCTTATAGTGTTGTAAGCCATTATTAAACCTTAAAGGGAAATAAAAGACTTACTGCATAGTTTCACTCATATGCAGAATATAAGGTAAATGATCTGGCAAAAAATAGTAATAGTAACCAAACTGACTCTTAGATTCTGTGAAAACTATGGTGGTTATAAGAAGAGGAAGGGGGAAGACTAGGTGAAGGCTTCCATAGATTTTACAGCATAGGAACTTTGGTGGTAGGCGTGGTGTATGTCTGAATGAAACTTTACTCTGAAAATCTTTTATTTATTTATTTATTTATTATTTATTTATAAAAAGGAAGCATTGACAAAATCATAGGATAAGAGGGGGTACAACTCTATACAATTCCTACCACCAGAACTCTGTATCTCATCCCCTCCCCTGATAGCTCTCCTACACTTTATCCCTCTGGGAGTATGGACACAAGGTCATTATGGGGTGCGGAAGGTGGAAGGTCTGGCTTCTGTAATTGCTTCCCCGCTGAACATGGGTATTGACAGGTCAACCCATACTCCCAGCCTGCCTCTCTCTTTCCCTAGTTGGGCAGGGCTCTGGGGAAGCGGAGCTCCAGGACACATTGATGGTATTGTCTGTCCAGGGAAGTCTGGTCAGCATCATGCTAACATCTGGAACCCTATCCAGAGAATCCCAGGTCGCAAGCTTGCTGCTTGTTGGAGCTCAGGCCAGTTGCTGCTTCCAAGTTGCCACCTCAGCTCCGCCCCCCCACTCTGAAAATCTTATAGCATTGTAAACTATTGAGAAATAAATAAATAACATTTAAAATAAAATATTTAGTAATGTGCTAGAGAGAGGAGAGAGAGAGAGAGAGAGACATCTGGGAAATAGCTCTGCAAATTCTCAGACCCACTCTGAATCTATTATATCTGTAACTCAGCAGAATCTGGCAACTTCTCTGTGTTTAATAGTAGTAAAATACTAAATTTACAATACTAGCCATATTTAAGCATACAGTTCAGTACTATTAAGTATTTTTATATTGCTATTCATTTAATCCCCAGAATCTTTTTATCTTGAAAAACAAAAGCTCTACTCATTAAAAAACAACTTATTATCCAATTTCCATAGAGCCCTTTAAGTTTGACTCATTTGGGTATCTCAGATAAGTGGAATTACATAGTATCTGTCTTGTGGCTTTTATATTTCAGTTAACAACTTCCTCATATTCATCATGTTACTGCATGTCTTAGAATTTTATTCTTTTAAAAGACTGAGTAATATTCCATTGCATGCTTATATGACATTTTTATCCACCTGTTCACCCACTGATGATCATTTGAGTTCTTCCCACATGTGTTTTAACAAGGGTTCTTGGGTAATTATCATGCAAGCTGCAGTCTGAGAACTACTGATAACAGGAAATAAAAGTTTAATCATTCATGTCATCTTAGTATATATGGAATTATTTTTTAGGAGTCCTTAAGCTTTATTTAGTAGAGGAAGTTCATCTGTAGAAAGCATGTGACTCAGGGAAATACCCAATAATACCTCTTTGCAATAATCTCACAAAGTTGCAGTATTAAAAGCAATCCTGCCAAATGAGAAAATTTCAGAAATGTATGAAAAAATTGTATTCAGTTAAGTAAAAGTATGGATGACAATAAAGTGTTAAATTAAGTTGATCTTATCTTTGAAAGGTAGATACTAGATAGGAAACAACAACTCAAGATGTGAAAAAGATAAGGTAGATAAAAGGAAAAATAATAAAGTTAAAAAGCACATGTCAAAAATAATGTAAAGGTAAATAGAAACATTCTATTTTATGTTCTCCATGGAATTTGGTGAGCTATTCATGGACTTAACCATTATAGTAATTTTGAATGAGCTGAATTCTTTTGCAGTTACTAGGTAACACCTACAGTTATATAAACTCCCATAATAAGGTAATCAAGTCTTATGAAAAAGCATTAACTGACAGTCTGAAGCAGTCAATCAGTCAAGGACATTTTGATTATGTCTAATGGGCTAAGTGGGCTTTGGGATAAAGAGATTCAACTCTCCCCATGAATCCCAAAGAAAGAGTCTGGCTTAAGACAGTGTGTAGAAACAAATAAGCCAATGATATAATTAATATAAGAATGTTATTCTTCTTATTATTACTACTATTTATACCAGCATTACTGTTGGGTTCCAGTGCCAGCACTACAAATCCACAGCTCCTGGTGGCCATTTTTTTCTTTTTAATTTTTAATTTTTTTATTTGACAGGATAGAAATTGAGAGGGAAGGGGAGAGAGAGGGGGAGACAAAGAAAGAGACACCTGCAGACCTGTTTCACTGCTTGTGAAGTGTCTCCCCTACAAGTGGGAAGTGAGGACCTGAACCCGAATATTTGCTCACGGTGATATGTGCGCTTGGCTGAGTTTACCACTTGCTGGGCTCCCGGAATACTTTTTTTTTTTTTTCCAGTGCCACAGTTCTGTACCTGTGCAGTTCCTTGCTACTGCTGAACTCTATTTTCTTTCTTCTTTTTTTCTACATAGAGGTTGAGAAAGAGAAAGAGGTTTAAAAGAGAGGAGAGACATCACAGCACCACTCGATTGTTTGTGCTCGCATATAACTAGTGGGTGACTTGAATCTCTCAGATCTCTGAGCAAGGGAAAGCATATGCTCAACCAGGTGGGATATCTCTTACACCCCAGAATTTTAATTATTACTCACAAATGAGCATATGTGTTTGATTCTAGCACATTTTATTTAGAGAAGAAACTTATTTTAAGGATCTGTGGCACAATATAAATCAGAGAGATTATCTGTGTGAATAAATGAATGAATGAGTAAAATGAATGTACTCAAAAAATTTCTCAGTTTCTTTGTCTCTAAAATTGGATGTGTAAGATACTAAAAATGATGGTCTTTACAGATTTTTACAGTATTTGAATTCTGTTTCTTATTTAGTTTGCAAGAGCGAGGTGCTCTCATTTTTTTATTTTTATTTTTTAAAATTTATTTATTAATAGAGAAATTAATGATTTACAGTTGACAGTAAAATACAATAGTTTGCACATGTGTAATATTTCCCAGTTTTCCACATAACAATTCAACACTCACTAGGTCCTTCTCTGCCATCATGTTCCAGGACCTGAGCATATGTTTTTGAACAGTTGTATTAAGATATTATTCACAAACAGGCTGAGGGTATGGATTGACTTGCCAACACCATAAGACTTCAAATCACTTTCTTTTTTTCAACTCTCTCTCTCTCTCTTTCACACACACACACACACACACACACACACACACACACACACACACACACACACGTTACTAAGTGGCAGGGGAAAATCAGGAATTTGTTTCTCTCCCATCTTTCCTAAACTTAAGAAGTGGGTTACTGGAACACCTGTGGTGGTGCAAACTCATGCTAATGACCTTCATAAACTATTAGTTGATAATAACTCTTTGGTAAGGATCTTCAGACCTTTCCACTGATCAGTCATACTGCGCAATGGATACATACACACACTATACACACACATATATAATATACATATTTCAGAGGAATTTGGCTATTTAAAGATTTGGATGTTTATAAACACATCTATCCCAAGTGATAGAGAAATTGAACTAGCAGATGTTGTTCAGTTTTTCTTTTTATCTAGGGATTTCATGGTATCTGTTTTTCAACTCTCAACTAAGTATTAAATGCTTGTATAATTTAAGTGTTTCATTTAATTAGGCTTGGAAATGTATTTAAACTTTAAATCAGCCTCGATAACTTGAAAGTAGAACCAAGTGGAGCAGTTCTTCCAGCTCAGTCTTGATCTAGAGTGCATTTCTTTCTAAAAGATTTGGGTACATGGTATGGAACTATAGCTTGTAATCATACAATCTTGTAACCCACTACCACTATTAATCACAAATAAAAAACGACCGAAAAAAAAAATACAATCTTGTAACCCACTACCACTATTAATCACAAATAAAAAACGACCGAAAAAAAAATTTAAGCATGAATTAGTGTAGCTCTAGTAGTTTTTGGGAAAACTGGCTCCAAATGCTTTGTTAATGTGGGGGTTAGGGCTGAGTGCCAGGGATTGAACCTATTGACCTCATACTTGTGAGTGAAGCATGCAGTCTAATCCTGAACTATATTTCCATTCCTCAACTCTAAATTATTGAGTCATAGCTATATTTATATAAATATGGTCATCATAGTCTATCTCTGTTCCCTATCACTTAAAAACTAGCCCATTTGTTGGGTCTGAAATAGTTTCCTCTTTCTCTTCCTCCTCCTTTACTTCCTCTTCAGCCCTTCCTCCTACCCTACCTAGTTCTTCTCCTTCATAAATTACAGAGTAATATCAAGTCAGTTGTTTGGCATATGTAAAAGTGTTTATTATAGCAGGGCAACTTGACATCCACAATAGATCCTGAAAATTTACATTTACATACCTTTGAACATATTGCTACATTCCTTGTGGGTTATTGTCATTCCACTTGAAACATAACTGAACCCAGTAGCTTTTGTTCTGGCAAATATGTAAATAGATGACTTGGCACTGAATGCTATCTACAAACTAGATTGAGGGGTTAACAAGGAAGTGCATTTACATTAGTGACCTTCCTCAGAGACACCAAAGGTTTTATTTGACAACTGCAGACAGACTTTGTAAAGTATAAGAATCTCTTTTGAATGAATATGTGTTCTAAAACAGCATCTTTTAAAATGGGGTAATATGCTTACATTCTATACCATGAAAGTAGTTACTGAAGGTATTTGGAAACACATTTCAATAGTATATTATTGACTTCTGCAGGACACACAAAAGCTAATTCCTTCTGTATTTTTTTAAAGTTTTTTTTTTTATTATTATCTTTATTTATTGGATAGAGACAGTCAGAAATCTAGAGGGTAGGGAAGACAGAGAGGGAGAGAGAAAGAGAGACACCTGTAACTCTGCTTCACTACCTGCAAAGCTTTCCTTCTGCAGGTGGGGAGCGGGGGGCTCGAACCCGGGTCCTTGTGCACTGTAACGTGCCCTCAACCAGGTGCGCCACCACCTGGTCCCTCCTTCTGTCTCTTTTCCCTTTGCAAGAAGCAAGCTCTCATGATCTTCATAGTCTTTCCCAATTTGGTGAGAACTTATTCAAATGCTCTGTTCTTTCCTTTGTCTCTGTGCAAGCTTTGATGAATTCCCTCGATACTACTCATGATTTAGCTGCCTGATGGTTCTCTCATCTAACTTGACCGAATCCAGTCTGAACTGCAGATGAAGGCAAACTATCACCAAAATGCAGATTTGATTATGGCACATTCCAGCACAAAGTCGCATTGTATAGAAGACAATTTATCACCCTGTTTTTCTGTATCTCCTGCCACATTGCTACAGTGATTTTTAAAATTTTACTGCATTGCTACGTTAATGGTTTACAGTGTAATTTTTTTTTTACACATAGGCATAGATTCTCATATTCCCTTGATTGGTGTCTAGGGACACAACAGGATCATCCTATCCCTCATTTTTACCGGGGCTCTCAAGTTCATTCATGTCATCTTTCTGCACTGAGGAGGACAAGTCTCTATATTTTTCCTCTTTATGAATACAAATTGATCCTTCACTGCTGATGGGAAACTCCACTGATCTCCATGCTAGGTGTCTTCTCTTTCTGCTGCACAGTGCCCTGTGCATGAAACAATTCTAACATTCACCACACCCACATATCTATGTATTTCTCTCTCTCCCACTAGATAAGGAAACTGCTATTCCTGTAACTACAGGCATTAAATATTTACCTCTTTCATTTCTTATGCCAGTAGCAATGGAAGTCGTTTCTGGTATTCAATATATTCTCAATAAGAGGGGCTGCAAGAGTTTATTTATTCATTCACAAGTGTAGTAGTAGAGGGCTTATAGTGTTAGTAGAACTATATTGAGGGTAACTCCTTAAAATAATTTTGATTTAATTACTGCCACTGATAGGATTTTATATCAGCATTAATTTCCCATAACAGCACCTGAATGCAACAGTTTAAACAGCATAGAAACCAATGTCAAAATGTAATGATGAGAGAAAATAAATATTTCAGAAAGATTCATTATGTACTATGTCTTTTTAAAGAGTTCTCAAGGTCTGTCTTTTCATAGAGTCCTCCACAGAATAGGAGTTACTTGAACAGAACTCACATCTGCATTCTGTTAGTTAATGCTTCAGTTAAATGCTTCTGCATGCATTGATAAAAATCCCTTTACAAAACATATTATACCTGTAATTGTGTTCGCACACTTTATCATTAGCTAACAAGCAGAATGTAAAAGCTATTGGATCTAAAAACTACAGATATTAGCTTTGATGTGTGTGTGTGTGTGTGTGTGTGACTAGAAAACAGATGTGAATTAACTATGTCCATGGTTGTTCTTTCTTTTTTTATTATATTTATTCCCCTTTTTGCTGCCCTTGTTTTTTATTGTTGTAGTTATTGATGTCGTCATTGTTGGATAGGACAGAGAGAAATAGAGTGAGGAGGAGAAGACAGAGAGGGGGAGAGAAAGATAGACACTTGCAGACCTGCTTCACAGCTTGTGAAGCGACTCCTCAGCAGGTGAGTAGCTGGGGGCTGGAACCAGGATCCTTACGCTGGTTCTTGCACTTTGCACTGGTGGGCCCTTAACCCCCTGTGCTACTGCCGGACTCCGGGTTGTTCTTTCTTTTAAAAACATTTCTCTGTTTCTAAAACAGAATGTGGTGCAGCAATGGTATCTACAGTAGAATAGTGGTTCTCAACTGGAGTAATCTAGCCCCTCGGGGTACATTTGACGGTGTCTGGAGAAGATTTTACATATTAAAACTGAGGAGAGGTGGTTAGAACAATAAAAGTATCTAGTAGGCAAAGGTAAGGGATACTGTTAAACTTCCTAAAGTGTATAAGATATATCCCCTCACACAAATTATCCAAACCAAAATGTCTGGTGCTGAGGCTGAGCAAAACCCTGTGGTAGGATGAGAAAAGAGACCATGCCATTTAAAGTCAGAAATGAGAATTTGTAGTGCTTATGAATGACTTTTTTGCATGGTATATTGCTGCTTCTAAGGTGCTTCTCTATGGACATTTCACAAAATGACTGTTGCTTTAGGTCAGCTAAAGGAACCTTAAGCTCCTATCTGTTAAATATTATGGGATATAGTATAATTGTAGTGACCTCCATCCCCTTCGCTATATTCTATTGATGAAGACAAGTCAGAATCTCAGTTGGTACAGGTGAAGTTTCTGTACAAAAGCCTAGACCCTTGTAGACACGACTATTCCAGTATCTGTAGTGCAACATGTTGAAGGCAAGTATGCTGTTTTGTGCTGTATCAATCTAGAAAGGTTAGAATGCAGAATGGGCATGGGTCATTATTCTTAGCTGATCATCATCCTTAGCTTTTGAAGTATCTAGCCAGTTTAGCTGGGTTGTGTCCAGTTCATCTTCTCAGTTGATGACCACAAGCTTCCCCAGGGCCCACCCTAGAAGATAACTAGAAACTGTAGAGGTAATAGTTGTATCAAGACAATGGTTTCTGTGCCCTTCATCTCAGCAAATCCTTCCTAGCAAGGTTTCTAAAACCATTTAGTAACTCCAACTCATCAAGACCTCTAAATTTCCCTAGCTCTTCACTGCCGGGCTAGTGTGGGGGTGCCTCTTCCCAGGCATGTACTCTCTCGGTTGGAGAGAACTCCACTGGAGCCAGTCTGGGTTGCTACTCACTCAGCAACGTGAGGGAGATGACTCAGGAACCAAGCTCATGGTGGTGAGACAATGTAATGTATTTATTGATCAGAGAGCCCAGGCTTTTTAAAGGCCAGACCTGGAAGTGGCAAGTTGGAAATGGAAATCGCTAGGAAAGGGGCAGAGAAAGGCAAAAGGGGACTGGGAAGGTAGAAACTTCCTTAGCAACTGTTGCGAGGGTTTTAACGGGTAGGATTAATATTACCCTACAGGCAGGGAGGGTCTCGAGGGTAGAAAGAAGATAGATCAAAGGAATGGAATTGGTGGGGATATTTCAAGCAAAACAATGATTATGTACATAGGCCATAGTATTAGGAATGCTGGGTGCTTTGTGAGCCCTGCCAAGCTCAACCACATCCACACAACTTCCCAACACTTCACAATTTTGTGAGATTAATTTCTAGTAAGAACACTTTCATCTATAGTACTAAGCAAACTATGCTCCCCTTCATCAATCCCTGAATAATGCAGATTTTGTTCCATATTATGATCACAATATGTAAGCATATCATGCATTTTTCTCCTATGTGCTGTGATCAATAAGCTCTAACAAAATTTCTAGCTCTCTGAGAAATCTCCAGACTCTTTTCCACAGGGGTTGGACCATTTATCCTGTGACCAAGCAATCTCCTGGGGATATATGCAAAGGAAGCAAATATACCCATCTAAAGACATCGCTGTATACCTACGTTCATAGTGTCCTGGTTTGTAATAGATGAAAGTTGGAAATAACCTACATGGCCAATGACAGATGAGTGACTATGAAAGATGTGGCATATATACACAGCTGAATACTGCTAAGCTATTAAAAATGATGAAGTCATCTCCTTTGCCTCATCTTAGATTCCTGCTTGCAGGAATCATATTTAGTCAGGTAAGCCAAAATGAGAAGCATGATCTCACTCATAGGTGAGACTTAAGAAATAAGGAAAGAAGGGGGAAAACACAAAGTAAAAATTGAACTGTATCTGGTGAATTTCACCAATGCAGAATACTCTGGGGAAGGAAGGGAGGGGTGGGACTTGGGGGGAGGCTGGCACTTTGGGATCTTGGTGCATAATGATGAAAAGAGACCTAAGTTGGGGGTGAGAATGATTTGCAGATACCTATCACAAGGTGGTGGTACCCCTGTGTCAACAATTGTACAGTAATTCATTAGTCCTCCCCTCCATCCCACAATAAAGGAAGAAAAATAAATATAGGACAAAGAAAAAAATACGTTACTACTACTGAAATGGAATCTCTTTCTTTTTGTTTAATGCTAAAACCCCAAAGTCAGGAATAGTTCATAAGAGCTTAAATATGAATTGTGTACACAGCAAAGCACACACCCTGCTTTGTGAACTTTATCTCTCTGGTACTGTTCACTATTTGTTTACACCACCATCCATGTAAGATGCTCATTGTTTCTGTCTTGGATGTTTAAATTTATTTTTATCACACTCTATTAGGAACACTTTTATATTATTACAACTTTTCTTGTACTTTATAAAGAATCTCATATAAATATGCTTTTTAAAAATCTGTTGATTTATTATACATTTAAAATCAAATATGTTTGCTGTTTATTCAATGTTAACTCAGTAATTTAAAAACATTTTTCCCCCCTGGAGTTGGCAAAAAATCCAGGGACATTAGGAACTGCAAACACTATCTCCAGCTGCTAGAAATCACAGTGTTCCATTTAGGCAGTAGTCTACTTTACCTTCCCCAAAGAATTGTCTGAATTCAAAAATAGTTAGGGACCAATTTATGTGCCAAAGGTATTTAAATGCTAAAATGGGCAATCAGGAAGGAGATACATCTTTTATGTTAAGAAATACATAAAACTTGAAAAAGAAATTAGAGAAAAATTAGGAAAGAAGAACAAAGTATATAGATTTTGATCATAAGCATTGAATGTTACGACAAAACATTAACATATAAATTTGAGACAACACTCTGTGCATAGTGCTTTATTTAAAAGAATGTGCATACTGGGTGGTGTAAAAGTTACCATTTGTCATTAAAATTTTATTATCCAAAGTTAATAAAGTAATAATCAGGAAACATTAAAAGAGAAGTAGAAATTGAAGAGGCGTGTCTCTAAACATTTTCATTAAATCATAATATCCCAAGGTTGCTTTGGACAATTAATGCATGGCCTTTTAATTCTGGAAACTGGTAATTAGATATCTACGATCTTACCCAGTAATTAGAAATATTGGTCTTTTCTTGTGGTTAGGCTCATCTCACTAGTCAATATATTTAATTTCACTGGTCTTTATTTTTGTTAAGAAGGCATACTTTTTTTGGGCACTAAGTAATCTGATAGTGTAGTATCATCTACTCTTGGCTATCCGTTCCAGTTTTATCCTGTACAATAGCTGAAGGAGAATCAAGAAAAACAAACAAACAAAATAACCCTCTACCTTTATAATAGCATCAAGCAAGAATAAAATAATTAGAAATAGATTTAAAAGAAGTATGCATTTTGTATTCCCAAAGCTATAAAACACTTTTGAAATAGATTACTGAAGCTATACATAATTAGGATGATATTTCATGTTCATAAAGTAAAAGATTTAATTTTGTGTGAATTCACGTATGTGAAATGTCCAGAGTAGAATGATGTGTTACCAAGGGTTGAAAGTTTGCAGAAAGTGACTGTGAAGCATGTAGGGTTTCTTTATAGGGTGAAAAAATATTTAAAGTTGATTGTTGTGATGGTTGCACAGCTCTACTAATACACCAAAAAGTCTTTAAATTGTATACTTTAAATAGATGTATTTTATGATTTGGGAATTATAGGCCAATTAAGCTAATGTTTTATATCTATTATAAGTATTTTGGCTTCCAAAGCAGTCATATGGATGTAAAAACAGCAGATCCTCATCTTCCCTAACCCTGGAGTGCACAGTTCAGTGGGCAGATTCACAATTTCCTAGGGAAGCAAGTGGTGAAGCCAAAGCCAACAGAGATCTTTATCACTTCTGTCTCCAACAGAACTAATAATCGTTCATTAAAGGTGAGTCAGACTTAAGATATATATTTTGTTATCACCTGGATTTTGAAATGCCATTCTGATTTTCTTAGATAGGGAGGAGGGATAGGTGGGGGGGATAGATGATAGATCAATAGATAGATAGATAGGATACAATATTGATGCTTTCACCAATATGGCAAACTATCCCAAAGAGCTACTTTGCTAACCTAGAACATTCATTGGGAGATGTCTTACTTCAAGCCTCATTCACTCCTTCATCCCTAAAATGCTGAATTATTCAAAGTGCCTAAACTCATCAGGAAATTAGAAATTAAATTACAAAGCTGAAATTCATGGGTCCTCTGCAGATAGACAATGGGTAAAAATTCTGTTTAAAAGAAGCATTTTATTATTTTATGCTTGTCCCCCTACTCCCTACCATTTCATACTGAAATCTTTTGGTCAATTGTGATTTTAAGCATTCAGTCACAGGCAGATGAAAAATATATTTAGTGTTTTTTATCCTTCATATCTAGATTAAAATGTATATATATCCCATTCAAACTCTGATAGTTTCTACTATTTTATTTGAAACTTTATTATTTCATATATTAAGACCTTGCTACAGTACAATGTGCTTGAATTAAAGATACACTAGTGACAAGCTTGGCACAATACCCAGAGGAAAAGCACTGAATTTACTAAGGAAGACAGACATTATAGAGATAATAGTACAAAGAAAGTCCTAGGTATTGAGAAATCTGCTATTATGTGGAAACAAGTTTTACGTGTGAGCTGTCATTACTTTATTTTATTTTATTTTATTTCTTTATTGAGAGTTTACAATTGAGATTTCTTTATTGAGAGTTTACAATTTAGTGACTAAGAAATCTGTAGTATATATATGTATAGATACACAATGAAATACTACTTATCTGCTAGTAAAGAGATGACTTTTGTGTTGAAACTTGATTTTTTTTTTTCCTCCGGGGTTATTGCTGGGCTCGGCGCCTGCACCATGAATCTACTGCTCCTGGAGGCCATTTTTCCCCCTTTTTGTTGCCATTGTTGTTGTAGCCTTGTTGTGTTTATTATTATTCCCATTGTTGATGTTGTTCATTGTTGCATAGGACAGAGAGAAATGGAGAGAGGAGGGGAAGACAAAGAGGGGGAGAGAAAATTAGACACCTGCAGGTGGGGAGCTGGGGACTCGAACCGGGGGCTCGAACCGGGATCCTTATACTGGTCCCTGCGCTTTGCGCCATATGCGCCTAATCCACTGCACCACTGCCCACTATAAAACCTGATTTTTGAGTTGTTGAGTTGGTAAAAGCATGAGGGTGGTAAAAGTGATACACCAAGAAATTTATTTGACTGGTCAGTAGGGTTGCTGACAAAAGATGTAAGATTAAGCTAGTGACACAAAATTAAACTTGAACTGAATGTAGTGTATTGTACTCAAGTAAAAGGCTTTGAGGAAGGAGTGGAGAGGGCTTTGTGGCCCTGGTACATGATGCTGGAAAGTATCTAAACTGGGGTAAGAGTGTTTTGCAGACATATGTCATGAGGAATAAGGAATTGAGAAACTACCGATGTGTCAACAACTGTACTATAAACCATGATCTCCAACAAAATTATAAAAAAAATGGGGGCCAGGTGTTGGTACACTGGGTAAAGCACACATACTATCTGCTCAAGGACCTGGGTTCAAGCATTGGGTGCCCACCCACAGGGGGTGAAAAAAGTGCTGTAAATTTTTCTCTTTTGCTCTCCTTGTCTATTTATTTCCTTTTTTTTTTTTTTTTTAAATATGGAACGCTTCACGAATTTGCGTGTCATCCTTGCGCAGGGGCCATGCTAATCTTCTCTGTATCGTTCCAATTTTAGTATATGTGCTGCCGAAGCGAGCACTAGTTATTTCCTTCTCAATTTCTTTCTGTTCTACCAACAATGACAACAAATGAGAGAAAGAGAGAGAGAGAGAGAGAGAAAGTGTATAAGAAATATGGCAGTGGATTCATTGTGGAGGGACATCCCAGTGATAATCCTGGTGATAAAGAGGAAAAAAAAGTGAAGTTAGTGAATTAACAAAGATGGGACTGACTGACTTTAAAGATTGAGTGAGAGGTACAAATTTTATTTTAGTGCCCACAGAAATCACTGAAAAGTTCTAAGCAGATTAGTGGTGTGAGAAGATTTTTAAAGAGAACCCTGTGGTTACTATACAAAAAACTTTTCAGATCTGCATAGCATGGTAGGGAATATAAAAAAAATATTACATATCTTCACTCCAAAATATTCTTAGTTTCCAAAACATAGAGGAAGCTTAAAATTTCTTTAGAAAGAGTTGACAAGTAAAATGCCACATTCAACTGGTATTATTCTGTCACTGGGTTATTTGAGGACAAAGTATAGAAAGTTTGTTTTTACCAATATTTTTCATTTCAGATATTTAATTTTAAAACCCAGTATAAATACGAACAAAAGTACTTTTTAATTTCTTGGATAAGTGCCTCAAAAGCAAACAAATGAAGCATCAAAGAAATTATTTGAGGTCCAGTGGTCAGGGTAGGCCGTGACTGACAGACTTTGTGGGTGTTGGTATGCTGAAAATTCAAGCACTTCGCTGTTGACTGTGAAATAAGTTGAGTGGAACATAATGTCTACTTCTTAGAGAATGTGTGACAACATCCCAGGAAATCACCAACTATAGGCAAACTCAAAGTTAGGCTAATATTAGAAGAAAAGAAGATCAACTTCTCTGAATGACTTAAAGGTATTTTCTATTAAGTCCAGCCTTTGAATTAATCTGACAAATTCTAAGTCTCTTTTGAGTAATGAGTGGCACAAGGATGAGAAACAACAGTCATCTGTGGACAGTCCATCTGTTCCACATAAGTCATGCTTTATTACAGAAGAACTCCATGGCTTATTTTGAGCATTTAGTGGAACCATTCAAATCTTATTCCTTCAGGTAAAACAATATTCTTCACAAGCTATTATATAACAGTTAGGTTGCAATTCAATACATTGCTTTCTTGGAAATAAAAGTTGGCATGTATAGTATTAAAGGCATATTTATGAACCAATAAGATAAATTTCTTTTTCCTGATACAAGGGCTTTGCTGAGACTTTGCATTTACGTAGTCACATTGGTCCTGGCATACTATTTCCTTCTTCTTTTAACCAAATAGAGGGTAAGAGACAGAACAGGAGAAAGGAACAGATAGAGAAGGAGAGACACCATGGCACTGATCTACCACTTATGAAGCTTCCCCTTTTATGTGGTATTCTCTTGTGGTGGCAGGAACTTTGAACTTGGGTCCTCCAAAAAGATTCTCCCCCAAGCACTTTACTGGGATGAGGGGGGATAATGACTCATAAGGCAGTTTTCACAAGAGTCCCATTTCTTATCTCCCTATTATAGGTGTTTGTGTACCACTCCTAGCACCTACTAAATTTTTCCTCCTGGGATGGTGCAGTGACACACCTGGTTGAGTGTACATGTCACAGTGCATGAGGACCCAGGTTCAAGTCCTCGGCCCCCACCTGTAGGGGGAAAGCTTTGCAAGTGGTAAAACAGTGTTGTAGGTATCTCTCTATCTCTCTCTCTCTATCTTCCCTACCTTCTCAATTTCTGACTTTCTCTATCCAATAAATAAATAAAGATAAAAAATGACAGTCTTACTCTACCCAGCACATACTGGATCCCCAATGAAGCAGAAAACATAAAAAAAAGGGGGTGATTATTTATTATGAGAGAGGAAGAGAGACCATTGCACTGTTTAACTCTGGCATGAGGTGATGTTGAGGATTGAATCTGTGACCTCTGTGGTACTCTAACAGACCAAGTTAACTCCCAAATTAAGGAAAAAATTTCAAACCACCACCAGAAAGTTTAGAATGTATTGTTATTATCAGTATTACTCAGTTATTAGTTTTATAAAAGGACTCCATCTTGATTTGTAGAAATACATAGGTAATTCTCAGACATAGCACATTTGATCTTCACAACACTATCAATCACCCCTATACTTCTTGCATTTAGGAAGCCAGAGCACATGTCCTATGTGCAAACTGACTGATTTTCACTTTTTTTTTTTTTTTAGTATTTACTTATAAAAAGGAAACACTAACAAAACCATAGGATAAGAGGGGTACAACTCCACACAATTCTCAACACCAGAACTCTGTATCCCATCCCCTCCCCTGATAGCTTTCCTACACTTTATCCTTCTGGGAGTATGGACCCAGGGTCATTATGGAGTGTAGAAGGTGGAAGGTCTGGCTTCTGTAATTGCTTCCCCACTGAACATGGGCGCTGACAACTCTATCCATACTCCCAGCCTGTCTTTCTCTTTCCCTAGTGGGGCAGGGTTCTGAATAATCAGAGCTCCAGGACACATTGGTGGGGTCATCTGTTCAGGGAAGTCTGGTTGGCATCATGGTACCATCTGGAACCTGGTGGCTGAAAAGAGAGTTAACATACAAAGCCAAACAAGTTGTTGACTATGATTTTCACTTTCTATTATGATTTATATCATTATCACATTCCATAGGAGTCTCTTTGAGGAAGTTTGGTTAACATTCATGCTTGTTGCTAAATTTTGCATTTTTTTTTTTTACTGTCTTCATGTTTGAGCCACAGTAGAGAACAAGACAAAAATAGACGTTTCGATATGGAAAAATATCACAGAAAAATATGACCTTTAACCAATGCTGTGATAACATGCTTCTTTTTAAAATAAGATCTATAATTAGAACTGGCAAATGCCAATAAAACCCAGCCATTCATATCTTTTCCTCATATAAGTAAAAGTTAAAAAATTCTTGAAATGGAAAAATAATTCATAATGCAGAATAATTTTTTAGAGTAATGGCCAAGTCAGACCATTTTCTCAAGATATTTATTTATTTCAAAACATCCATTTTGATTAAAGCTTGCTTCAATAATATTTGGTCTCCATGTCTTCCTGATTTGCATGTCTAAAAAATTCCAGGCATTTATTTTAAAACAATGCTCATATTTATAAACAGATTAGGGTATTGTTGTTAATTCCCTCTTTCTAGAAAGTTAGGCTTAGCATTTATAAAGGTCATTCTTTTAAAATTACATTTAATTTTTTCTGTCTTTCATTTTTTGAGAACAAGAACACAGAAAAACAAGTCCCTCTCCTACTTCCCTCAGAAATGCCTGCCTCTTCCTGGTAGGCTGGTTGTGGCTAACTCTGAACCACTTTTTTTTTTTTAATAACAAATATTGAGAATAACCAGAAGGAAAAGGATGAATACTGGATGATCTCACTCATAGGTGAAAACCCAGAAACAAAACAAAGAAAGAAAGGAAGAAAGAAAGGAAAAAGAAAGAAAGGAAGGCAAGACACAAGATGAAACCTGAACTGAGCAAGGTGTATTGCAGCAAAATGAAAGACTCTGGGAGAGGAGAAGCTGGCAGTGGAGGGAAGAGAGCAGTGGGACTCAGTGCATGAAGGTGGAGAAAGACTTACTTAAGTAGGTGGTGAAAGTGGTGTGCAAACGCCTACCACTGGGAATTACGAGGTTGGGCCCATGTGTTAACAACTGTCCTGGGAAGCATAATTACCCCAATAAAATAAGAGAAAGCTGAGAATATAATCTTATTGATTATGAATACATGTGGGTAATTCATGTTTTGTCAGTGGATAAGTAAAATCTTTCTTCTGCTATATTTAAAATAAAGCACAAAATGTGAAAAGAGCTAACATATAATGAAAGCACAAGTATGCTTTCATTATGAAAGAGATCTTATGAGAGCAACTTATGCCCTTATTAGGTCTTAACTGAGATATAGTTAGATATAGCTGGTGGGTAGAATAAGAAAAATTCCCTTCCATTTCAAACTCTATTATGTACTTTTTATCTCTATTGAGACATTGGCACTGGGGAAGAATTCAGAGCTTCTGAAGGTGAGTTACATATACCTATATGGTAGACTCTAGAGTATCTAAAACCAGTCAAATAAAAAACAAGTGACTAAACGTTTCTTGAGAGTCACCTGTTGGAAGTAAAAATATGGTGTTAACATTCAGATTTGACAAAATGGCCTATGTAGTAGAGGTTAACCACTCACAGTAGGGGCATAATGATAACAGTTACCTGAAAAAAAATATATCCTTGGCACAAAATAGCAAAGAACTCAATTATATAAAGCTGTCTTACTAAACTCTGCGACAATCTTTGTCGTATTACTATGAGGATAATACTACCCCTCTGTGCCAGCAAAGCATAACACAGAGGAGAGAAATTTTCTCTGAAATTCACAATAGGCTGTTTAGTAAAAGAGATTTTATAGGGTTGAATCATCAGAGGTTAGTGTGATTGACAAGGATGTGTGCCCCAAGGTGACACTTATAGATCTTTGGCACACTTACCATGTAACTGTCAACCATGAGGGAGCTTCAGCACATCAAAGGCCAGCAATGATGCAAATGCAATGCAACCTGTACTCGCTTATGAACCATACATTCTTACTCAATGAACTCCTGGGTGTCAGGAGATTCAGAGAGTCTTTAACTGCATGCTAGCAAAAGACAATGGTTTCTTAGTGCTAGAGCATACATCCCAATATCTTCATGATTTCCAATAATTTTAACGATCAGATGTTTTATTAATATTTTCAAATGCTTGCTTGCAGTTCTGAGTCTTTGTACCAACATACCTTTCTTTCACAAGCACAAAGTTCTACATGTGTACATTGATTGCTTCTCACGCTTTAGGGTCAGTTAATATTTTTTTTTGTCTGATCATGCAGAGCTAGGTCAATTTTCCCCTCTTTTAACACTTGAAGCTCAACAAATGCCCACTGCCTGATTCTACCAAAAGCAAAACTCTGTTATATCAGCTTTGCCTGAGTATAATTCTTTACCTATAGTGTCACTGTCCAGCCTGCCATACCAGCTTTTGCATGAGAGGAAATGTGCTTCATTGCTATTTGAACCTGCAATTAGAGGCTGGAGTATATTAATTTGAATCAATTTCCCTCCACTATGAGTGTCAAGCTTTTATACTAGCAGAAGTGGAAGAGACTGGATATGCTAGGAGCTTGATATGGGGAAATTAGGGAAGGCTTGAAGGCCACCAAATTGTCCTGCCTTTGATTTTAGATGTTTCCAGAGTCTATCCCCACAGATGCATGTGAATGTTACTTGCAGAAACTTTGTGAATTCCTCCTACTTACACTTCTTCCAAGAATGAAGTCCATATGGGTTCTAACCTTTGTTGTTTTAGTAAGGCTAGCAGGATTTAAATCCCCAAGATATGACTGTTCTACTGATTCCAGGCTTGGGTTTAGCATATTAGTTGCTGGACTTACCTTCAGCCCAAGTTAACAATCTCTAGTCATTCTTCCTTTTGGTCGCTTCTGTTTTTTTGCTGGCGTTTCACATATATGCTCAGTTAGTATATTCTTTTTAAAGAAATATCTTTATTTATTTTTTAGTATTGGATAAAGACAGAGAGAAATTAAAAGGGGAGGGAGAAATAAATAGGGTCAGAAACAGAGAGACATCTGTAGATACCACATCAATTAGTTCAAGCCCAGTTTTTTGTTTTTTGTTTTTGTGGGGGGAGCCTGATTTCACTCTTGCAGTATTTTGCTCATGTTGCCATAGTGAAGTATGTCATGGTACATTCCTATAGCATACGACCTGATTATCTGTCTCTGTTATAATGTCAGAAGATTATGAAAGATAAGGTTCACATATCATTCACTGCAGTATCCACATTTACACAGCCAATAAATACTTGTTGAACAGATATGAATGGGTAAGTAGATATATATATTTTTTTACTATGTTTTACTTGAGTCTGACAGCTAATATGCAGGTGGACACAGGTTATTGTCTGGGGAGATGGTGTCATAGTTGGAAAAAGGACTAAAAAGCTGGGTCAGGGAAGAGAGTGGCTCCCAAATATGGGAAAAGTGTATAAATATTATTAACTGTAAACCCCATTGATTTGATCTGGGCCCCATATTCATCACAGGAGCCTATGTAATCTCTGTATCCCTGTAGGTCTGAGCTCACATTCTGTGGTCATGGCTAGGAACATTCCAGGCTACACTAATTTCAGGACCCATCTTCCTTGAGTGGTAGAGTATGTTGCCCAACCTCCCTTTGGAGGGTGGAACAGTCTCTACCATTGTTGATCCATATTAAGGGCAAGGTCCTATAAGGGCCCACAAAGGGGTCCATTATGTTGTTCCTGATGGAGATGACCAGTGGCAGTGGAGAAAGGGATCTGTTAGAGGTCTAGGCCCATCATGCCTGTGTGATAATCTCATGGGACCTGGTCTAAATCTAGGTTTTGGGGCTTTGTTAGGAAGTGAACTACCTGAAATGCAATTAAGGGGTCCTATGAGAAAGGAAAGGTCTCACCCGAGTAATAAGGCTGAAGGGTTGACATTCCATGCCATTAGTCTGATTCTTGTCTGTCTGGCCTTGTGTCCTGTCTGGCTTCTTCCCCTCACTGGATGTCTGTTATATGCTCAAGCCCAGCTCCAGCCAGTGTCCCCTGAGCTAACATAACAGTCTGGTGTGCTCCCGACAGGATGGCCAGTAATACCCAGGGCAGCACTGGTGAGGGGGAGAGCGACAACTTTACATTCAGCTTCAAGATGTTCACCAGCTGGGACTACCTGATCTGGAACTCAGAAACAGCTGACAACAAATATGCCTCCATCACCACCAGCTTCAAGGTAGCCAGTCCCCCCAGGGCCAGTTCCTTCCTGAGAATACTTGGGGTTCCTCTAGTCTTTGGGGAACTTCTCCCACCTCAGCATGGAAAGTAAGCTCCCCAAATAATTTTTAAAGATTTAGTTATCTATTAACATGGGAAAGGGAGAAAGAAACAGCAGCGCATAGAGGCTGGGTGGTGGCACACCCTTTTAGCGCACATTACCACACACAAGGACCCAGGTTCAAGGACCCTGCAGGGGGGAAGCTACACAAATGGTGAAGCAGAGCTATAGGTGTCTCTCTGTCTCTCCCTATCTCCCCTTTCCTTCTCAATTTCTGTCTCTATTCAAACCTAAATAAATTCTATATACACACAAACACAAGAAAGAAACAGCATCATTCTGGCACACTTGATACTGGAAATCAAACTTGGGGCCTCATGCTTCAGAGTACAAAGCTCTATCCATTGCATGACCTCAAAGGCTGCCAAGTAATTTGTGATGAGAGCTATTCCAGGACCATAATAACCCTAGCTCTCAAGCCTTTGGGAAAGAATTCTCGCAGCTGGGCCCCACCATTGTTACCCTATGGGTAGAGATTTGGGAGCCAGCAAGAAAGGCAGCTTGGACAGTGAGATGCTGTGTCCCCATGGAACTGTTTATTGACTAGAGAAGGGCTCATTGGAGGCATCAGTTTGGAAAATCTGAGCACCTTGGTGGATTGTGTCTGTAACCCATCTGTAAACCTTGGGGGACTCTTTACCAATCAGCTAGCGCCCTTTTGAATCTGTTTGTAACCAGTCAGCATGCTCCCTTTTAGATCCTGTTTGTAACCAATCAGCTTACACTGCACCCAGCTTGAAAGTGTAAAAGGTGGTTGGCAAAGCAGACAAGTTGATCAGGCAAAGTAGGAACAAGCCTAATCGTTGCAAAGTAAGTGGATATTTTTTTTAATTTTTGTTTTTACAGTAATCTTGGTTTACAAGACTATAAAAATTCTAGGAGAGGGGGGCTGGGCGGTAGCGTAGAGGTTTAAGTGCACAAGGACTGGCTGTAAGGATCCCTCGAGGCCCTGGCTCCTCACCTGCAGGGAGTCACTCCACAAGTGGTGAAGTAGGTCTGTAGGTGTCTTTTTTCCCCGTCTCTGTCTTCCCCTCCGCTCTCGATTTCTTTCTGTCCTATCCAACAACAACGATGACAGCAATAACAATAATGATAACAATATACAACAAAGACAACAAAAGGGAAAAAGTAGCCTCCAGGAGAAGATTTGTAGTGCAGGCACCAAGCCCTAGTGATAACTGTGGAGGCCAAAAAAAAAAAATTCTAGGAGTACAATTTCATAAAAATGTGTCACTGTACCTCACCCTCACTATAGCACCTGTATCCTTTCATCAAAGTCCACTGAACCTCCTCTGCCCTTGTAACTCACTGCCTGACTCTAAGTCACCTTAATATAATCAACTCTGTAGTTCAGTACCCAGTCATTTTACTTGCTTGTTATCCCTTACATTTTTTTTAACTCCGCATGAGAAAGCATTCAGTATTTTACTTTTACATAAATCCCTTTAGTAGTCACTGTAGCAATAGTTTAATGCTAGTGAATTTCTTTAACCGTTGTTTGTCTGAGAAAATCCTCATAACTCCTTCAAATTTGATTAATAACTTAGATTGATAGAGAATTCTTGGGTGGATGTCTTTTTCATTCAAAACAAGACATCCTGCCAATCCTTTCTAGCCTTCATAATTTCTACTGAGAACTCAACTGATGGTCTTATGGGAATTCCCATATAGGTGATTTTTAATTCTTCTCTAGATGATTTTGATATTTTCTATTCGAGCCTTGCAATTTTTAATATTATAGGCCTTAATGAGCTTAGGTTTGGGTTTGAAGGAAAGTTTATCTCTTTGTTCAGTTTGGGGGAAGTTTTTAAAAAAATATTTATTCCCTTTTGTTGTTTTTGTTGTTTTATTGTTGTAGTTATTATTGTTGTTGTTATTGATGTTGTTGTTGTTGGGTAGGACAGAGAGAAATGCAGAGAGGAGGGGAAGACAGAGAGGAGAAGAGAAAGATAGACACCTGCAGATCTGCTTCACTGTCTGTGAAGCGACTCCCCTACAGGTGAGGAGCCAGGGGCTAGAACAGGGATCCTTAGGCCAGTCCTTGCGCTTTGCACGCTGCGCTACTGCCTGACTCCCTGGGGGAAATTTTAGTTAATATTTTTTCGTATAATAATTATATCTCCTGGGAGCTAGGAAATAGCTCACTCACTAAAGCACATACTTTACCATATTTGAGTATCTAGGTTCAAGCCCCTTAATCACCATACAGTAGCACCATATAAAGAAGACCTTTAATGAGTGGTGGGTCAGTGCTGTGGTGTTTCTCCTTTATTTCTCTGTATATTTCTTCCTTTCTGTCTCTCACCCTCTAACTGGAAAAACAGACCAACAACAACAACAAAAAAAAACAGAGTTCACTAGAAGTTGTCCGAGTGAAGCTATGGTGGCAAAAATAAATAAACAAAATAAAATAACCTTGTCCCCTTCTTTCTTCTCTTTCTGGCACCTTATGATATGAATGCTATTCTTCCTGGTGATGCTTCATAACTCTCTTATACTAACTTTGTTTTAACTCTTTTTTTTCTTTTTGCTGTTGTATGTGGTTTCTTTTTATCTAGTCCTCTAGACCGCTATTTTAATCTTTGACTTCTGTTTTTCTGCTGGTGTTTCAGCTATATGTTTAGTTAGTATTTTCTTTTTTAAAAAATATTTTTATTTATTTATTATTGTATAGAAACAGAAAGAAATTGAGAAGGGCAGGGGGAGACAGAGAGAATAAGAGACAGACAGATACCTGCAGCTCTGCTTCACCACTTGAGAAGTTTTCCCCCTGCAGGTAGAGGCCAGGGGCTTAAACCTGGGTCCTTGCACACTGTGATATGGGCACTTAACCAGGTGTGTCACTGCTTGGCCCTCAGTATTTTCTTTATCTCTCCAATTTCTTTATGTCTCTAAAATCATTCTGTCTCTCACTTTGTCAAAGTTTTCTTTCACTGAACTTTTTATTTTAGTGAGGATTCTGAGGACCAAAACTTGTGACCAGGGTTGTCCTGGAGGGCTGTGTTTGTACAATGACCCCACTGCTCCTGGCAGCTATTTTTCTCCATTTTTATTTTCTCCTTCTTCTCCCTTCTCCTTCTTCTCCTCCTTCTTCTCCTCCTTCTTCTCCTCCTTCTTCTCCTCCTTCTTCTCCTCCTTCTTCTCCTCCTTCTTCTCCCTCTCCCTCTCCCTCTCCCTCTCCTCCTCCTCCTCCTCCTCCTCCTCCTCCTCCTCCTTCTTCTTCTTCTTCTTCTCCTCCTCCTCCTCCTCCTTCTTCTTCCTCCTCCTCCTCCTTCTCCTCCTCCTCTTCTTCTTCTTCTTCTTCTTCTTCTTCTTCTTCTTCTTCTTCTTCTTCTTCTTCTTCTTCTTCTTCTTCTTTTTCTTCTCCTTCTTCTTGTTCTTATAGAGGGTAAAAGACAAAGAGAGATAGAAGGGAAACACGATATTCCATGCTCATGGGATAGAAGAATAATACCATCAAAATGAATATATTGCTCAGAGCCATATAATATACACATTTAATGCAATCCCCATCAAGGTCCCACAGCTGGTGTGAATGCCAATTGGTCCAACCACTGTGGAGAGCAGTCTGGAAAAACTCTTAGAAAGCTAGAAATGGACCTACTCTAAGACCCTGCAATTCCTTTCCTGGGGATATATCCTAATGATCCAAACACACCTATCGAAAAAGATTTGTGTATACCTATGTCCATAGCAGCACAATTTGTAATAGCCAAACTTGGAAGCAATCTAGGCACCCAACGACACTTGAGTGGCTGAAAAAGTTGTTGTGTATATACACAATGAATATTAAAAATGGCGATTTCACTTTCTTTACCTCATCTTGGATGGAGCTTGAAGGAATTATGTTAAGTGAGATGAGTCAGAAATAGAAAGATGATATGGGATGATCTCACTCATAGACAGAAGTTGAAAAATAATACCATGATGCTGACTTGTGTTCCTTGGGTAGACAACCTCACCAGTGTGTCCTGGAACCCTACCTCTCCTGAGCCCTACCTCACTAGAGAAAGGGAGAGACAGATGGGGGTATGGATTGACCTGTCAACACCCATATCCAGTGGAGAAGCAATTACAGAAGCCAGACCTCCCATCTTCTATACCTCAGAAAGATCTTTGGTCCATACTTCCAGAGGGATAAGGCATAGGATAACTTCCTATGGGGAGTGGAGTGGGATATACATTCTGGTGGTGGGAATTGTATGAATTGCACCCCTCTTAGCCCTCAATCTTGTTGAGCATTATTAAGTCACTAATAATAATAAAAAAAGAAGTTGAAAAATAAGAAAAAACAAAGCAGAACTCGGACAGGGTTTGGTGTATTGCACCAAAGTAAAGAACTCTGGGGTGTGGGGTGCAGGGAGGGTCAGGTTCTAGAACATGATGTTGGAGGACCTTGAGGGGGTTGAATTGTTATGTGGAAAACAGAAATGTTATACATATACAAACTACTGTATTTTGTTTTATTATTGTATTTTATTGTTGACTGTAAACCATTAATCCCCAATAAAGAAAAACTATTTTGTATTTCATACATTTTATTCTTTTAAAAAATATACATTATATATATGTATATATATGGAGAGAGAGAGAGAGAGGACTTGAGAGGGAAGGGGAGATAGAGAGAGAGAGAGACACCTGCACCATTGCTTCACCACTCAAAGCATCCCCCCTGCAGGTGTGTCCTGTATTTTTACCAGTCTCTTCTTGACTGCAATTTATTGTGTTGTAAAGAAGCTTTTTCCTTGGGGTGGAGGTGGGGCTTCTGTCAATGCATTCCCCCCGCCCCCATCCAGATTAGAGCTTTTGTCACCTGGAGTAATGTCTTTTTCCTAGTTTTGAATACTGTTTTTTTTTTTTTGCCTCTGGTCAATCTGCCTAGAGGTTAATCAATATGGATTTCAAATTGCTAGCTTCTGGCTTTATTGATGTTTTTCTATTTTCTTCCACTTCACTGATTTTGGCTATAATCTTTATTGCTATCTTTCTACTTATGTGGGGTTTAATTTTGTTTTTTTTCTTCATTGTTTAAGTCTGAAATTAAGGTCACTGATTTTAGACATTTATTTATTTTTCTAATATAAATCTAAACTTTGCCCTAAATACTGTTATAAGTGTTGTAAATTCCTTCCAAAACAATGCTTTAGTGACATCACACACATTCTGGTGTGTTGTATGACCTTCTCAAGATCACAAAGTTGGAAATACTTTCAAAGTTTTAAATTTCATTTTTAGCATATAAATTGTTTAAAAACTATTTTTAATATGTCTAAAATTTTTCCAAAGACTTATTTTTTTCTGTTTTCTAGTTTAATCTCATTTATATCAGAAGATGTAATATGACCTAGCCATGTTTGAATTTATTGAGATTTGTCTAGTAATGTATAGTCATATAGTTTAGCAAACAATTCAGCAAATTCAATGTACCTTTGAGAAGTCTGTACAGTCACTTTATTTACATTGAGAATTAGGTCACATTGACTGATAGTGTTATCCAAACCTTTCATATCATTGTTTTTCTTTAACTTCTAATAGTCTACCTTCAAGCAATATATGAGATACTGGGAAAAAAAAACCCTACCACAGAGTTATACTGCATTATCCTCATTTGACAACTGCTGTTTTGTAAATAGTTATTTTCCCCCCAGTAGAGTAGTGTTGGAAAAAAAAAACAGTATTATAATTCTAATTCTCCCCATTTGACATTTGTGGGTTTTATTGTTGTACTAAAGAGTTCTGAATTGATTTAAAATTAAATACTCTATTAAACATGATTTTTGTGAAGTCAGCCTATGTACTTTCATTCATTTATTAATAATAGAAAGAAGCAGAATATCACTCTGACACATTTGATGCTGAGGATCAAACTTGGGACCTCATACTTGCAAATCAAGAGTTTTTAGGTATTATGCTACCTCCTAGGCTACTCTGCCTATACCTTTTCAAGAGGTTAAAATAAAAATAAATCTTTTACATTTACATATGTATTTCACATTTTTGATAGGTCATTCTGCTATATTTCATATTTCTTTCTTTCCTTTTTTTAAATTTTGTTTTTTATTTTTGGTAGTGTAAGTCTTCTATTCTGTTTCTATACTGATAATACATAGCATGGACTCATACAAAGCTTTATTGTTCCAGACTAACTTTATCAAGTAGGAGACAAGAGACCAAGAAGGAAAGATAATACAGCATTGAAGCTTCCTCCAGTGTACTGGGGGCAAGGTTTGAACCTGGGTCACTACATGGAAAAGGAGGTACATTATCCAGGTAAGCTCTTTAGTCCACTTTCTGCTGTTATTTCTTTTTCTTCTTCTTGTATTCCCTCCTTCATATCATTTTCTTTCTCTGAGGATTTTCTTAAGATATTCTTGTAGTGTAGGCTTTTTACTGATGAATTCTTTTAGGTTTTGTACCTTTCTCATGTGTAAAACCGTTGTTAATTTGTCTTTGCTTTTGAAAGAAGTTCTCTGGTTGTAAAATTCTGAGTTAATGTATTTGGTATTGGTCTCCTAGTATTAAAGATGCTCTTCTAGTTTTTTTTTACCAACATTTTCCTCCAGGGACTTGTCTTGCTGTCAAACCAACTTTTCTTCTTCCACATGTAATATATCATATCTTTTTTCTCTGAGTTTTTTTTTTTTTTTTGCTTAGTTTGTCTTCTTTTTTCAGGCCAGCAATAGCTCACCTGGGAGGGTGCCTATTTTCCTTTGAGCTCAATCTAGGGTAGAGCCCTGCCCCCACTGCATGAGGAGGGATGCTTTAGTGTTGTGATATCTCTCCTACTGCCTTTCCATTTTGATCTTTAAAGAAATGTATTGTCTTAATTTTATTTATTGGATAACAACAGCCAGAGATTGAGAGGGGAGGGGGCATTAGAGAGGGAGAGAGACAGACTCTGCAACACTGCTTCACCACTTGCAAAGATTTCCCCCTGCAGATGGGGACTAGGGGCTTGAACCTAGGTCCTTGCACATTGTAATGTGCACTCAACCAGGTATGCCACCACCTGGACACCCCCTCTCTCTTTTTCCACAGCACCAATAAGCTTTTGGTGTTGCAAAGGATTGAACCTGGGACTTCAGAGCCACAGGCATCAGAGTATCTTTGCATAACCATGCTCTCCATCCCCCCTCTTTTTTAAATGAAATATTTTATTTATGTACTTTATTTTTAAATTTTTATATTACAGAATTACATGTTGACAGGTGTTTGAATCCACATCATTCCCACCACCAGAGTTCTGAATCGTCACTCTCCCCACTGCAATCCACCACAGTTCCTCTAAATTTTTAGACACGGGCCAAACAACTTCTCTACAACTATCTGTCCACATTTATACATAGTTGCTTCTTTTCCTGATTCAATCCTCTCTTTCCCTCTAAACTATTCATGACATCATAACTACCTCCATATGTCCCTCTCCTTTTCCTTCTCTCTCCCTGGGTGCTGATGGAGCTGGAGTACAGAGTCCCCTTATTTTCATCCTATCACTTTTCCCCCACTGGTAATGTGGTTCAAGGTTGTTTATGGGGAGCAGAAGGTAGGAGTTATGGCTTCTGTAGCTGTTTCTCCGCTGAGCATGGGAGTTGCCAGGTTGATCTATACCCCCAGCCTGTTTCTATCTTTCCCTAGTGGACCGGAGCACTGGAGATGCGAGGGTCCAGGACACATTGGTGAGGTCATCTGCCCAGAAAAATTGGGTTGGAGTCATAGTAGCATCTGCAGCCTGGAATCTGGAAAGTGGCATGATCTAAGAAGGTTAATGAACAGGAACCAGAAAGTAGGATCAGAGCAGATGACATTAGGGATTTTAGGGTAGAAGAAAGCTAAGGAAATCATGTTAGCCATGTTCCTGGGGGCATACAGCTATAGTAGTTTTCCTTGAGTTTAGTAGCTAGGCTGAGGTTGGATGGGAATATTGTCTGAGAGAATGGAGTTAAGTGGAAAAAAGGGCTAGAAAATTGGATTAGGGAAGGGAGTATCTCCCATTCTTTAAAAGAAATTGTGGCTAAAATTAATTAAATTATTAATAATAAAAAAGAAGTTGAAAACTAAGAAAACACAAAGCAGAACTTAGACTGGGTTTGGTGTATTGCACCAAAGTAAAAGACTCTGGGGTTGGAGTGAGAGTCCAGGTCCTGGAACATGATGGCAGAAGAGGACCTCGTGGGGGTTGAATTGCTATGTGTTATATATCTTACTGTTGACTGTAAACCATTAATCTCCCCTAGAAAGAAAGAAATGGGAGCCCACTGGTTGAAGCTCACATATTATGAAGCAAGCCTGGTGCTGCTCACATGCATGGAGTGTTGCTTCACAAGCTGTGAAGCAGGTCTGTAGATGTCTAGCTTTCTCTCTCCCTCTCTATTTTCCACTTCTTTCTCTATTTCTCTCTGTCCTATCCAAAAAATCCAAAAAATGGCCCCAGGAGCAGTGGATTCATAGTTCAGGCACCAAGCCTCAGTGATAATCCTGGAGGCAAAAAAAGAAAAAGGATAAAAGTTTTTTTTTTCTCTTTATCACTGATTTTGAGCAACATAGTTAAGATGTGCTATGTTCCACCCCATCACCTGGGGCCCTAGTCAAGGAGTCTTGGGGTTCCCACACAGACATGATGGGCTTAGACCTCTAAGTGATCCCTCTCACAACTGTCACTGGTCATCTCCATCAGGAACAACATAATGAACTCCTTTGTGGGTCTCTATAGGACCTTGCCCTCAATGTGGATCAACAATGGTAGGGACCTTTCCATTCTCTGAGGGAGGTTGGAAAACATTATCTACTACTTGAAGAAGATGGGTCCTGAAGTTAGTGCAGCCTGGAATGTTACTAGCTGTGACAACAGAATGTGAGCTCAGACTTACAGGGATGCAGAGGTTACATAGGCTCCTGTGCTGAATATGGGCCCCGGATCAAATTTATGGGGTTTACAGTTAAGAATATGTATATACCGGAGTCAGGAGGTAATGCAGAAGGTTAAGTGCACATGGCGAAAAGCACAGCGACCTTGCAAGGATGCCAGTTTGGGTGGAGTCCTCAGCTCCCCACCTGCAGGGCAGTCGCTTCACAGGCGGTGAAGCAGGTCTGCAGGTGTCTTTTTTTCCCCCTCTCTGTCTTCCCTCCTCTCTCTATTTCATCTCTGTCCTAACAACAACAACATCAATAACAACAACAATAATAACTACAACAACAATAAAAAACAAGGGCAACAAAAGGGAAAATAAATAAATAAAAATTTTAAAAAAGAATAAAAATTAAAAAAATGAATATGTATATACTTCCCCATATATTTGGGAGCTACAATCTTCCCTGATTCAGCTTTCTAGTCCTTTTTTCCGACTATGATACCATCTCCCCAGACAATAACCTGGATCCACCATCATATTAGCTCAGGCAAAAACTAGTAAAGTCATGGGCCCTTTGGAATATACCTAAAATGGACCTACTATTTTTCCAAAACGGAGACACCAAATCTTTATCTGCAATATATATATATATATTTTTAATTTTTTTTATATTTATTTTTATTTATTTATTCCCTTTTGTTGCCCTTGTTGTTTTATTGTTGTAGTTATTATTGTTGTCATTGTTGTTGGATAGGACAGAGAGAAATGGAGAGAGGAGGGGAAGACAGAGAGAGGGAGAGAAAGATAGACACCTGCAGACCTGTTTCACCGCTTGTGAAGCGACACACATGCAGGTGGGGAGCCAGGGCTTGAACCAGGATCCTTATGCGGGTCCTTGTGCTTAGCGTCACCTGCGCTTAACCGCTGTGCTACAGCCCGACTCCCTGCAATATATTTTTGTCTTTAGGTTCATGATTAGTCAACAATTTGTTCTGCTTTATATCTTAACTCCTTTTCAGCCACCAGGTTCCAGATACTACCATGATGTCAACCTGACTTCCCTGGGCAGATGACCTCACCATGTGTCCTGGAGCCCTGTCTCCCCAGATCCCTGCCCCACTAGGGAAAGAGAGAAACAGGCTGGGAGTATGGATCCACCTGCCAATGCCCATGTTCAGCGGAGAAGTTATTACAGAAGCCAGACCTTCCACCTCCTGCACCCCATAATGATCTTGTGTTCATACACAAGGGATAAAGAATAGGGAAGCTGGGAGTGGGGGTAGGGCAGCGTGTGAAGCGCACTTGACTGGTGCAAAGCACCGGGATGGTCTTAAGGATCCTGGTTCCAGCCAGGGCTCCCCACCTACAGGGGAGTGGCTTCACAGGCGGTGAAGCAGACCTGCAGATATCGATGTGCCATGTAGCTTCCTTTATATTTCTTGCACATAGACTAATTGTTTTTCTTAAGAGTTTTCATCAAATTCTGTCACTGCTTAGGTAATGTTTTCTGCCCCTCCATAGGGCAGTCTTTTTACACGTCAACTTGCAATCTTCTCTTAATTCTCTAATTTTCTCCTTATTTATCTGATTTTCTTTTCTCTCAACATATTTAGGCTGTTTCCTTTTTCTATGTCTTCAGATTCATTAATAATTTTCCCCCACAATGTTCTATTTTCTGTGACATTATCATTCCTAACACATTGTAGTTTTTATGTCTAAATTTTGATATTATATCTTTATTATGTTTTCTGCCTCTAACTCATTCAATGTATAGAATATTGCTATAATAATTTTTTGGTCTTTAGTTGCTAATTCTAACACTTATATTAAATTGATCATTTGTGCAATTAATTCATCTCACTACAAATCTTCCTCTTTTTGTGACTTTTAACTCCTTTTTTTTTTTCTAATTAGATTCTAGACATTGTGAATTTTAACTTACTGGGTGATGAATACTTTGTATTTGGCCCTGAGCTTTGGTGTGCAATGCAATTAAATTATTTGAAAGGAGATATTTCCTTTGGGGTCTTGCTTCTGAAATTTATTTGGTGGGGCCAGAACATTGTCTAGTCAAGGACTTATAATTCTATATGTGTAAGACAAGATCCACTGAAGACTTTACCATGTCCTGTGAATCATGAGATTTTCAACTTGACTGGTAGGATGGGTCCTGTGTAAACACTGTCTTTCTTTCTTTCTTTCTTTCTTTCTTTCTTTCTTTCTTTCTTTCTTTCCTTTCTTTCTCTTTTCCTTCCTTCCTTCCTTCCTTCCTTCCTTCCTTCCTTCCTACCTGCCTTTCTCTTTTTTTCCTTCCTTTCTTTCCTTTCTACTAGAGTGTTGCTCATCTCTGGTTTATGGTGGTACTGGAGATTGAATATAGGTCCTGGGAGCTTGAAGCAAAGAAGTTTTTTGCATAACCATTATACTGTGTCCTCAGCCTCATTGTGAATTTTCTATATCAGTACTCTTTGGGGGTTTCTTGGCCTCTGGTTTTTTCCTAGTATTTCTGTGCTGACTAGTGCTCTTGTTAAAGACTAGTTGAGACCTTTTCCTCCACACATTTCTTGGGTTCTTTTCCATTACACTGTTCTGAAAAATTTAGATACCCTTTTCTTCTTGAACACTTCACTTCATCTTTTCATGTCAGAGTGGCCCAAGCTCTGCTTGAGTTCTCCTTCTCATGTCACCTGCGGAGACATAAATTCATAAATGTGGCTTTTGCTAGGCTGATGGCCTATGGAGCAAAGCTGAGCAAAAATGCTATCACAACATTCCATGATCAAAACCTCCCCAGTGCTGGTAAAAGGCTACAGGATCAAAATAATGAGACTTGCGGTCTACCTAGAGTAAGAATTTTGATAGAGAAGTTCTCTGTCATCCAACCCAGACTGTGGACTAGTAGTGATAAAGGGTTTCATACAAAGAATTTTATCTCCATGCAAAAGCTAATGCAGGAAGAAGTTTTCTTGAGCTACACCACATAACGTAGCCCCCAAAATCATAGGCATAAATACAGAGCTTTCCCTTCACTCTGCAGCTGGGACTTTATCAGCTGTCTGTTACTTCTCTCCTGAGTATTTCCTGACCTGTCTATTCTAATAAGCTGTAACATTTTCATAACTTTGTCTGTGGACTTATTCTTCGGGTTCCTTCTGCATGCTCAGTTACTATTGCTGGTTGCAAATGAACATGCCATCATGGCCAGAACACTCTCTTAAGGCAGAAGTTTATTTTTATTTTCATTTCTCAGGGATCACCATCGTCACTGACTCAGAGCAAACCATCATTTTCTTTCCTTCCTTCCTTCCTTCCTTCCTTCCTTCCTTCCTTCCTTCCTTCCTTTTTTCTTTCTTTCTCTCTCTCTCTTTTTAATTTCATTATTAAGGGATTAATGGTTTACAGTCAACAGTAAAATATAGTAGTTTGTACATGTGCAACATTTCTCAGTTTTCCCATAACAATCCAACCCCACTAGGTCCTCTTCTGCCATCATGTTCCAGGACCTGAACCCTTTCCCCAGCCACCTCAGAGTCTTTTACTTTGGTGCAATACACCAACTCCAGTCCAAATTCTGCATTGTGTTTTCACCTTTGTTCTTGTTTTTCAACTTCTGCCTATGAGTGAAATCATCCCATATTCATCTTTCTCTTTCTGGCTAACCTCACTTAACATGACTCCTTCAAGCTCCATCCAAGATGGGATGAAGAAAGTGAATTCACCATTTTTAATAGCTGAGTAGTATTCCATTGTTTATATAGACTACAACTTGCTCAGCCACTCATCTGTTGTTGAACACCTGGGTTGCTTCCAGGTTTGGCTATTACAAATTGTGCTGCTATGAACATATGTATAATACACAAACCTTTTTGGGTGGGTGTATTGGGTTCCTTAGGATATATCCCCAAGAGATGATTTGCAGGGTCATAGGGTAGGTTCACTTCTTGCCTTCTGAGAGTTCTCCAGACTGCTTTCCTTCGGGGTTGGACCATTGATATTCCCACCAGAAGTTCAGGAGGGTTCCTTTGTCCCCCAACCTCTCCAGCATTTGTTGCTGCTACCTTTTATGATGTATGACCTTCTCACAAGAGTAAAGTGTAAACTATCATTTTCTATAGTTCTCCCCCAAGCACACGCTTTTTTTCTTCTTCTTTCAGTTGTTTAAGGAGTGAGGATAACTGGTCATTGTTACTCCATCTTTGTTGGAAGACAAAGTGGCATGGTTTACATTTTTACCTTTTTTGGTTCCTAGTTAGTCATTTTGAAACATTTCTCCTCCTATCAACTGTATCTTCTTGCTGCTCACTTTTATTGAAAACATTATTTTCCCCCCCTCATCAATCTGTCGGAGCACTTTATGTATTATTTCCTGGCCCACATCGTTCAGTCTAAGCAATGAGCTGCCATCAGAAGTTTGTTTTGCTATGAAAACCTTACAAAGAGGATTATATATAATAAGCATTTGGTCCTTGCTCTTTTCTTGGCAGAAGTGTACTTAAAAGGTACACTACATTCTCATCAACAAATATGACCCAATGCAGCAGAAATTCACAAAAGATAAGGAAGAAATATCTATTTTCTCAGGGATGGTTTCAAGAGATAGTTTCTTTGTAGGGGCTTAGAGATGTGCAGGATGAAAAAGTTCCCAAAGTGATTTTTGATAATCCTGATTTAAGTGGTTGAGAGTCACCAATTTAAACACTAATTGTGAGAGTGATTAAATAGTTTGTTAAAGACTTTGGAGTTAGCAATGGAAGTGCCCTAGTTATTCTCAATATTTCTAAAAACCTAATGAAATGTTGCTTTTTTTTTTCACCAGGGCTGTTGCAGATGTTTGATCCATACATGAGAACTCTACCACTCCCCAAAATCTTTTCTCCTCTCCTCTCCTCTCCTCTTCTCTCCTCTCCTCTCCTCTCCTCTTCTCTCCTCTCCTCTCCTCTCCTCTTCTCTCCTCTCCTCTCCTCTCCTCTCCTCTCCTCTCCTCCCCTCTCCTCTCTTTTCTTTCCTTTCTTTTTCCTCCCTCCATTCCTCTCTCCCCCCTTTCTTTCTTCCTTCCTTCCTTTCTTCCCTCCTTCCTTCCTCCCTTTCTGTGTTCCTTCTTTCTTTCTTTTATAGAGGTGGAGACATGGGGTGAGAGGTAGTGAGGAGAAATAGAAACAACTGTAGCACTGCTCCACTGTTTGTCATGCAAGGGTCCCTGCAGATGACGACTGGAGGTTTAAACTGGAGTCCTCACACATGAGTACATGATTGTACTCTATGAGTGATACCACTACCCAGTCCTGAAATTTTACTTTTTAAAAATAGTTCAAGTCATTTATTGATGACACAACTGACTGATAAACAAGATGGTCAACTCTTTTTTTTTTTAATAAAAATATTTTCTGAGTGTAGTAACATGACTATATATTATATAACTGATAAGTGAAAAATAGTGAATTTGTTTTCAAAGAGAGGTTACTTGATATTGTTTAACAGATGTTATCTTTCATGAATAAGGGCAAGAGACTGGCATACTTTAATGATGACTGTTTAGTCACTATCAGGCCACCCCATCAGCTGAGGCCCTAGTCGGGGAATCCTGAGATTCCCAAATAGACATGATGCACCTAGACCTCGAACAAATCCCTCTCTCCATTGTTACTGGTCATCTCTATCAGGAATAACACAATAGACCCCTTTGTGGGCCCCCATAAGACCTTGCCCTCAACTTGGATCAACAATCATAGAGAATGTTTCATCATTTGAAAGTAGGCTGGACAACATACTCTATGCGACACCTGAGGAAGATGGGTCCTGATATTGGGGCAGCTTGGAATGTTCCTACTCATGACCACCGAATATGAGCTCAGATACACAGGGATGCAGAGGTTATATAGGCTCCTAAGCTGATTATGGGCCCCAGATCACATCAAATTAATGAAGTTTACAGTCAGCAATATTTATTACACCTTTCCATATTTGGGGACTACTCTGTTCCCTGATCCAGCTTTCTGGTTCTTTTTCCAGCCATGACATCATCTCCCCAGAGAATACCTGCATATCAGATGTCAGCTCAGAACAAACCAAACCAAACCAAACCAAACCAAACCAAACCAAACCAAACCAAACCAAACCAAACCAAACCAAACCAAACCAAACCAAAATGAAACCAAACAAAACAAAACACACTAGTATAGTTACGGGCCCTTTGGAATATAACTAAAATAGGCTTACTAACTACCTAAAAAACAGAGACCCCCAAATCTTCATCTGTAATATTCCAGAGTTTAGGTTCATGATTAGTCAACAATTTGTTTGGCTTTATATGTTAATTCTTCTTTCAACCACCAGGTTCCAAATGCTACTATGATGCCAAACAGACTTCCCTGGACAGACGACTCTATCAACGTGTCCTGGAGCCCTGCTTCTCTGGAGACCTGCTTCCCCAGAGCTCTGCCTCACTAGGCAAAGAGAGAGACAGGCTGGGAGTATGGATCAACCTGTCAACACCAATGATCAGCGGGGAAGCAATTATATAAAAGCCAGACCTTCCACCTTCTGTACCCCATAATGTCCCTGGGTCCAGAGGCATAAAGAATAGAAAGCTATCAGGGGAGGGGGGGTTGGGATGTGGAGTTCTGGTGGTGGGAACTGTGTGGAGTTGTACCCTTCTTATCCTGTGGTTTTTGTCAGTGTTTCCTTTTTTATAAATAAAAATTAAAAAATAGTAAAAAAAAAGTTAGCTTTCAAACATGTGGTTATGAGGAAAATAATAAATCTACGAATAAATCTGTTCTTATGGTAGAGAAAGCTGATTACTACACTATAGGCCATATCCTTGCACTTTTTTTTTTTGAGCACATAATTGCTTGGGAAGCTCAACTTCTCTAAGATTACTAGCCCTATGAAGAAAATAGAATTAGACATGGAAAAAAATCAGAGACAGTCTTTTTCTTGTATAGACCTGGGGAACAATTGCTTGCTGTTATTACTTAGACTTTCTTTTTCTTGCTTTCAAAGTCAAGTCACACACAACCCGAATTTCATTGCTTTCTTGGATGCTGGGCTCTGGATATTCTTGCCAGAAAAATCTCATTGTGCTTCTCAAAAGTATTGTGCTTCTCAAAAGCTTCCTGGAGCAGAGTGAAACTTGTTATATTTCTAAAATATCTAAGTTGCATAATATGGTTGAACTCTTAATTCCAGAAAACACATTTCATGTTGTATCTCTCTGTGTTAAAAGACACATAACACTTACTGCTATAATCATCATAAAATTTATAATTCAAAAAAATTTATAATTTAGTGGCATTAAGTCCATCTCCAACATTGTGCATCCATCACCACTCTCTAGTTCTAAAAGCTTTTCATCACTTCAGCTGGAAGCCCTGTGTTACATTTTTGTTAAAATGATGCATAGCTGGTCATGGCAGAGAAACGTTTAGAGAATCTGTAATTTTTCCTTCATTCTTTTTCTTTGATAGGACAGAGAGAAACTGAGAGGAGGAGGAGGGGAGAGATAGAGACAGAGAAAAAGAGACACATTTGTAGTACTGCTTCCCTATTCATAAAGCTTTCCGCCCCCTGCAGGTGGGGACTAGGTGGCCAAACCCAGGTCTTGGCACATGTTAATGTGTGCACTCAACCAGATGCTTCACTAACTCAACAATCTCTATACTTCTCACTATTTAAAAGGAAGGTGTTTGCTTCTTTATTTTTGTAAGTTTCAACCACAACTTTCAGAAATTGCTCATCCTAAACAATACCTAAGTTTTGACATTAATTTAAATCAATCAGATGAAGTAATTCTAATGAAAATGGCTGCAATTTAAAGTATTAACATCCTAAAAGAAACGTGAAGCTGAACACAGTCTAATTATATTCACATGTGTTCATGCTGATTTTCTTTCTACTGACAGAATATGATTTTTTAAAAATATTAATTTATTTATTCCCTTTTGTTGCTCTTGTTGTTTTATTGTTGTAGTTCTTATTGTGATTACTGATGTCCTTGTTGGATAGGACAGAGAGAAATGGAGAGAGGTGGGGAAAACAGAGAGAGGGAGAGAAAGATAGACACCCGCAGACCTGCTTCACCACTTCTGAAGCGACTCCCCTGTAGGTGGGGAGCCGGAGGCTTGAACTGGGATCCTTCAGCTGGTCCTTGTGCTTTGCACCACATGTACTTAACCCGCTGAGCTGCCACCTGACTCCCAGAATATGATTTTGAAGACATGTACAGTCTCTTTGACTATAGCAGTGAACTGGTTTGTTAACTATTGGGAGTGCTATATATACAAGAACTTCGCTGCTTCCCCTCTCTCAAAGAGTAGAGTCACACACTAGACAAAGCCAGAAATCTGAGTGATATCCCTTGATCATTCATCATCATAATCTGATGCAATTTAAACATCCTATCATATACTATGCAGTATGCAAGGTTCATACAATAAGGGGGGGAAAGACATATAAAATTCTGCTTTTCTATCTTACATCACCCCATATTAATAGTTTCCAAGTTTAGTCACTGTGATCAACTCAAACTCAGATCCACCTTTTTTCTCTTCCTCCTCAATGTAGACAACAGCTCCTGTCGCATTGCCATTAACTATACATATATTCATTATATGGTGACTGAGTGACATTGGGCAAGTACTGTTCTAAGGAATGGAAGGGGGGGAGCTTAGTTTAATGAGAAGATTGACATTCAGTAAGAAAGTTCAATAAAGTGTAATGAGAATATAAGTGGAATAACAGTGTTCAGTGTGGGGTGGGAGAGCTTCAATTAGTCAAGGCAGTAAAACAATGAATCCTTGGGAAAGAAAAGAATGTGCTGAAATCTGAATACAAGGCACAAGATAGCAGAGAAAGATGAGTCTAATATTATATATAGAGACCACAACACACTTGAAGTTCCAGAGGAGTAGGACTAAGAGCTTGAGTCTTAGCTGGAATAGAAAATTCATCTTAGCTGGAATAGAAAATCTCAAGGAAACAGAGATAGTGCTGAAACCAGTGAGCACTTTGGATCTGACTAGGCAAAAACTTGTGAACCCTATTAAAGATTTTAACTTTTCTGTAAGCTCAGTAGGTTCCCAAAGTATTGTTTTGGTGAGTATGAAATTACTTAATTTGCATTTTTTATTGGCCACTAAGCCTGTATTGGGAAATTTTTGGAGAGACTGATGTAATAAATAATACAGAAAGAGATGATGGAAATTAGAGCATGGTAGGATGAGGATATGAGAAAAGATTAAAGTCTATTCATTATCTCAAGCCCATGTGCTGAACTATGGCCAAAATGATATTTCTCTACCCGCTTTTTTTTGTTGCTCCCATTTTTTTATTGTTGTTGTAGTTATTATTGTCATTGTTATTTGATAGTACAGAGAGAAATGTAGAGAGGAGGAGAAGATGGGGAGGGGGAGAGAAAGATAGACACCTGCTGACCTGCTTCACCGCCTGTGAAGTGACTCCCCTGCAGGTGAGGAGCCGGGATCTCTAACCAAGATCCTTAGGGTCTCGAATCAAGATCCTTAAGCCAGTCCTTGCGCTTTGTGCCACCTGCTCTTAACCTACTGAGCTACTGCTCATCTCCCCAAAGTGATATTTCTAAATCAACTTGGCCTATGATTCCCTGTTTTAAAATGGTTCAACAATTCCACACTGCTTCTGGATAAATAATAAGCTCCTTGAAATTTTATATTTTTCCTGGGTTGGTGTCTTCTTACCTCTCTAGTGAATTTTCACCTTCCATGAAGGAACTTCCATTCAATCTTATTGAACTGGCTTGTGCTTTACTGAATGCCCCTAGCGCACTTCAGTACCAGATTCTCTCTTTAGTGATACACCACCTCTACCTAAATTCTTAACTTACTCATGATCTCAATTCCTAGATTCCTCAATACTGGATTTTGTCCCTACCCTTATAGCAGAACCATGTTGCATTTTCTCATTTGTCTTTCCCAATAGTGTGGAAGGTCATTTCAATCACCAGCACAGAATACAAGATTTGAATACATTGTGAAGTCAGTATAGAACAAATGAAAGAATCAGTAAATGAATAACAAAACTTTCAAATATTTGCTGTGATAGTTAAAATTGGAGTTTCAGACAATTTGTGTAAGATTATTTTGCTAAATTTTTAGATTTTATTTTAATGACAGACATAGACAGGAACACAGAGATACTAGAGCACTGCTCAGACCTGGCTACTGTGGTGCAGGGATTGAACCTGGGGTTTCAGAGCCTCAGATGTGTCTTTGCATAACTATCATGCTGTCTCCTAAACCCTTTGTTAAATTTTAAGGAGAGAACCTCAAATTCAAGGTCTACGGGAAGACATACTTGGTTTAAAACAGATTAGATCTCAAACAATTAAGCTTCAAATATGATTTTAAAAAATATTTATTTATTCCCTTTTGTTGCCCTTGTTGTTTTATTGTTATAGCTATTATTGTTGTTGTTATTGATGTCGTTGTTGTTGGATAGGACAGAGAGAAATGGAGAAAGGAGGAGAAGACAGAGAGGGGGAGAGAAAGACACCTGCAGACTTGCTTCACTGCTTGTGAAGCGACTCCCCAGCAAGTGGGGAGCCAGGGGCTCAAACCGGGATCCTTACTTGAGTCCTTGCGCTTTGCACCACCTGGCTTAACCAGATGCGCTACCGCCTGACTCCCTCAAATATGATTATTTAATTCCACTATTATTCTGCACAATACTGATTTTTACAATGATTTGGAGTATTCAGCATAATGTTTTTAATACCAGATCAAATGAGAAATCTTTCAAGGCTTACAAATGTAAAATATTTTAAACCAACATTGCTTTTATTATAAAGCAAAGAAAGATCATTCAAAATCATGTAGTGGTGAAACATTCTTGACTGATGACAGATTGCAGGAAGCTTTCTGTTAATGCAGAATTAAATTTTTAAAATGGAAAGTAATATTTTCTTTTTTTTGGTTTATTTATTTATTCCCTTTTGTTGCTTTTGTTTCATTGTTGTTGTTTTTGATGTCATTGTTGTTGGATAGGACAGAGAGAAATGGAGAAAGGAGGGGAAGACAGAGAGGGGGAAAGACACCTGCAGACCTGCTTCACCGCTTGTGAAGCAACTCCCCTGCTGGTGGGGAGCCAGGGGCTTGAACCTTGCACTTTGTACCACATCACTTAACCAGCTGAGCTACTGCCCAACTCCCTATTTTCTTTTTGTTTTGCCTAAGTCATTTATTTATTTGCCACTGGGATTATGGCTGGGGCTTTGTGTGGCACTATGAATCTACAGTTTCCAGCAGCCATTTGTTTGTTTGTTATTCTTGTTTCATTTGACAGGATAGAGAGAAATTGAGAGGGGAGGGGGAAAGAGAGTGAAAGAAAGAAAGAGAGGGAGAGAGACAGAGAGAGAGGAGAGAGACACCTACAGACCTGCTTCACCACTTGTGAAGTGTCCTTCTTTCAGCTGGGGATGTGGGGTCTCAAACCTGGATCCTTGTGCATGGTAGTTTGTGTGTTTTATGGGGTGTGCCACCACCAAGCCTAAAGTAATATTTTCTCAACTGAAAGCAATTATGTAGGGGGAAATCATGGCACAGAGATTATGATTAGTCTACCTATAGTTTTAGGATTACTCACAAACATAAAATATTTATTAATGATTTGCAACAATTTTGTTTTTTAATTAAAAAACCTGCAACATTTTATACAGAATGTTGGGATATTAGATTTGACCCATTTAGATAGGATTTGGGTAATGCTTTAACAATATACTGGAAGTTGCTGTCCTAATTATGAATTTCCATGGCTAAGTGATTATGGATTTCCAGTATCTGCTGCCAGTATACAGCAAAAGTACACAATCGGGAGACCACCTGGGACTGCAATGAGACAGGAACCCACCAAATCACTGGTGAGTGCAAACACATGTGGCTCGTGGACAGAGAGAAGGCTAGGGAGAGATTAAGTGGCTGGTAACAGTCTGGCACTTTACCAACTGAGACACCACTTCCAGTCTGTTTCACCAACAAAAAGACGGCTGAAGGGAGGAGAGGACTCCTTTAAGACTCATCAAATGTAACTTGAGTCTCCATTGCTACTGCCTTCAGAATCTGGAGCAGCAGAGGGGGAGGCCCTGTGCTGACACCAAGGGACAGAGAACTAACTAGGAAACTCAGGAGAAGATCTCTACCTCAGTGGCCTAGTGTTGTGGCTGAGAGTCTCTTTGCATAACCAATGGGTTATCTCTGCCCCACCCTGCTTTATCTCTTGGTCAGGAGTCAATGATTAAGCTTAGAAGACTACTTATAGTTTAAAAGCCCTCAGGCTCCCATAGCCTACAGGGAAGAAAAAGAACAAAAGAGGCTTTTAAGCCACTGAGCTCCAACTCAGGGATTAAAATACTATTGAAACAACTGTCAATTTCCACAACTGTGAACCCTCTAATTACCTTACTTAGACACAAATCAATCCAGGCAAGAGTAATCAGTAATTTGAAAAGTACTGAGAGAGGGATCTTATAACATACTATATAAAATGGTTAAACCAACAAGAAGAAATATTGGAGAAATGAACCAGGATAAGAGTCCAGATAAAAGCCCCCCAAAGGTTGAAGCACAAAATAATAGGGTCAACATCCAAACACTAGTAAAGGAAATAATCATAGGCTTGAGTAAAGAGTTTGAAAGAATTATCAGAAATGCAGGAACAAAAAGTAGTCAATCAACTCAAGTCTTGGGAACATCTTGAATTACTATTTTAAAAAAATATTTGTTTATTGGGAGTCGGGCTGTAGCGCAGCGGGTTAAGCGTAGGTGGCGCAAAGCACAAGGACCGGCATAAGGATCCCGGTTCGAACCCTGGCTCCCCACCAGCAGGGGAGTTGCTTCACAGGCGGTGAAGCAGGTCTGCAGGTGTCTATCTTTCTCTCCTCCTCTCTGTCTTCCCCTCCTCTCTCCATTTCTCTCTGTCCTATCCGACAATGACAACAACAATAATAACTACAACAATAAAACAACAAGGGCAACAAAAGGGAATAAATAAAATAAATATTAAAAATTTTTTTTTAAAAATTTATTTATTATTGGATAGAGACAGAGAGAAATGGAGAGGGGAGAGGGAGATAGAGAGGGAAAGAGACAGAGAGACATCTGTAGACCTAGGTGCTTCATCACTCATGAAGCTTTCCCCCTGCAGGTGTGGACCAGGGGCTTGAACCTGGGTCCTTGTGCACTATAATGTGAGTGCTTAACCAGGTGTGCCACTGCCTGGTCCCAGACTTACTGTTTTTTACAATCTACATTTAGTCTGTCAGGAATTCTGTTGTTAACTTCAAAGAATCTGACTACTTTTATCACTACCAACAGGGTCCAAGTCATTCAAACTTCTCATTTGGATTATTAAAAATTCTTCCTGTTTTTGTTGTTTTTACCCTTGCTACCTAACCCTTTATTGTCTATCTTCAATATAGTACTAAGAGCAACCCCCCTTTTATTCTCTTTCTAAGTCACACCTAAACCTCTTACTACTTCTGAATGTCCTACCATTTTTTTTCTTCTCTTTCAGGATCCTGATGGAATTGGAATCCAGAGCCCTCTAGTCATCGTTACCTAACATTTCTCCCCCTCTGGAAGTATGAATCAAAATTCTTTTTTAAAAAAATTTTATTTATAAAAAGGAAACACTGACAAAAACCATAGGATAAGAGGAATACAACTCCATACAATTCCCACCACCAGAACTCCGTATCCCATCCCCTCCTCTCATAGTTTTCCTATTCTTCATCCCTCTGGGAGTATGGACCCACTGTCATTATGGGGTGCAGAAGGTGGAAAGACTGGCTTCTGTAATTGCTTCCCCACTGGACATGGGTGTTGGCTTGAACCAAAATTCTTTTTTAGGGTGCAGAAGGTGGAGTTCTGTCTTCTATAATTGATTCTGTACTGGACATGGACATTGGCAGGTCAATCCATACCCCCAGGCTTTTTCTATCTTTCTATTTTTTTTTATTTCTTTATTGAGGCATTGATGTTTTACATTTCACAGTAAATACAATAGTTTGTACATGCATAACATTTCTCAGTTTTCCACATAACAATACAACCCCACTAGGTCCTCTGCCATCCTTTTTCAGGACCTGTACTCCCCCCCCCCCCCAGTCTTTCACTTTGGTGCAATACACCAACTTTAGTTCAGGTTCTACTTGTGTTTTATCTTCCGATCTTTAAAAGAACAACCCTTTTTAAAGAGGTCATGTTGTTGGAAGTTCTTGCCATAGCAATTAGGGAGGAGCAAAGAATTAAAGGCATACAGATTGGAAGAGAAGAAGTCAAACTCTCACTATTTGCAGATGACAAGACAGCATACTTAGAAAAACCTAAAGAATCTAGCAGGAAGCTTTTGGAAGTTATCAGGCAATATAGTAGGTGTCAGGCTACAAAATTAATATACAAAAGTCAGTGGCAATCCTTTATGAGAACACTAAGTTGGAAGAAGAAATCCAGAAATCAATTCCTTTTATTATAGCAACAAAACAATAAAATATCTAGGAATAAACCTAATAAAGAAGTGGGAGGCTTGTATACTGAAAACTATGAGTCACTATTCAAGGAAATAGAAAAGGACACAAAGAAGTGGAAAGATATTCCACATTCATGGGTTTGAAGAATTAACATCACTAAAATGAATATACTACCCAGAGCCATAAACAGATTTAATGTAATCCTCATCAAGATACTACCTAATTTTTAAAAGAATATAATAAAATCCACAAATGTTTATCTAGAACCAGAAAAATTCCTAGAATTTCCAAAAGAATCTTGAGAAAAAAGAACATAACTGGAGGCATCTCCCTCCCAGATCTCAAATTGTATTATAAGGACATTGTAATCAAAACTGCTTGGTACTGGTACATACATAGACACACTGACCAGTGGAATAGAACTGAGCACCCAGAAGTAAGCCTCCACACTTATGGACATCTAATCTTTGACAAATATGCCCAGACTATTAAATGGGGGGAAGGGGAGTGTCTTCAACAAATGGTGTTGGAAAATATGGGTTTAAACATGCAGAAGGGGAGTCAGGCGGTAGCACAGCAGGTTAAGCACATGTGGTGCAAAGCACAAGGACCGGGGTAAGGATCACGGTTTGAGACCCCGGCTCCCCACCTGCAGGGGAGTCACTTCACAGGCGGTGAAGCAGGTCTGCAGGTGTCTATCTTTCTCTCCCCTCTCTCTGTCTTCCCCTCCTCTCTCCATTTCTCTCTGTCCTATCTAACAATGACAACAATAACTACAACAATAAAACAACAAGGGCAACTAAAGGGAATAAATAAAAAAACACAAAAAAGAAATATTAAAAAAAAAAACATGCAGAAGAATGAAACTGAACCACTATATTTTACCAAACACAAAAGTGAATTCCAAGTGGATCAAGGACTTGGATGTTAAAGCATAAACTACCATATACTTAGAGGAAAATATTGGCAAAACTCTTTTCCATCTAAAATTTAAAGATATTTTCGATAATATGAATCCAGTTACAAAGAAGACAAAAACAAACTGATGGAACTATATCAACTTAAAAAACTTCTGCACAGCAAAAGAAACCACTACCCAAACAACAAGACCCCTCACATAACAGAAGATCTTTACATGCCATACATCAGACAAGAGGCTAATACCAAAATATATAAAGAGTTTGCCAAACTCAACAACAAGAATACAAATGATCCTATCCAAAAATGGGGAGAGGACATGAACAGAATATTCACCAAAGAAAAGATACAAAAAGCCAACAAACATGAAAAAAATGTTCCCAGTCATTGATTGTTAGAGAAATGCAAATAAAGACAACGAGATACTACGTCACTCCTATGAGGATGTCATATACCCGAAAAGATAGCAACAAATGCTGGAGAGGTTTTAGGAACAAAGGAACCCTCCTGCACTGCTGGTGGAAATGTCAATTGGTTTAACTCCTGTGGAGAACAGTCTCGAGAACTGTCAGAAGGCTAGAAATGGACCTATCCTATTACCCTGCAATTCCTCTCCTGGGGATATATCCTAATGAACCTAACACATCCATGAAGTTTTTCCTTTTTACCTGGAGGTGGAAACTGGAGGCTTGAACCCGGGTCCTTGTGCATTGTAACATGTGCACTACCACCCAGGCCTGTCACAAAATTTTGATGTGTTCTGTTAATCAGCAAAAGATGGTTATCAATAACATTTCCTTCCTGCTATGATGTCCTATTCCATTCTTTCTTCACATCTAACTTGTTACCCTTATTCTCTCATTTGACTTCAGCCACACAGACATCCTCTCACTTTGCAATGAATTCCCTTTTCTTGGGCTGTTTTTTTTCCCCCTTTCATGTGCCCCTATAGCTTGCTCTATTGTTTCCTCCAGCTTTCTGCTTAAGTAGACTATTGCCCTTTCACGCTGTCTCATTTGTTTATCACCATCTGGCATGCTATATATTTACTTATTTATTTTTACATCATGTGTTTTCTAGAAGGTAAACTCCACAAGGACAGGAACCTTAAATATTTTATTTGTTATTGCATCCCCAGTGCCTACAATACCTGTTACTTAATGACATCCAATAAATATTTGTTGAAAACATTGAAGTGAGCAAGAACAAAATGAATGGAAGACATTCAGTCCCCTCAGCAGGGTTATAGAAAATTCTTATGACTAACAAGAATTTCTTTCTTTCCTTCCTTCTTTCTCACCCCTTCTCCATCTTTTGCTTCACACACCAGTCCTGCCACTGTAATTCAGATTTACTGGAGTAAGATGCTGATTTTTTTCCGTTATTCATTTATATTTTTAAAAATACATTTATTACCATAACAATTCTTAAATTGTATTATGAAATAATTTTGCTCAAAATTATGCTTGCATGAAGAAGTTCTGTGATAAATAATCCTCAGAGGCACTACATATTATATCCTTCTCTGGAAAATTCATGTGCACTGGCAAATAAAAAGCGATCAGTCCTTCAACAAAGAAACTTATTTAATTTCTTTTACTCAGTAATGACTGTACTTGCTTGCTGAAAGATACTTTATTTTTAAAACTAAATTTCTAATTGATCATACAGTCAATACTCACTAGTGCTCTCTGCAGGTAAGGTCTTTTGCCTATCACATCTTCCTAATTTCTCTGTGAGGTTACTGTACTCACTGTCATTTTACAGATGAAAAAAACTGACGCATGGAGAAATTACCTAAGTTGTTTATAGTTACACAATTAAGTTTCAGGAGTAGGACACACATCTAAATATTGTTGGTGTGGTCACCTCAGTGATGAGAAGTTTGAGTTCCTTAACTAATAAAACAATTTTCAGAAGTTAGTCTTTATTATAGCTAACAGCCATTTTTTGGGAATATTAATCTCAGTATGCCTCCCTAACAAGCAATCTGTGTCATTTCCCTGTTAGACCTAATCTCAAATGGTTTAATTATGGATAAGAATTTCACTTACTATATTTCTAAATTTGTCTGTGGCTTAACAAGAGAAACAGTAACTCAAAGAATCTCATCTAGTGACAGAAATTCACACAGTGCCAGAGTCTGGAAGAAAATTCTCTGGGCTTTGGGCTAGAGTTCATGTAGAACATGGTTCTCCAAATGAGATCTCCTAACCACCCATATCAGCATCAAGGGGAACTTGATAAAAATGCAATGTCTTGGTCTCACCATAGACCCATGAAATTAGAAATTGGACAGGGCTCAGCAGTAAGTAAATAAAAAAGTTCTCTTGCTAGTTCAGATGCACCCTAAGGTGTGAGGTGGGTCTTCTGTGCACCTATATGTACTTCAGCCCAGTTAATAAGAATGTCCCTCAGAAAAAAAAGATCAACATTCCTTCAGCATGTATATGCTAATGCCAGGGCATATCAACTGGTGCATGTAATAACAGTTCTACTGAATCATATATTAGTCATACTTCCAGTCTACTTTCCTTAAGTGATTTTCACAGCTGGCAAAAATAAGAAAAAACACTTCGAATTTTCCTTTTAAACAGCATCTATTTAAGGTAACAGATAAAGGGGCTTTCTTTGGAATCTAAAAGAAGTGCATTTAATTCATGGTTACTCTTTGTTACTGCTAATAAGCTAGTTATGTGTCTCCTGCCTGGCAAAGTGATAATTGCTTTTTAATATCTTGCTTTGCTGTGTTGTAAAACACTGAAAAGAGGGGGCTGGGCGGTTGCGCATCAGGTTAAGTGCACGTGGCGCAAAGCGCAAGGACCAGCATAAAGAACCCAGTTCCAGTCCCTGGGTCCCCAGCTGCAGGAGAGTCGCTTCACTGGCGGTGAAGCAGGTCTGCAGATGTCTTTCACTCCCCCTCTCTGTCTTCCCCTCCTTTCTCCAATTCTCTCTGTCCTAATAACGACGACATCAATAACAACAACAATAATAACTACAACAACAATAAAAAAAACAACAAGGGCAAGAAAAGGAAAAAAAATTAAAAAAAATTAAAAAAGGGAGTCTGGCAGTAGTGCAGCGGGTTAAGCGCACATAGCGCAAAGCGCAAGGACCAGCATAGAATCCCTGTTCGAGCCCCACCCACAGGGGATCGCTTCACAGATGGTAAAGCAAGTCTGCAGGTGAAGCAGGTCTGCAGGTGTCGCCTATCTTTCTCTCCCTTCTCTGTCTTCCCCTTTTCTTTCCATTTCTCTCTGTCCTATCCAACAACGACGACGACATCAGTAACTACAACAAAAAGGAAATTAAAAAAAAAAAAACACTGAGAAGAATGTGCACAATAAGATGGAAGTGGCATGCTGGGACAGGACAGGTTAGCAGGAGCTGCTTCTGCATACCTCTTTGTATCTCTGCTTTCAGAGGTGTCACATTGGTAGCTTAAAAATCACCAATAGTAAGAATATTTACACCATGAAAATTGGCAAGGGTTACAAATCAGGGCTGTCTTTTAAATAAAATCAAGTTCAGAGAGTCAACCGCTGAGACCCTAAAATGTGTGAAATAGTAATTGTGGAAACATTATTTGTGGTAGAAAAAAATGGGAGGGTATTTAGGATAATCAACTGGAGAGTGTAGAATTCGAAAGGTTATCATACAGCCATCAGACAAAGAATTTGCCATATCATTGAACAAGATTATAAGGTAACACATATTGCATAATGTTATTTTTTGAGAACAGCAAGAAAATGTATATGTATCTCTGTAAATACGTATGTATTTATATTATATCTTATCAGTTAACTTTTTTGTAAGATTTATTTTTTATTTAGTTTAATTATTTTTATTTATTTTTATTTTTTTTATTGTGGTTAGTCTTACAATTTTTGTTGAAGTTCTAGAAATTTTTAATGTGTATTTTAAAGTGGAGTCCTTTTGATGGTTCCTTTTCACCTCTTCCTGATGACTTTTCCTATCTAGAATCAATATTCCGTTTCTCTCTTGGTTCCTTGCCTGCCTTAAAACTGGAAGAGGGTTAGGAAATTAGGGCATGGGTCTGGGTCATAATAAGAGTAGAGATGGAAGTGTATCAAGTATTTGAGAAGTAACCAATGTATCTCTTGTACTACAAGGTAAATTGATGTAGATTTGTGGCTTTCCTTACCTAGAGCAATAAATTATCCTTTGGGGACAGAATGCATGCATGGAAACCTCAGTTTGAAAACAGTGGATAAAAATGAGCTATACTGACAGAAAACCAGAAGCTCAGTTATGTCAGCTTCTGGGGAAGCATGTGAACATTCTTGATGTCACTAGGTGCTGGGATAGCCTGAGGGTAATTCTTCCCGAGCTAGTGCTCTCTGGGTTGGAGAGAACTCAACTGGAGCCGATCTAGGCTGCTGCGTGGGAGAGGGATCAGGAACTCGTGCCGCACTAACTTCGCAGGAGATACACTCTGGAACTCTCGGAGCCGGAAAGCAATTTCCAAGTCTATTTAGTTTAATTTTTAATTTTAATTAATTAATTATTTTTATTTATAAAAAGGAAACATTGACAAACCATAGGATAAGAGGGGTACAACTCCACACAATTCCCACCACCAGAACTCCGTATCCCATCCTCTCCCCTGATAGCATTCCTATTCTTTAACCCGCTGGGAGTATGGACCCAAGGTCATTGTGGGATGCAGAAGGTGGAAGGTCTGACTTCTGTAATTGCTTTGCCGCTGAGTATGGGCACTGACTGGTAGATCCATACTCCCAGCCTGCCTCTCTCTTTCCCTAGTAGGATGGGTCTCTGGGGAAGCAGAGCTCCAGGACACATTGTGGGGTTGTCTGTCCAAGGAAATCTGGTTGGCATCATGGTAACATCTGGAACCTGGTGGCTGAAAAGAGAGTTAACATACAAAGCCAAACAAACTGTTGAATAATCATGAACCTAAAGGCTGGAATAGTGCAAATGAAGAGTTGGGGGGTCCTCCATTTTGTAGATAGCTAGTAGTCATATTTTAGTTACATTCCAAAGGGCCTGTGGCTATACTAGTTTTTTTTTCCGCTGAGCCTGCAATCTGATATGCAGATGGTTCCAAGTTATTGTCTGGGGAGATGACATCATGGCTGGAAAAGGAACAGAAACTTGGATCAGGGAAGAGAGTAGCTCCCTAGTGTGGGAAAGGGGTATAAATATTGTTGACTGTAAACCCCATTGATTTGATTTGGTCTGGGGCCCATATTCAGCTTAGGAGCCTATGTGACCTCTGTATCCCTGTAAATCTGAGTTCACATTCTGTGGTCATGAGTAGGAACATTCCAAGCTGCCCCAATATTGACCCATCTTCCTCAGGTGTAGCTTAGAGTATGTTGTCCATGCTCCCTTCAGAGGATGGAACATTCTCTACCGTTGTTGATCTAAGTTGAGGGCAAGGTCCTATGGGGGCCCACAAAGGGGTCTATTTTGTTGTTCCTGATTGAGATGACCAGTAAGAATGGAGAGAGGGATTTATTTGAGGTCTAGGCCCATCATGTCTGTTTGGAAGTCTCAGGACTCCCCGAATAGAGCCCTAGATGACGGGGTGGCCTGATAGTGACTAAAGAGTCATTATTAAAGTATGCCAGTCTCTTGCCCTTATTCAGCTTTTGCAGTCCTTGCTTTGATGAGGTTAGCTTTGAAGTGAGTGAGATAACTGTAATAGGAAGTAGGTGAGGAGGGTATCTAAGTCTAATTAGATACTATTTCCTTAGGAACTTTTATACTGACTCACTGCAGACTATTGTGTACTTTTGCTTTCAAATACATATTTTGTCCTAATTTATGGATACATGTGAATATATGCTCTATCTCATGGGATCTGGTCTATATGTAGGTTTTGGGACTTTGATAGGAAGTGAGCCACCTGGAATGGAATTAGAGAATACTATGAAAGGAAAGGTCTCACCAGATTAATGAAGCTGAAGGTCTGACATTCCACGCCTGATGTCTCTGGACACAGTCTGAAGTGAAGCCTGCTGAAGTGGTACTCGTTCTGTTGATTAGGTTGGAAAAGAGAAATTTCCCATGAGTGGTCATCCCACTTCCGGTTATCTTGTCCATCTCCAAAAATCTCTCCCTTTACACTGTCTGAACTGGAAGACGCTTTGAAGAGGGTTAAACCGGGAACAGCTGCTGGCTATGATAACATCACCCCAGAACTCATTCTTAACCTGGGGTCCCGCGGCAAAGAAGTGGCTCGCTTCATTCCTGTCCCACATCTTGGAATCTGAGTCTATGCCCAAAGTTTGGCATTGTGCGAAGATTATAGCGGTTTTGAAACCAAAGAAAGACCCAACACTGGCTGCCAGCTATAGACCAATTTCTCTCCTCTCCGTGTGTTACAAACTCCTTGAGAGGCTGCTTCTGTCATGAATTTCTCCTCTTACAGAGAAATTCCTATCACCCGCCCAAGCTGGTTTCCGCCCAGGAAGATCTACCTGCAAACAAGCCCTGACCCTCTCAACTTACATCGAAAATGGATTCCAGAAGAATTTAAAGACGGGTGCTGTCTTTGTTGATCTCACAGCAGCCTATGACACAGTCTGGCACTGTGGTCTCCTAGTCAAGATCTCAAGATGCCTGCCTCCATGGGTGGCCAACACTATATCGTTTCTTCTCCAAAACAGAAGATTCCGGGTGCATCTGGGTGACAAGTCTAGCAGATGGAGACTTGTCTCAAGTGGCCTCCCCCAGGGCTCTGTTCTGGCTCCTACGCTATTTAATATTTACATCAATGACCTCCCAGAAACTTCTTCAAGGAAGTTCATCTACGCCGATGACATCTGCTGTGCAACTCAGGCATCAAAGTTCGACATCCTCTAGGAAACACTCACGAAAGACATGTCTCTGATATCTGATTACTGTAAAAAATGGCGACTAATCCCTAGCACTGCAAAAACGGTATTATCTGTTTTCCATCTACACCATGCCTCGGCCTCGTGTGAGCTTAATGTGCAGCTTGGCGATACGAGAATCCGGCATGAAGCCCAGCCAGTCTATCTTGGCATTACTCTCGATCGCACTCTGTCATTTCACAAACATCTCATAAAAACTGCAGCAAAGGTGGGCGTGAGGAATAACATCATTGCAAGACTGGCCAGCTCCTCATGGGGCGCAAGCGCTTCCACACTACGATCATCATCTCTGGCATTATGCTATTCCACTGCAGAATACTGTGCCCCAGTATGGTTCCGTAGCTCCCATGTCCACATGGTCGATTCCAAATTATATTCCTCCATGAGGGTAATTTCTGGAACTATCCATTCCACCCCGGTTCCATGGCTGCCAGTTCTTAGCAACATCGCCCCGCCAGATATTCGTCGGGATGCGGCATCATCTAAATTCATTTCCCACGTCTATGCTCGACCGGACCTGCCAATATACGCGGATATCTTTGCCCACCCTGTCCAATGCTTGACGTCTAGTCACCCAATCTGGTCCGCTATGCCTACACTGAACTTCTCTGTTCCAGACTCTTGGAAACAGAGTTGGCAGTCAGCTGAGGTAAAGAACAAACACCTCATCACAGACCTCTGCAAGCGTCAACCCGAATTTGACCTAGCACGTTATGATTGGGCCCTCCTCAATCGCTATTGAACAGGCCATGGCCGGTGCGCTGCTATGTTCCATTGCTGGGGAGCCAGAGACGACCCGAACTGCCCCTGCGGCTCCAGACAGACTATGACCCACATGGTCAATGACTGCCACCTCTCCAGACTTAAAGGAAGTCTCAAAACTTTACATCAGGCTCAACCTGATGCTGTTGACTGGCTATGGAAGAAGGCAAATGCTAGAAGAAGAAGAATTAGGTTGGGATTAGCAGATGCAATATCATTTGGTATGAATTGAGAGAAGCATGCAAGAAAGTGAGCCCCACTCTAGAGGTTCCAGGACTGGGGGAAATACAGGCTCTATAGAGGAAGCTGAAGGTTCCTGCTGTCTTAGGGTTAAGAAGACAATAGATAGTTATTACTATAATCACATTATTTGTGATTGTGTTAACTTTAAAAAATCCCTTTATTAGGATTTGCTGTATCATACACAACATCATTATAATTTATGTTCTTTGACATTATTTGTATATAGCTTTGCCACCGGTTGCTTCTGTTCCCTGGTGTAGGCTTTTAAGAGAGCCAACATATCAAAGACTCAGCCTATGCATTAAAACGACTCAGTCTGTGCTTTAAAAAGTTTGAGACATATAATCAATTTTTCTTCTCTCATATTAAATAGTGATTTATATGACTACAAATTAACAGGAGTATATATAAACACCATTCTCACCACCAAAAGACTGTGTCTCATCACTCTTCCCACCCCGCCGCCCCAGGAAGCCGAACATACATTCTCATCTTCACCACAGGGTTTTTACTTTGCTGTACTACTCCAAGGATTTATTTATTTTTATAAGAGATGTAGAGGGAAAGAGAGAAGTTAGAGCATAGTTCTGGCATATTAAGTGCTAGAATCAAATCAGAAAGCTCATGCAAGTTAGTTTAACACAGTATTCTTACTAAGAAAGACATAGGAGGAGGACATTTTTAACTTGTATTTTTAACTTCTTTATATACTTTTTTAATTTTTTTGCCATTAGGGTTATTGCTGGGCCTCACTCCCAGTGACCAGTATGTTTGTTTTTTTGTTTTGATTTTTCTTTCCTTTCTGATAGAGGCAAAGAGATAAGGAAGGAGAGAGAAGGAGAGAAAGAGAGAACCTGCAGTACTGTTTTACCACTTGTGTGCTGGAGCTTATGCGGGGTGACTCTCAGCAAGGAAGGTAAACTACCTGTTTTCCTTCGATAGCTCACGGACTCAATGATATAGGCAAGAGATACCAGGGGAGAATTGGACACTCTCATTTATTTGGGGGTGGGCTTGGGTTTATATAGGAATGCAGACAAGGAACATTTTTCAAATATGTCAGAAATTACAGTTTTCTTAAAGGTCAGCTTGCCCCTATGGTAGGGGGCTGGTATGACAAGAATTGATGCAGATACATAAAGGTCAAGATAATTAGTCTCCTGATGAAGGCATTTAATTACCCAAATGCGTTTGAGAGGAGAATAGGGATTAAACCAGTTATGGTGAGATAGAGAGAAGATAAGCAAGGTTTGATGTAATTTAAGGACATCAAACGGCACTGTTAGGAGTGTGTGATAAGGTGTGCTCTCCTTTGTGATCAGAAGGTGAGGTGAACTTTGAGTAAATGAATCTTAAAGCAGGCAGCCATATGACCTGCAGTTAGCGGGGAGAAACAGTGAGATCTCTGTGGGCTTGAGAGTCTGATAAGGGGAAACTGAGTCTGAGAGACATTTTTCCCCTTTGCTCATCTCTTGTGAGAGAGGCTAACAAGGGGTGTCTTTCCAGACCTCCATCCAAGGATGGGGGAAGTTTTCTCTAAGCTCTACCAAGCTTTCACATAGTCCCACACTTGTGAAGCTTCACCCTTGCAAGTGGGGACTGGGAGAGTCCTCAGGCCTGGTCATGTGTGCATTGTGCCTGTGCATTGTACTTGGATTTATGTACATGTATATTTATATACAAGTATAACCTTTGTGATAAATTAGTTTTGCTTTTCTGCAATTAATTTTTACAAGACACTGCTTTAGATTAATTTTTTAATGAAATATTATCTTTGGCAGCCCCACAAGATAGTGATGTCAATATTTTTTTTTGCTTTTTCCTGTTTCTCATATTATCTGCATATGCAGAAGGAATCCAATAAATACAAAGTGATAAATGGAAAAACAAATAAATTTATTTAATATGTGCAGTAAAGTTGTTTTGGTTAACCCCACACAGTTCATTTATAGAATAAACCGTTTGTACACAGTTCAGTGTCAGCTTGGGCTAGCAAGATATCTGACTGGAGAGAAGAGGTTGGTGTGATCTGATTAGAGAGGCTCCTGGACAATAGCTGCAAGATTTAGGGCTTACAATGCTGGGAAAGAGAGAGCTTTAATGTGTTCCTGAATGAGGACTAAAACAACATTAACTATGTATTGAAATGGTAAGGGTGAGGAGACAGGAAACTGGAAGGTGGGCAGAGAAAAATACAGATCTTGTAGCAATACAGGCATGAGACGGCAAGTACTTGGACTAGGGCTGGCATGATATTCACTCCCCTTTTTTGCAGAGAAAAAAGGGCATACTTTTTGAGAACGTTTTTTTCTTTTAAAATTTTTGTTTTTTTTATTAGTGATTTAATATTGATTTACCGAATAACAGGGGGTATAATTCCATATGGTTGCCACCACCAGAGTTCTGTGTCCCATCCCCTCCATTGGAATCTGCAGTAGTTCTTTTGAGAACTTTTGAAGGGGAGAAATAATACTGAGATGACTGATTAAATATAGAAGAGAGAAAACCAGAAAAATATTAGAGGTGACTCTAAGATTCTTTGGCAAAGGCACCCACATATTGTTATGCAATGTAGGAGTTGTGAGAAGAAGCAGTTCTGGAAATGAAGCAATGAATTATTCTTGGATGCAGTGATGTAGAAGACTTGTAGAAGAATTGTATCACACAGGTAGACCTGTACTGGAGTTGGTTGAAAATAAGGCATAACAACATTCTTAGGAACTAGTGTAGGGGTAAGATTTGAAACTAACAATAGATGTATTTCCCCAAGGAACAAGTAATAAGGGAGTGGAGCAAGTGGTGACATTCCTGAGAGTAGGAAGGAAGAGATGGGATGACAAGAAAGAGGTCAATGAGCAGCAAGAGAGATGGAAGAAAAACCAGGAAGCAGCACTGCTGCAAAAAACAAATGGAGGACAAATTTCAGAGTGTGGGTAGACTGTAATATGAAATGCAGGTGGGTTGAAGAAGAGGAAGTACTAAAAAGAACTGTGGTTTGGAAATGAAGTCATGTTTAACTCTGATAGTTTCGTTATCTGGAGATGTGAGTGGTGGGATGTAGCAGAAGATCTGAAATAAATCAGGGACTGAAAGATAGAACAATGAGTAAAGTTTTACAGTACAAGTCAAAAAGAACCAAGGATACTGTTGAATGTAAAACATTAATTCCTCAATAAGGAAATAAAAAAAAACACAAAAAGAACTAGCGAGAGGGTATAGACAGGTCAACCAATACTTGATTAGCATTTTAAGATGGGGGAGAATTGAAACTATTTGGAAGGATAATGGAAAAGTCCAAATAAACGAGAATTGAGATAGTAGAAAAACCAGGAGCTATTTCATGAAATGGACCCAAAGAGTAAGTAGAACAGCATTACAGTAATGTTGGGTTTCCAACTCTGAGATTGCAGACGAAATTTAGTCAGAAAGATATGATGATGTTTTGGGGGTAAAGGCATGGATACATAAAGTAGTTTAAGGCAGAAGAGCTTAATTTTCTCTATGAAGTAGAGGTAGGGTCCACATTCTAGAGATAGCAAACACAGCAGTTAAAGCAGGTTTGTGAACTTCCAGCCCAATTGTTATGGTCTAGCCCCGCCAAGGCAACCACAAACAGGACTCAAAATTCAATAAATCTAGTAACTTTAATGGCAATTTTTAAAATATTTTAAAAATTATTACTTTATTTAATATTTATGTATTTGTTTTAGTTAGAGACAGAGAAATGGAGAGGGAAGGAGACAGGAAGGAAGCAAAATGTACATTTGCAGCACTGCTTTACCACATATGGGGACTGGAGGCTTGAATCCAGGTCCCTGCATACTGTAACATGTGTGCTCTGCCAAGTACATCACCACCCAACCCCAAGTGCAAACTTTTAAGTTGATAATTTCATGTGGTCTGTGAATGATATTGTAAATATTCAAGTAGTCCTAGGCAGAAAAAAGGTTCCCTTCTCCTGATTTAGAGTAAAGAGGAATGAAAGGAGGGCTGGACTAGCAGTTATGCAAAATGTGACAGGGAGTCAATTAAAAAAAAAAAAAAAAGAAGTATTTTAGAATACCAGTAAGGATCAAACTCAAACTGAGTGAGCAAGATTCAATTATAAATATGGGAAGCATGATTCCTATGCTGCAGCATAAAGAGTACCTACACTCTTTAGGAGGAAACTAATAAAGGTTTAAATTTCTGCTTAGCAGCATGAGTCTACTCAAATTGTATAAACTTCCTGCACCACAGATCCCTCATTTGTGAAAGAAGGACTTTAATACCTTTTTCTTAAGGTTATTATGAGACTTAAATTAGAAACCATCTCATCCAGTGCTAAATAAGATAAAAGATAAGTGTTAGAGTTTTTCCCTCCCTCCAGGAGCCCAGTAATAGCAGCAATGGAAGGAAGCAATGAGTAAAAACCCAATTTATTGACTTGTACATGAGAGGTAACAGAAAGTCGGGGGTCAGAAGCCAGAGAGAAAGCAATACCTTTTGGTAGTCAGTTATGGAGCCTACTTATTCAAAGGGCACTAGTGAATTGGGCAGCTGACAGGCCCTGGGAGTTTTAAGTGTCAAATCGGAAAGCATAGGTAATGTAGAAAGAAGGACCAAAAGAAACAAGGCCTCATATAGCTTGGCATAGACTAAAGAGTTGATCTTGGTTTAGGGGCTCGCCTCCTACCCTGAATGCCTGGGAAGTTGATTTTGTCAAGGAACACCCAAATCATCAAACTTTAATGATGGTTTCACTGACTACTCTAAATTTTGGGATAACTTTGGTAGTAAGTCATTAAAAATCCAATTTAAAATGGCTTAAGCAGGAAATGCATTATTAGCTTACACATCTGAAAATGTACTCTGGTGAACATTCCTGTTGCTTTTCTGTGTTTCTCTGTTGTGTAGTCGCAATGTAAGTTGAGACTCAGGGTAGATGTTGCTTAATTTAAGCCACTTATGGCAATCTCCTTCATTCCCACCTCCTTGATAATGATTAGTTCAGTGTTGGGTAAATCTATGACAACCTGGGCTAACACGATTTGAGAGAAGAATCATTACTTTTGAGAGACGGAATCATGGAAATCTAATTTCTCTTAATAGATGAAAAGGAAGAAATGAGTATCCCTGATCTTATCAATACTGGCTAATAAGAATGAGGCATCCAATTTGGGATGAGACACAATGAATAATGGGTTAGAGAAAGGAAAGGGAAAAATAATGATGATTAGCTTAAGGTAGTCAGGGTAGGGTCAGTTAGCTCAGCATGAGTTCAACTCATTCTACCAACTCTCTTCCCTCTTCTCTGCTTACCAAGCAGACCTCTGATTAATAATTTGTTCCTGCACAGAACAAATGAATAAATGGAAGAAAGGCTAACTGACTAGAGGAGAAAAAGGGAGGATGAATCCAAGTGCCTATTAGAACTGATTCAAAGGAGAAGGATATTCGGTCATATTGCCAACTTAATCAACTGTGAATAAATGGAAATGTAAACTACACTAAAAAATTTGTGTCAGCTAATCAGTACATTTTATGATCACAGAAAAGATTCTCAGGAAGTCAAATTATGACCTGAAAGTTGCATAGTGAGAATGGAATCTGATTAATCCAATATACAGCAAATTGATATGTATTTATCGAACAGTTACAAGTCAGGATAAAATTAACAGCTGGTGGCATGGGATTATTATAGACTAATATACTCATTTATGACACTGGGCTTTATCTCTGAGTTTGGATAGGAGTATGTATCTGTGTTCTTTTGGCTTCTACTATTTCAGCCCCCCCAGGATGACATGCTGGGATTTGTAAATATTCAACTAGTTCTACCAACTCCCTTCAATATTTTCATGCTTACCAAGACTTCTGATTATTGATGTCTTCCATCACATAGATTTTGCTAGCAGAGATTATTTTTGGCATTTACATTTTTCACTGTCAGTTAAATATCTGAATACTTTAGTTTTTTCTTTTTATTTCAACTCCAATGCCATTTTATTGAAGAAACGTTGATTTACAGGATTTTTTTTTTATCAAAAGGGTACATTTCCTATATTTCCCCAAGACAGGTATCAGTACATTTCACCCTCAACCCAGAACTTTCTCCTCTAGGCACCTATCCAAAAAGCATAAAAACACCTATTTTAAAGGATCAAGACTTTAATTTTTACATGGAGTCTGCAGTGACTTAAGGACCAATCTGTCTCCAACTACTTGGGCAATTCTGAGACCCTAGTTATATTATATTTTTCAAGTTGTAAATATGAAAATCTACTTATGTGATGTGATAAATATATTTCAATCTGATGCCATGAGCTATTTTGTCATGTGCTCTTTCTTTAGACTAAATGTCATGCATATAAAGTGATTTTCATCCTTGAAAAAAAATGATAGGAGAATTATAGGATTATATATGAAAACCTCAAGTTTCTAATGAAATATTAAAACTCTTAGGTTAAAAATGAAATTAATGGAGTGGGGGTAGACAACATAATGGTTATGCAAAGAAACTTTCGTGTCTGAAATGCCAAAGTCCCAAATTCAATCGCAAATATTGCCACAAACCAGAGCTGAGAAGTTCTATGGTAAACAAAATAATTAAATATATTAAAAAAATGAATTGATGGGCTGGGGAAATAGCATAATGGCTATGCAAATGACTCTCATGCCTGAGGCTCTGAGGTCCCAGGTTCAATCCCTAGCAACACAATAAAACAGAGCTGAGCTCTGCTCTGGTACCTCTCTCTCTGTCTTTCTCTTTCTTTCTCTTTTTGTCTTTCTCTATGTCTCTCATTAAAATAAAGTAAAAATAATTAAGGAAAAAGAAATGAATTCAATCTAAATAAGCCTAAGAGATCTTAGTTAATTGTAATTACAAAGAATACATCAGTATGAAAATCACACCACTATGGAAAGTGATACATGAGACAAATTCCAAAGTGAATGGTGTGTGAAATACTCAACTTATCCTTTCCCAGATTTGATCTAGAATGTGTAGGTTTCATATGTTACAGGGGATAGATTGTATTGGTTTTCAAGGTTAATTCAATAATAAGTAAATTTCATAGGCTCACTGAAGTCAATTAGAGGGAGATTGTGTCATGATGCTACTGGGAATCCTAGTCTTCTGAGTTCTAAGAATTTATGCTAGTGTCTCAAAATGACTATGACTCCCATAGCCCTTAGCATACATACCTCCTTGCAAGAAGTAGCTCTGTAAATGTTTGTAGAATTGAACTGGATTGCCTTAATGAACTTCAAACAAGGCTACAGGTGACTGAATTAAAGCAAACCCAACCACCCCCCCCCGAACCCCCCCCCCCAAGTCTCTTGTGGTTTATCACCAGTAGGAGAAAGTACATTTCGCATCTGCTCTGAAAGGAAGAAGCTTGCTGGCTTCAATACAAGTCTTGTTTTGTGCTTCTGTAACACATTAAAATCCATCTTCCTGTAGTACTGTGATTTATTTGCTCTACTGTGTGTTAAGTGAATTTTGCAGTTATAATTTTCACTGTTGTTTGTTATTTCAAGGTAGAACAAAGAAGTCCATGAAATGATTAAGCACAGGAGAAAACCTAGACCCTAGGTTGCTAAAAACAAAACCAGACCCTTGAGTGATGGAGGACATTTTCAGGATTTTTTTTTTTTTTTTTACCAGAGTACAACTCAGCTCTGGTTTCTGCTAGTGTGGGGGATTGAACCTGGGTCCTGGGAGCCTCTCACATGAGAAACTGTTTGCATAGACATCATGCTATCTTCCCCACCCTCAGGATAATTTTAAAGAGATGCTGGTATCTCCTTTGCTAAAAGAAGGCTAAAAATAACAAGTGGAAGTTTTTTATCACAGCATTTTCATAATCAATTCAAGTTCTGTTGATGAGTCAGTAAGTTTCTATCATGGGTTTCATAAAATTCAATGCAGCCATGTAAACAATAAAGTTTTTTATGAAAAGCAAATAAATATACTTGGATTGACTGCTAATTGCCTTGTAGAGGCTGAATAATTTCTTATTATAAGATTTCCCAAAGGTCTTTCATCCTTAAGGTTATTTTTTAAGCAGGATAAATCCATCATATTTTTGGAATTCATAGCTGTAAAGAGAGAAAGGTTTTCAGAGGCTTCTAATTATGGCACTTGGCACATAGTCATGATAGAATGGCTGTATAATTTTATTTCCTCAGGGTTCACCACCATGACTTTTCCCTCTAGTATTGACTCTTATTTCCCTGTAGTCAAAATCAACTTTGGAGTCAGAAGTCCATAGCCATTTACTTGTCTTTTTTGTTTCTACTCTTTTCTCTCCTCTTCCTCCCTCCCTCCTTCCCTTTCTTTCTTTCTCTCTCTCTCTCTCTCTCTCTCTCTCTTTTTCTTCCTCTATCCCTTCCTTCCTTCCTTCCTTTCTCTCTTTCTTCCTTTCTTTCTTCCTTTCCTTCTTTTTTTTCTCTTTCATTTTATTTGAGTGACTGGCCCTTGTAAAATTTCTTAAGTAGTCTCTCTGATTCAGAATGTTGGTTCCTTCTACTAAGAGTAACCAACTCAATTCAGTTATGGCCCTTCTGCTTCTCAACAATGGCAACTGAGATAAGTTGGATTTCAAGACAATTCAGATGACAAACTGCCAGAGATGAGACAATGAATCCCAGGCTCAGGATCCTTATTACTAAGATTCTGGAATTCTTAAATTCTGATTTACTCAGGGGGGAAATACAATTCATAGAGGGAATTTTGAACTCAGATTAAAAGGCATTTGACTTCCAAAACATTTTTTTTTGTTGTTGTTGTTGTTGAAAGTCCCTTATTTAAAGGGGACATTTCTAACGAAAGATCTAAAGCTAGAAGGCAGAAAAGTCCTAAGTGTCCCATAGAAAACTATATCACTTTACATGGAGAGTGTTCTTATTGGTCCCATGGAATGAAGAAGTCAATTTCTCAATAGCATGTCTCTAGGGGCCCAGCAGACGCTGACACATGGAATGTCTTTCACTGGTTCTTTCATCCCTATAATATAATTTAATAGATGAGTTGTTAAAAGTAAAAATGTATGGTGGGTGTGGTAAGCTTTACATACATACATATGTATAGTTTGGAAACTATACTCCGAAACTATACTCCATATAGTATTGTAAGCCAATGTAAAAAGAATAAAAATATATGGCAACATGTGCCTGATTATAAAAATCACGGTTCCTCAAAATGTTGTGCTTTGCACACTTATCTCATCATATTACATTTATCAAGGTGGGAAAATAGCAAGAAAATTAAGAATTTCTGAGAGATAGTAAAGTTTAGTTAAGAGTATAAATAAGAGTGTACTTTTTGGTGTCAGACTATATAAGTTTAATTTCTGGCTTTGCCTTGTATTTGCCTTGTGTTAGCTTGTGCTAGCTGTGCTTATGAGCTCAGATAAATTATATATTTTCTCTATTTCACAGTTTCTGTATCTGTAAAGTGGTGTTAAGAATATATTAGTAGGGGGCTTAAGGCAGTGGCTCAACTTGGTTGAGCACCCATGTTACCATGCACAAGAACCTGGGTTCAAGCCTTCACTCTCCACATCTCCAACCTGTAAAGGGAGGGGAATGCTTTATGAGTGGTGAAGAAGGTCTGCAGGTTGTCTTTTTCTCTCTCCCTCTTTGTCTCTCCCTCCACTCTTAATTTTTCTCTATCCTATGAAATAAAGGAAGAAAGAAAAGAAAAAAATAGTCTACAGGGATTCGTGTAGCAGGGCAGCGGGTTAAGCGCACGTGGCACAAAGGGCAAGGACCAGTGTAAAGATCCCAGTTTGAGCCCCCGGCTCCCCACCCACAGGGGGGTCGCTTCACAGGCAATGAAGCAGGTCTGCAGGTGTCTATCTTTTTCTCCCCCTCTGTCTTCCTCTCCTCTCTCCATTTCTCTCTGTCCTATTTAACAACGATGACATCAATTACAACAACAATAATACCTACAACAACAATAAAAAACAAGGGCAACAAAAGGGAAAATAAATAAATAAATAAAAATTAAAAATAAAGGTCTCCAAAAGTGGTCTTTAGGCAGTGACTCCATTGACAACTGTAATGGGGAATATATATATATGATAGGGTGATTTCACTCATAGATGAGACTTAAAAAACAAGGACAGAAAGGAAAAACACAAAGTATCACTAAGACTTGAACTGAGTTTGGTGTATTGTACCAAAGCAAAGGACTCTGGGGAAGGAGAGGAAGAGAAAAGACCGAGGACTTAGAAGTCCTGGTGCATGATAATGGAAAAAGATCCAAGTTGGGGGTGAGGGTGTTTTGTAGAAACATATCACATAGAGATGACAGAATTGTACCTATGCATTAACTGTACTGTAATCTGCTAAGATCCCCCAATAAAGGAAAAATAATATGCCAGGAGATAGCTCAGTTGGTATACTTCATCATGCACAAAGATTGTGGCTGAAACACTGAGGCACACCACAGGGCACCTGCAGATGGGAAAACTCATGAGCAGTCGAGCAGTGTTGTGGTACTTCTCCTCTATCTCCAGCTCTCCCTCTCTATTTCTCATCCAGTAAAAATTTTTCTGGGAGTAGTGGAATTGTGTAGGCATAGTTCCCCAGCAGCAGCAGCAGCAGCAGCACCAGCAGTAGCAGCAGCGGCGGCAGCAGCAAACAAACAAAAACGAACAACAAAAAAATCTATACTGATACATAAGTCATTTTTATTAAAGACTTAAATTTTTTGAGGTCTTTATTAAAAGTATGCAGCAACCAAAGCATACTATAATTCAAAATAGTTCTGAATTAGATGCTACACAGGACCTGCAAGTCTCCTTAGCTCCACAGAAGTATTTTTATTTGCTAATTTAGCACAATGGGTATGTGTTTTGGGTCACATAAATAACAACTTGTACAACTTCTCACTCCATGAATCTTTTTTGCTGTAGGTCTGAATTAAGTGCTGCAGTTCCTCAGTAGAAAGAAAATAGAATAGTGTGTTTTTCCCCTCAATTCCTTTTCTCTTAAAAATGGTTCTCAATGTCTTACTTTCATCCCTACGGGAACATCAAATTCCTAGCAAATTAAGAAGAAAAAAAAAGAGTTATGTGCATGGCTCCTTATTATCTAGCCAAATTGGTTTTAATTTTCTGTTGGCAAGACTAGTGGTCCCAAGAGAGTGTGCAACTTGCTTGGTGTGAACTGAATCTAGAACAGGGGAAAATCGTTTTCATCTTGGAGTTTTTAGCACTTGGGCTAGCATTTTGAGAGAAGGAACAATTGAGAGTTTGTCTTGGCAGAAACATACTAGCAGTGCAAGGGAAATAATCTTCTGCTTAAGACAGAATGTGAGCTGAATGGGAGATCCACACAGCACGCTCAACTGTAGAGTGCTGCCCACAGATGTTCCTGCTTGAGACAGCCTCCTGCCAGACTGCAGTGCCTTGGCTCCAGCTTCCCTGGGAGTTAGCATTCAGAAGGAGAAAAAGGCAGTGTGTGTGTGTGTGGAATCACATACAACAAAGAAGAGTCTCTTTTGCTTGAGCCTGCCTCACAGCAATTTTCAAATTAAAGCATCTTACCTGGAAGGGGATTTTTATGCTGCCTGGATTTTCAGTTGTCTGAATTCCCTCATAAAACTACCCTCTCCAGTACAAACAGATAAACAAACAAACAACAAATCAGTATGCCCTGAGCTGAGTATGGTAGGCATAAAGCTGTGAAAGATGCTGCCAACCTTTTACTTTCTGGGAGTGGTGTCAAAGTCCTGCTCTCCTCATCCCCTCTCCAGCCACAACCCAGTCCCATGTCTGTATTCTGTGTTCATTTTGTACCACAGCAACCTAGTTATGTGCAAACTAGACTGCACTCACAGGCACATACAAATTTACCTTCACTGGGGTGGATCTTTTAAAAGAAAAAAAAACCTGCTTTTTATCTCAAGGTCCCCCCCCCCCCAAAGTGTACTGACGTTAGGCAGAAACAGGCTACATTTGACTATGGCTAAAGGCATGTGAATAAACATGTTCATTTTTTTTTTAAAGTGTATGTGATATCCTTCTTCTTTGAAGGATCATTACCAGAGGGTTTCTTTTGAGCTCGTTCTTTGAAAACCATGGAAGTTTTGGCAGCCCCATCTTTGCTCTGTTGTGCCTCCTGAGACTGCAGAAAAGCAATCTGGAGTTTATCATTAAATTTCCTCCTGAACTACAGCCTCTGTGGGCTGTTGAACTTCTGTGGAATTTCTATTATTTTAAAACATATTTATTTATAAAATGTGAATATTGACAGGACCATAGGATAAGAGGGGTATAACTCCACACAATTCCCACCACCAGAACTCCGTATCCCATCCCCTCCCTTGAAATTTTCCTATTCTTTATCCCTCTGGGAGCATGGACCCAGGGTCATTGTGGGGTACAGAATGTGGAAGGTCTGGCTTTTGTAATTACTTCTCTGCTGAATGTGGACATTGGCAAGTTGATCCATACTCCCAGCCTGTCTCTCTCTTTCCCTAGTGGGACAGGTTCTGGGGAGGCAGGGTTCCAGGACACATTGGTGAGCTCATCTGCCCATAGAAGTCAGTTTGGCATCATGGTAGCAACTGGAACCTGGTGGCTGAAAAAGCATTAAGATACAAAGCAGAACAAATTGTTGACTAATCGTGAACCTAAAGGCAATAATATTGTAGATGAAGACTTGGGAGTCTCTGTTTTGGAAAAACCTAGTAGGTCTATTTTGGTATATTCCAAGGGGCCCATGACGCCACTAGTTTTTGCCTGAGTCTGCCAGCTAACTTATAGGTAGACGCAAGGTATTGTCTGGGGAGATGGTGTTATAGTTGCAAAAAAGGACTAGAAACCTGGGTCAGGGAAGAGAGTAGCTCCCAAGCATGGGGAAAGTATATAAATAAATATTTGTTAACTGTAAACCCCATCGATTTGATCTGGGTCCCATATTCAGCACAGGAGCCTATGTAACCTTTGCATACCTGTAGGTCTGAGCTCACATTATGTGCTCACAGCTGGAATCTCTACTCTTTTAAAAAAATTTAAAAAAAATTTTTTTTAGTTATCTTTATTTACTGGATAGAGACAGCCAGAAATCGAGAGGGAAGAGGGAGACAGAGAGAAAGAAGCACTTGCAGCACTGCTTCACCACTCGGAAAGCTTTTCCCCTGCAGATGGGGACTGGGGACTCGAACCTGGGTCCTTGCGCATTATAACATGTGCGCTCAACCAGGCACGCCACCACCTGGCCCCCTAGAATGTCTATTCTTTATCTATCAAGGGAATTTACAAACCTCAGGTTATTTGCTGCCTGCAGTCCTATTCCTGTCAGAATTTGTATAGCCTATGTTGCTTGTATCCAAGGTCCCATGTACCCCTATATTAAGGATAACCTGATTTTTTATCACTAATATGAAGCATTATTAATCCATTTCTAAAACAGAATAAGATTTAAGACTGTCTCAATGTGGTTAATGAGTAACTGAACTCTGAGATGCAGACTTTGCCAGGAAACTGTCCCTCAAATGGCCTTGTCAGAAAAGGGCTCTCAGCTGGGAAGTCTTGGCAGAAATAAAGATATCAACTCAAACTTTAAAATGCTGCTTTCATCATTATACCAGAGTAACTAGTTTATCTGTCAATGTACCTTTGTAGCCTTAGGAAGAAGGTATTTCTAGATCAGTCTTAGTTCAAAGTCATTAAAAGATTTTTACATGATAAGTAGATTTAGGGGGTTTGGCATCAAAGTTGGCACCCAACCTTAAGTACTTAATATCACAGAAGACAAGTACTTGTTCAATATAGTAAAATTCTTAAAGCATTTTCTATATCTTGAGTCTCCAACAGGTTTTACAAAGGATTATAGTTAGAACAATATTTCCAATAATGGCTCAGTTTCCAATGAAGAAAAACTGGTCCAATTCTGTATGCATGTGTCTATTTTTTTCAAAAAGAGCTTATGAATCTTTTTTTCTGCTATGAATTGGGAAGAATACTGCATAATATTACAGTTAGAAGCTTAAGAAACTGATAACCTGTACTAAGCTTGGTATGGGAATACTATATTTTAGAGTGATGATTCAGGTAAAGGATAAAATTGAACCAAGTAATAATGCCTTATGAAACACCCTCTACACAAAACCCAATCCAAGAGATTGTATTCTAGATGAAGAGATAGGTCAAATTTTGTGTATTTTAATACCTATAAATGCTTGAGGAACAGGTAGTTTTATATTAAAAGATACTTGAATCTTGGTTGGGGAGAATGATACATTAATTTATGAAACATTTGATTTTTTTTTTTTTTGGTACAGAAACTAACTTAAAAAAACTAAGTCATTTGTTAGTTTTAATCAATGCATTTATGAGACTTAGGGAGAAATTTTGTTGTGTTTTCTTTCCCCTTTTTTTTTTTTTTTCTTTTTCACCCTTTCATCCAGTTGTAATACTTCTAAGGTCAAGAACAGGAAAGAGACACATACACACAGTAACAAAGAAATCACTGCATCTGTCCTCTAGCCTTAGGTACTACATAAAGAAACATTTTGGAGAAACTATGGAGGCCATAGTGGCTCTGACTACATTTGAGTGTCTTAAGTCATTTGAATTGCTGGATGGGAAGTTTGTGTGTAATAGACTTTTTCCTTTTAACAGTGGCTTTACCCCTTAGCTGTATCCCCATAGGATTTCAAAGCAATTTAAAGAATTTTAAGAGATGAAAGCCTGAGTAGAAGAATAAAATCCTCAACCCGGAGAGAGGCAGTATACCTATTTAGCCTCCAAATTAGATCACAATTCTGCCTCTAATGTTGATTCACTGTGTAAACTAAACTAAGGAAAGGAGCTCAATTTCTTTCTGTTTCTGTTCTAACTTGAGAGCAAGGGATAAACTGGATCAGTTCTATCAAATACTCTAGCAGCTAATGAATGGGGTAGTGATATTTGATGCTACTTCCATATTATTAATCACATGTCAGAATTTAATGGTGTACAAGAGGATGAAAGTATGGCCATATGCTCAGCAACTGTTTAGGAACGAGCAATTTACTTGAAAAACAAATATTGAGTATGCCTCCAAATTGGGTGGCCAGATAAATTATACTTCAATCAGGTAAATCTGAATGTCATAAATGACATTTTCTTAGCATAAACATATCCCCATATTGCATGAAACAAAGTTATACTAAAGAATTACTTGCTGTTTATGTGGAATTCAGACTTAGCTGGAATTCCTGTATATTTATTTTCTAATCCAGCAAATTTAGTCTAAAGCAGGGGTTTGACTCAAAGGAGGAGGAAGATGTTAGAGACCAGGAGATCTGATCAGAGAATTATTCAGAGTTGAGTAGCCTGAAGTTAGGGGTGGGAATTACTTCCTGGACAATTGGAACAATTTAGATCATGCTGTATGTTTAGTGCTTTCAAAAAGATATCTGAACCTACTCTTCAGTGTCCTCCCCTTTCTTGTTTCTTATAACCCTACCCAGAAAATAGATTAAAATGAATATCTCCTTGGAGGATTGTCAACCTGTTCTTTATTTCACAAATACTCACCAAGTGCATATCATGTGTTAAACACTGTGCTGGTTTCTGAAGAGTGGGAACAGATGATCAGAGCTCCTGTCTTTGTGGATTGCCTATCTGAGGGCGGGGAGTGGGCAAGATCAAGTTTTCCCTTGCTGCTAGAACTCTTAAGTCATTCTTTTGGATTCATTACCTTAACACACCCTCTTTTATCCACCTGAAACTTGATGCTTTCACATGAGTTGAGTTCTACAGCTATAAGAAGAATAAATATGATGTGGTGCTTGAATATAATGTGTCAACAATTATGATAAAAGCTGAAATATGATAGAGAACAGTAAAAAGGATGGATTTAAGGGGGTCTCACAGAGAAGCCATTCTATCAGTTTGGAGCATAGGAAGATTTCCAAAAGGATTTGAGGTGAGTGGCCAGGTGGTGGAGCACCTGGTTGAGTGCACATGTTACAGTTTGCAAGGACTTGGGTTTGAGCCCTCAGTTCCCACCTGCAGAGGGAAAGCTTCATGAGTGGTGAGGCAGGGCTGCAGGTGTCTCTCTGTCTCTCCTTCTCTATCTCTACCTCCTTTTTCAATTTCTGGCTGTCTCTATCCAATAAAAATAATTAAAAAATTAAAAAAATTTGAAGTGAGCTTGAAGGTATTTTCTGTACTTCTGAATTTATTTATTTATTTATTTATGCCTGAACTATTATTATTTTATTATTTATTGGTGCCTGAACTACAAATCCACTGCTCCTGTGGCCATTTTTTGTGTTTTTTTTTTTTTTTTTTTGGATAGGACAGAGGGAATTGAGAAAGGGAGGGAAGATAGAGAGGGAGAAAGAAAGACTCCTGAAGATCTGCTTCACCACTTGTGAAGTGACCGCCCCCCACATGTGGGGAGCTTCTGAATTTAGAATAATAAAACTGAATTCTAAGTGTCATCAGAATTCTATACAACATTTTTTTTTCTGTAGCTTTATTTGCTGAGAGATATTTGGCTTTTTGCCTTCTTCTGTCTTCCTAAGAATTCTATTCTATTGTTGGGAAACTAAGAGATAACATTTTGAGAAATCTGGGTTGGAGACTATTAACTCTAAGCTTTCTCTATTGATTCTATACCTGCTGTTTGTCTTGCATAGGACTTTAATAAAATGCCTAAATGCAGGTATAGAATATAGTCTACCAGTTAGAGTTTTTTTCCATGATAAAGTATAGGAGTGAGCGCAAACATGACAACTGACATACAGAAAATTCAAAGCTAATAAGGTGTGATATAATATAAACATATGTATAATTCTGCATTTAGAATAAAAATAGCAGATCAAAATAGATAGACCTGGAGCTGACTATTCTTAGTAAAACAAGTAAGGAAGTGAAAGACAACTATCAGATGGCTTTGCTCGTATGTGGAATATAGATAATGAAAGCATATAAATGTGCTTGCTTGTGTAAAAGGCAAACGGTCTCTAAGACTATGTAACTGTGGTGGTTGGAGGCTTAGCTTCAATTGCCTGTCAATATTCTCCTGGACAAGGCAGTTCATTAAATGAAAGAAACTTTGGTTTCTTAAGAAATTTTGTGGTGAGTATACTGTGGAACTATACCACTATAACCTTATAATCTTGTAAGCTATCATTCAATCATTAATACAAATTTTAAAAAGTAATAATTACAATAGAATGTCCATCAGGGCAATGTTGGAGGCTTATGCAGGATGACAGGGGAATGCAAAGAAAGGACATTTAAAATATCTCTAGATCTGGCTGTCACACTAATAAGCTATGATCCTACCTTGTCTCTGCTTTGATGATTATGATTTGCACCTGCCCTGGACTTATTCTATAGCCCCTGCATTGTTAGATCTACCCTAGTGTAGGACTTTTACTGGTCTGAACCATCCTGTAGACTCCATCCGATAGTTCTGCACTGATAAAATACCATAGGATGGAGAATTAGATCAAACCTGAGCAACTGATAATGAATATATTTTATTTAAATACATTAAATATCCATAGAAATAACCATCCCAAACCTTTTAAATAATGTGCATTGTTTTTGGTACTTATTTTTCACTCCTCAACATCCCTTAGTCAATCCCCTCCTTTTCTTTTTTTTAGATTTTTAAAAATATTTATTTATTCTCTTTTGATGCCCTTGTTGTTTTATTGTTGCTGTTGTTGTTGGATAGGACAGAGAGAAATCAAGAGAGAAGGGGAAGACAGAGAGGGAGAAAGACACCTGCAGACCTGCTTCACCGCTTGTGAAGTGACTCCCTGCCAAGAGGGGAGCCCGGGGCTAGAACCAGGATCCTTACTCCGGTCCTTGTGCTTTGCGCCATGTGTGCTTAACCCGGTGCTCTATTGCTCGACTCCCAATCCCCTGTTTTTCGTCGTAATTAATCACTACAGCTATAAAGTATATTTAAAAAAGGGGAGGGGGAGTCGGGCGGTAGCTCAGCGGATTAAGCACAGGTGGCAGGAAGTGCAAGGACCAGCACAAGGATCAAGGTTGGCTCCCCGGGGCTCCGCACCTGCAGGGGAGTCGCTTTACCCACAGTGAAGCAGGTCTACAGGTGTCTGTCTTTCTCTCCTGCTTTGTCTTTCCCTCCTCTCTCCATTTCTCTCTGTCCTGTCCAACAGCGACGACATCAATAACAACAACTACAACAATAAAACAACAAGGGCAACAAGAGGGAATAAATAAATAAATAAATAATATTTTTTAAAAGAACCCTCTATTTATCCAACTAAAATAGCTATTTAACTGCACTATTGAACTTCATTAGGGTCCTGGAAGAGATAACCTAGAATAGAAATAACTCAGAATCCATTTTCAATTTTTTCAGCTACCAAATCTCTTTGAATGCATATTTGTTCCTTAGTTTTAAACACTTGTTCTGAACATAGAGCACACCATGATGTTTTTGCAAGGAGTGGTGACACCCTTTTTCAGCTCTAATGCTTAATCTAAAGTATTTTTTCCATTTAATTACATTGTATAAAATGTGCTATACATCAGTCTTAAAAGATGTTAATAGGTGTTGTATACTAGTCTGCTTTTTCCAATTATATAAAGCAATCCTTTCCTGACTTCATATTTTATATTCTTAAACAGAAAACTCAATGCCTAAAAATTATTTAAATGCTTATGTATAAAAGCTTATTTATAAACTCTGGGGAGGTATTTCAGTTCTAAACTCATGTTCTAGCTCTGACTTTAAGATGTTAAAATTAAGCTATTAACTTTAAAGGTGATTTCTAACTCCCATTAGTCTATTATTTCTAGAGGGTCTTTATACTCATGGATGACAGCAATAGGCTGGAGAAGAATCAAGAGGCATTAGTTCATATCAAACTATAAAGGTGTACAGAGAATAAGTTAATGCTCTTCTTCCCTTAGACATTACAGTGTCAAGACAGTGTGGGAATATGTTCCCAAAACATACGTTTATCTGTGCTAGTCTTCATGAAAACTGGTGCAGGGATTTACAGAACCTAAGGCTTTTTGTATTCTCCTATTTCATCACAGTTGAACTGCATTTCCATGGACTTCTAATATCTGACCATTTTATCAACACCCAACCCCTTCTAAATCTTCCTCAATTTTATGATTCTAAAAGACAGGCTGAAATAATTTCTTCTTTTTTACTATGTCTGTTTTCCCAGAGCTTTGCTTACCCAGATGCATTCTTTTTTTAAATTTATTTTTAAATTATTTTTAATACTTAGAATTATTTTATTAGCTAGAGACAAAGAGACATCAAGAGGGAAAGGAGAGAGAGGGGGAAAGAGAAAAAAGCCACCTGCAGCACTACTTAACTGGTTGTGAAGCTATCCCGGTGCAGATGGGGACTCGGAGCGGGAGCCCAGATCCCTGCACATGGTAATGTGTGCAATTAAGTAGGTGACCCCTGAGGCATCTCTATTTTTAACTGTGGTAAATTTCACAAACACAAAATTTACCTTCCTAACCATTGTTGAGTTTACTGCTCAGCAATATTAAGTACATTTACATTGTTATGTAACTAATTTCTAAAACGCTTTTACCTTGTGAAACTAGGACTCCAGATTCCTAAAACTATAGCTTCCTCTCCCCAGTGTCCCTGGAACCACTGTTCTACTTCCAGTTCTATGAGTATGATCACTGTAGATACCTCTTATAAATAAAACCATATGGTATTTTTGGTGTATGTTTGACTCATTTCGTTTATCCTTATACTTTATTCTTATTTTTACTTTATCTTTAAGGTTTATCCATGTTGTAGCAAGAGAAAATTTCCTCCCCCTTTAAAGCTGAGTAATATTCCATTATGTGTATACAAAACACTTTATTTATCCATTCACCTATAGGTGGACATTCATGCTCTTTCTACTTTTGGCTATTGTGAGTAATATTGCCATTAATCTGGGTGTGTGAATGCATCTTTGAGAATAGAAACATTTTCTTTGATGATATGAGCTTGTCAATTAAAGAAGCTTTTTTCACAAGGGACATTTCAAACATTATGAACAAGTAGAGAGACTGGTATAGTGGACTCCCCAAATACCTGTCACCCAACTTCCACAATTATAATTTGTAGCTTGTCATTATACTGTACCTACATCTATATCCACAGGATCCTGCATCTATTCCACAAGATTATTTGGGAGAAAAATCCTACATATCATATGATTTTTAATCTGTTAATACTTCAGAATGCACTGTAAAAAAAAATATAAGGACACCTTAGAGGTTATATAGGCTCCTTTGTTAAATACAAATATCCATGGGCCCAGGCTCTCAGATAGATGTGGTAAGCAGTTCATTGTACTTGTATACATTTTTTTCAATTTTGGGAACCACTCTCTACCCTAACATGACTTTCATGTTCTATTCTCTCCTCTGATATCATTCTTCCAGACAGTATTTCTAGCCTACCTACATGTTAGCTATCAAGCTCAAGCAAGGATTACTAAAGTCCTGGGCTCCCCGGAATACACATAAAATAAACTTCCTAGTTTCTTCCCACTTCACAGTCCCTGTTCTCATTTGCTCAATTTCTATTATTTGGTTCCTGTTAATTAAACCTTTTGTCCTGCTTTGTGTTGTACTGCCTTTCAGCCACTAAGTTACACATGCTACTATGATCCCATCCTAATCTCCCTAGGCAGGTGACCTCAACATGTCCTGGAACCTCATCTCTCCAGATCCCTACCTTACTGAAGAAAGATAGAAACAAGAAACAGGCTGGGAGTATGGGTTGACCGGCCAATGTTTAGGTCCACCAGAGAAGCAATTAAAGAAGTAGAACTCCTTTCTTCTGTACTCCAGAAAGAATATTGGCCTATATATACTGTGAGATATGTTTGAGGAAGATGAATCCCAATTGTACTGGGACCCAGAACATTTCAACAGGAATCTTCATTTTTATACCATCACTAAAGGGGATGAGGATCTGGAAAAACACCAGAGGAAGTCAGGCACTGTTTCTTTTATCTGTGAGGGAAGAGGAAAAAGGAAGGACACTCAGAAGCAGTAATCAGTATAGGTGTGATTTAGAAAAGGACATGAAGTTGAAGTGAATAAAAATGAGTAAATAAATAAGTAAATAAAAATCTGTTTATCATCTATCATCTGACTATCTGGATTTAGATAAGTTGTCAACCCATTTTTGTGACTTTGGGAGAGCTATTGTGGCTTCCACCGGAGAGGAATAAGGACACAACTCTGGTAGTAGGAATGGTGTGGAATTATGCCCCTGTTATCCAATAATTTTATAAATCACTAATACAAATGAATAAATAAAATCTTTAAAAATGAAAAGAAAGAAAAATAAAGAGTCCTTCTAAATGTAAAGCCACTATAGCATTCTACACTACGGCCTGTAACAATACTTTCCCAGCTTCTTTAGTCCTCCAGTAGTGTTTAGATCATCCCAATTATCTTTAAAACATCTTTTAAACAATTGAGTTTTTGAATTGGGAACCAAGAAAGTCCATACTTTGTGAATGGTTTATATGTCCCTTAGTTTCTTGTCATTTTTTCTTAAAATTTCTCTGAAGTCTCTATCATCTATCTACCTCCTATCTTTTTAAACTTTGGATTTTAGTAGTGGCATATTTGTGGCTCATTTAACATATCCTTCAGTTTGTTAAATTTCTTATTAATTGGTAGGTAGAGTAGTCGAGTCTGGATATTTCTCAAAACACTAGACATATACCTACCTTATGACCCAGAAATTTCTGTCCTAGGGACTTACACAAAATAAATAAAAACACCTATCAAAAGAGGTTTCTGCGTATCTATGTTCAAAGCAGCACAATTTTTAATATTCAAAACTTGCAAGCAGCCCAGATTTCCAATGACAGATGAGTGGCTAAGAAAATATACATGATGGAATGCTATTCAGCTGTTAAAAATGATGAAGTCATCTCTTTTGATTCATCTTGGGTGGAGCTTGAATATTAAATGAAATAAGTCAAAAAGAGAAAGAAAATACTGAGTGATCTCACTTGTAAGTGGAACTTAAGAAATAAATACAGAGAGGAAAATCACAAAGTAATACTTGAACTGGGTGTGGTGTACTGTACCAAAGCAAAGGACTCTGGGAAAAAGGAAAAAGGGGGTGAAGGGAATTTTGAGGTCTTATTGCATGATGCATGGGGAGATGAGTAATTGTACCCATGTGTCAATAACTGTATTGTAAACCATTAACTTACCTAATAAAAAACAAAATAAATTGGTAGTTGGATGTCTATACTTAATAATATTTTGATTCTTTTTACTTTTTGAAAGACTAATTTTAAGAAAGTGTTGTGATTTTCTGGTGGGTAGTATTTCATATCCATTTCAGGAATGTAATGATTTTTTTTTTTTTTTGCCTCCAGGGTTATCACTGCCTGCACCACGAATCCACTGCTCCTGGAAGCTATCTTTTTTCCTTTTGTTGCCCTTATTGTTTATTGTTATTATTATTATTGTTGTTGTTGTTATTGCTGTCTTTGTTGTTGGATAGGACAGAGAAATGGAGAGAGGAGGGGAAGACAGATAGGTGGAGAAAAAGACAGACACCTGCACACCTGCTTCACCGCTTGTGAAGTGACCCCCCCTGCAGGTGGGGAGCCGGGGGCTTGAATCGGGATCCTTACACCAGTCCTTGAGCTTCACTCTGTGTGTGCTTAATCCACTGCGGTGACACCCACCCCCCTGGAATATAATGATTTTTAAATTCAAATTTATATCTATATTTCCTTTTACCTAGTAACCCCCCCAAATTTTCTCAACTATGTCATTATAATTTTATTCTTTTGTTTTTAATCCATAGTATACACTTCAGTCTTAGAAAAGGAACACCAACCACCAGCAAAGGAATACTGAAGATGACTACTATAAAGAAGACAAGAAGAAAACAAATTTGGTGAGGATGTAGGGGAAAAAGGCAACACTCACAAACTGTGGGAAAATAAACTGATACAGGAACAGTGAAAACATAACATTCCTCAAGAAAATTAAAACAGAAATATCATATGATTCAGCTATTCTACTTCTGGTTACTTATCTGAAGAAAACAAAAGCACTAGTTTGAAAAGATATATGCATCCCTGTTTGTTGAAGCATTATTTTCAATAATCAATATTTGGAAATATATCAAAATGCTAATAAAAGATAAAGAAGATTACTTAGAGATGCATAGTGGAGTACTATTCAGTCATAAAAAGTGAAATTGTGTGTGTGTGTGTGTTTAAGAGGAGGCTTTTCCAAGAGCTATTGCACTCAGTACAACGGAAGAGATCACCCTGGATTGCAGACATCCAGGTAGAGAAGGGTATGGTGAGGTTTGTGTTATGACTCAGGAGAAATGAATTTGGGGGTCTACCCTTGATTCTTCTAGAAAATACATGAAGAATCTTGAGCAGGGCACTTTACACTTGTTTGTGAATGTGTGAGTTGAGGATATCAGCAGCTTTTGAATTATATTATATAAAAAACGATTAGTGGACTTGGACTGGAGTTGGTTTATTGCACCAAAGTAAAAGAATCTGTGCTGGGGAAGGGGGGTTTGGAGGGTGGGAAGGATTCAGGTCCTGGAACATGATGGCAGAGGAGGACCTAGTGGGGGTTGAACTGTTATGTAGAAAACTGGAAATATTATGCATGTTCAAACTATTGTATCTTTACTGTCAATTGTAAACCATTACTCTCTCAATAAAGAAATTAAAAAAAAGGTCAATCCCCCCCCCAGTCTTGGAAGCTCCAGGGTGGGTACTCAGTTTCCTGCATGCTTCTCTCAATTCATACCAACTGATACTGCATCTGCTGATCCCAACCTATTCAATGCAATGAGTACCACCTCGGCATACTTCACTTTGGAATGTGTCCAGAGATATCAGGTGTGGAATGTCAACCCTTCAACTTCATTACTTGGCTATGAGATCTTTCCTTTCTCATAGGACTCCCTAATATATTTCAGTGGTTCACTTCTTAACACAGTCCCAAAACCTACATATAGACCAGTTCCCATGAAATAGGGCAGAATACACATGTATCCATAAATTAAGGCAAAATATATACCTCAAAGCAAAAGTGCATAATAGTTTGCAATGGGTCAATAAATGAAGCAAACAAGTAGAAAGACCTAAAATGACGCCTTAAAGTACCTAATGAAATAGTTTCTACTTAGACTTAGATACCCTCTGCACCTACTTCCTATTATACTTCCCTTACTCACTCCAAAGCTAACCTTATCAAAATAAGGACTGCAAAAGCTGAATAAGGATAAGAGACTGGCATACTTTAGTGATGACTCTCTAGTCACTATCAGGCCACCCCCTCAGCTGGGCCCCAGTCAGGGAGTCCTGGTATTCCCACACAGACACAATGAGCCTAGACCTCGAATAGATCCCTTTCTCCATTATCAGTGGTCATCTCCATCAGGAACAACATAATGAGCCCCTTTGGGGGCTACCATAGGACCTTGCCCTCAATGTGGATCAACAATGGTAGAGAATGTTCCATCTTTCGAAGGGGGGTTGGAGAACATATTCTATCTACCACCTGAAGAAGATGGGTCTTGAAATTGGTGCAAATTGGAATGTTCCTACTATTTCTTCTTCTTCTTTTTCCTCTTCTTCTTCTTCTTCTTCTTCTTCTTCTTATTCTTCTTCTTCTTCTCCTTCTCCTTCTCCTTCTCCTTCTCCTCCTCCTCCTCCTTCTTCTTCTTTTCTTCTTCTTCCTCTTCCTCTTCCTCTTCCTCTACTTCTTCTTCTTCTTCTTCTTCTTCTTCTTCTTCTTCTTCTTCTTCTTCTTCTTCTTCTTCTTCTTCTTCTTCTTCTTCTTCTTCTTCTTCTAGCGTTTGCCCTTCTTCCGTAGCCAGTCATGTTCCTACTGATGATCACAGAATGCAAGTTTGGACCTACAGAGATGTACAAGTTACATAGGCCCCTATGCTAAATACGGGCCGCAGATCAAATCGATGAGGTTTACAGTCAATAATATTTATACATTTTTCCCCATATTTGGGAGCTACTTTCTTCCCTGATCCAGCTTTTTAGCTCTTTTCTTAGCCATGACATCATTTCCCCAGACAATAACTTGGACATACCAGATGTAAGGCTCAGGAAAAAATGAGTATGGTCATGGGCCCTTTGGAATATACCTAAAATAGACCTACTAGTTATTTCCAAAATGGAGACCCTAAATATTCATCTGCAATATTCTTGCCTTTAGGTTCGTGATTAGTCAACAATTTATATGGCTTAAAATAATAACTCTTTTTCAGCCACCACGTTCCAGATGCTACCATGATGTCAGCTAGACTTCCTTGGTCAGAGGATCCCATCAATGTGTCCTGGAGCTCAACTTCCCCAGAGCCCTGCCCCACTAGGGGAATAGAGAGACAGGTTGGAAGTATGGATCGACTTGTCAACACCCATGTTCCGTGGACAAACAATTACAGAAGCCAGAACTTCCACCTTCCGTACCCCATAATGACCCTGGGTCCATACTCTCAGAGGGTTAAAGAATAGAAACCTACCAGGAGAGGGGATAGGATATGAGTTCTGGTGGTGGGAATTGTACCACTCTTATACTATGGTCTTGTCAGTGTTTCTATTTTTTTTTTTTTTTTAGATTTTATTTATTTATGAGAAAGATAGGAGAGAGAAAGAATCAGACATCACTCTGGTATATGTGCTGCCGGGGATCGAACTTGGGACCTCGTGCCTGAGAGTTCAAAGCTTTATCACTGTGCCACCTCCAGGACCACAGTGTTTCTATTTATAAATAAGTAAATTAATTAATTAAAGAAAGGTGAAATTTAGTCATTTGCAACAGCATGGATAGACCTTGAGGATGTCAGCTAAAATAAGTCAAATGGAGAATGACAAATACAGTATAATTGTACTCATGTTTAGAGGTTAAATAAACAAAACAAATGAACAAATAAAATAAAACAACTACTTAGATTATAAGAACAAAATGGTTTTTTTCATAAGGAAATGGATAGGGAGAGAGTAATAAGTAAAAAGGAATAAATTTTATAGTAAAGGATGCAAACTGGACTTCTGGAGGGTGTTAAACATACAAAGAGTAATGCTGAACTAGAATGATGAATACCTATACCTGGCAGCTTTATAGCATTATAACCAATATTACTTCAACAAAAATTTTAAAAAGATTCTGAAAATAATTTATGATCTTTTTCTACATATATTCTTTTTTCCCCTAGATAATAACTTCTTAATTTTTAAATATTACCCACCTAGAGACACAATGTAGAAGCAAAAAAAAAAAAATCATCATAAAATAGATTAGCATATTAAAATGACCTGTGGATATGGGCTGTATTATGTAGACATGTTCTTTAGTGGTCTCCAATCCATCAGGAATTTATTTCATCTCAGGTTCTCTAAGCCTTCATTTGTGTACAAGTGTGAAGGCACCAATGTATCAATTTATGATTTAGTGGTAAGATCAAGGGAAATAATCCTCTTCTGGTGAATGAATTTTTTTCCCTTATTTTATAGTTCAGTTATTTTGAACTAAGGATATTTACAAAAAGTTATTATGTTTAAAACCACTTGAGAAATCTCATCTTTTAAAAATGTTATTAGTGATTTAATAATGATTGATAAGACTGTGGGATAAGAGGGGTACAATTCCATACAATTCTCACCACCAGAGTGCCATATCCCATCCCCTCCAATGGAAGTTTCCCTATTCTTTATCCCTCTGGGAGTATGGACCAAAGATCTTTCTGGGATACAGAAGGTGGAAGGTCTGGCTTCTGTAATTGCTTCTCACTAGACACGGCCATTGGCAGGTCAATCCATACCCCCAGCATATTTCTATTTTTCCTTAATGGGGTAGAATTCTGGGGAGGTGGCTTTTCAGGACTCATTGGTGAGGTCATCTGCCCAGGGAAGTCAGGTTGGCACTATGGTAGCATATACAACTTGATGGCTGAAAAGCATGAAGGTATAAAGCAGAACAAATTATTTAATAATCAGGAACCTGAAGGTAAGAATATAGCAGATGAGATTTGAAGTCTTCATGTTGAAAGAATCTAGGGAGTCTATTTTTGTTATATTCCAAGGGGGCCATCACTTTACTAATTTTTGCCTGAGCCTGACAACTAACCATGCAGGTAGACTGAAAGTAATGTCTAGGAAGATGATGTCAGAGTTGGGAATAGGACTTGAAATCTGGATCAGGGAAGAGAGTAGCCCTCAAATATGGGGAAAGTATACACATATTGCTAACTATAAACCCCATCAATCTGACTGAGGACCCGTGTCTATCCATATTTGGCACACGAGCCTGTGCAACCTTTGTATCACTGGTCTGAACTTGCATTCCACAGTCATAACTAGGAACATTCTAAGCTGCACTCATTTTAGCACCAGTCTTCTTTGAACAGGAGAGTATGTTGACACAGCCTCTGTTCAGAGAGTGGGACAGTTTCTACCATTGTCATTCTACACTGGTGGCAAGGTCCTGTAGAGGCTCAAATCTCATCTTCAGGTGGTTATGCCACTAACTATATACACAGTTATATTTCATTGTTCTATTTTATGTTTTATTTATAGAATTAACTTTGTTTTTCTTTTATAACTCTACAAAATATTTATACTGTCCAACAATAAAATAAAGCAAAATAAATGTTAAAAATTTGGCTTCTATACTCAATTTTAGGAATGTTATAGGTATTCATTTGCATCGATCAATTAACTGATTTCATGTAGCACTGGGGAATGAGCTTGAGGTTTTACACATAGATTGTAAACTTATCTCTCTGCCCCATTGTTAACTTTATTTTTGAGAAAACTTGAAAGAAAGCAGAGGGAAAGAGACATGAGAGCACTTCTCTACCATTCATGAATTTCTCTTGGTGTTGTCCATTGCGATTTCATGGGATTCCAGAGGATGAATTCCATATCATGCTGAAAGAGGCCCGATGTAACATAATCTTTAGTATTTGTCTGGAGATGGCAGAACCTGATAGGAGATAGGTCTGAATATAGCAGAGTAAAAGAAAGGACATAGGTGACCACCCTGGACTAAACCCAAGGACTCCAAATGCTACCTAACAAAAGAAAAACTTCATAGTCTACCAAGGAAGGTCTGAGATTCTGAGAAAGCTGAAACAAGCTACATTTGACTTGTAAGGTTTGAAGAACAATGGTTACAGATGGAATCTGCCTAGATTCTTTCTTTCCTTCCTTACTCCTTTCTCTTTCTCTCTCTCTCTTTTTCTCTTTCTTTCTTTTGAAAGGCAGGAACTGAGATGTTTACTTAATTCTGCAGAGTCAGGTGCTGGCACAGTCTGAATTAGCCATGTTATGTGTGTCCTTGTAATAACTATAAACATTTGTACTCTAATGCAAAACCCCTCTTCCAGTTTCCCCGTTGGTTGGGTATTTAAAGACTTTACAATCTAGTAGGTACCTAAGAATTAAAAAATCAATCTTAATATGTTGGTATACTTCTAAGTTCATAATGTAAGATTAAAATAGGGGGTCAGGCGGTAGCGCAGCAGGTTAAGAGCATGTGATGCGAGCTTCCGGCTCCCCACCTGCAGGGGAGTTGCTTCACAGGCGGTGAAGCAGGTCTGCAGGTGTCTGTCTTTCTCTTCTCCTCTCTGTCTTCCCCTCTGTTGGTATACTTCTAAGTTCTGCTTCTAGTACCCCTTCTGCTTCATTGGTTTAATCCCCCCTGCTTAACACTGTATTCTATTTACATAACCACTGTTAACTAAGCACCACCCTGCCTGCAGGGCATTGGTTTAATTCCCACTGGTTCATGATGTCATTTTGCCCCACCCCCTCTCCTTGTCACACCCTGATTTCCACCAATTTCTTTTTGTTCCACCCTCTCTATGTCACATTCTGTTTCTGCTCTACTTGGCGAGTATATATAAGGACAGGATTGTGATTAGGGATGGCTTAGATTGTGCTGCATTCTATATGAATTCTACTGCTTCCCAGCTCAGTTATGAGTCTCTGGTCATCTGTCTCCCATCCGCGAAGCTAGCTCTGCATTAATATATACTTACTCATTTTTTAGTTACTTAGTTACAGACCCTGAAATGAGGTTAAGTAGTTGGGTGAGGGGAGGGTTGACTGGTTTTTCTTGTAAAATAAGCTCTTTGTGCAAGTTTGATGAATTTACTTCCTGGCTTAGGCCAGGACTGGTGGAGTGGTGGTGAAACACTAAGATTACAAGTGTCCTTCTCAGACCCCTCATACTTTGAAAATGAAACATTTTTTTTTTACTTCTTATATGTTCCCTCTCTTTTTCTTTGTACTTTTGTTTTTATTTTCACTTATTTTTTTCAAATTGAATGGATTATCAATGTCAGAATTCTTAGCCAATTTGCTAGCTAAAGATGTAAGACCTTGTAAGGCCTTGGTGATAGTGCCATCAGGGGCAGTTATTAAGAATAAAATTATGTTATTGACCTCTTAGCATGACAGGCTCCCCCTTTCTCTGTCAACATTATCTAAGATTATCTTTTTTTTTTTCTCTTAATGTAGCATCTAATTGTCAAATCACACTCTGGAAGGAATATGGAAGTAGACTAGTGAAAGCTTATTTTTTCTGTGAGGAACTAGGTTATGACAGAGAGAATGGCTCTGTGTGTGTGTGTGTGTGTGTGTGTGTGTGTGTGTGTATGTGTGTGTAACTTCCTACCACATCATATCTGACCTAGGGTTCATGTATATTAATATTTAACACAGGAGCTTGCATGACCTTTGGGTCTCTGTTAGTCTAAGCTCATAGTCCAGGGACACATCTGGGGCCAAATCTCGCTGTACACATTGTAGGACCAGTCTTCCTCAAAAGACAGAGTAAAGTGACTTGACTTCCCTTCAGAGAATGGGACAGTCTTTACCTGGCAGTTTGTAGTGAGGCTAAGGTCCTAGAGATTGCCCATAGAAGGGCTGTTGAGGAGATCCCCAACTCTATATTTTTTAAAAGGATTTTTGCCCAGGTTCCACAACCATGGAGAAATTAAACTCAAATCAGATTTCAACTGAGTAGATTCACAACAGATTAAAAGATCAGCTCACGTGAAACATGCAGAAGAATGAAACTGAACCACATTATCTCACCAGAAACAAAAGGAAACTCCAAATGGATTAAGGACCCAAAATTTAGGCCAGAAACTATCAAATACTTAGAGGAAAATATTGATGGAACACTTTCCCATCTAAATCTCAATGGCATCTTTGATTATATAAACTCAATTTCAAGGAAGACTAAAACAAAAATAAACCAATGGAACTACATCAAATTGAAAAGCTTCTTCACAGAAAAAGAAACCATCACTAAATAAAGAGAACTCTCACAGAATGAGAGAAGATCTTTGCATGCCATGCATCAGACAAGAGGCTAATAGCCAAAATATATAAAGAGTTCACCAAATTTAGCAACAAAAAAGCAAATGACCCAATTCAAAAGTGGGGAGAGGATATGAACAGATTATTCACCACAAAAAAAGATAAAATAACAACAACAATGACAACAAAAAATAACCAAAACCCCGTATTTCTCCCAGTCCTGGAACCTCTGGGGCTTGGCTCATTTTCCTTCATGCTTCTCTTGATCAATACCATTTGATACTGCATCTGTTAATCTCTACCAAATCAATGCAGTCAGTACCACCTTGAAATGTTTCACTTTGGACTGTGCCCAGAGACACTGGGCCTGTGATGTCAACCTTTCAGCTCTGGTGAGAACTTTTCTAGCTCATGGGACTCCTTAATTCCATTTTGGGTGGCACATTTCCTAACAAAGTTCCAGCACTTAGATAAATACCAGGGCCCAAGAGATACATGTACACATGTATTCTTAAGTTAGGAGAAAATATATACCTTAAAGTAAAAGTGCACGGGGGTCGGGTGGTGGCACAGTGGGTTAAGCGCATGTGGAGCAAAGCGCAAGGACCGGAGTAAGGATCCTGGTTCGAGCCCCTGGCTCCCCACCTGCAGGGGAGTCGCTTCACAGGCAGTGAAGCAGGTCTGCAGGTGTCTATCTTTCTTTCCCCCTCTCTGTCTTCCCCTCCTCTCTCCATTTCTCTCTGTCCTATCCAACAACGAACATCATCAACAATGGCAATAATAATAATCACAACGAGGCTACAACAACAAGGGCAACAAAAGGGGGAAAAATGGCCTCCAGGAGTGGTGGATTCATGGTGCAGGCACCGAGTCCAGCAATAACCCTGGAGGAAAAAAAAATAAAATAAAAGTGCACAATAGTTTGCAGTGACTCAATAAGTGCTGCAAGCAAGTAGAAAGACATAAAAAAGACACCATAAAGTACTTAATCAAATAGCTTCTACTTAGACATAAATTCCCTCCTCACCTACTTCCTATTTCACTTCCCTTAATCACCCTAAGGCAAATCAGATAAATTAAAAACTACAAAAGTTGAATAAAGGCAAGAGATTGGCACACTCTAATGATGGCCCTTTTGGTCTCTACCAAGCCACCCCATCATCTGGAGCCCTAGTCAGGGAATCCTGGAATTCCCACATAGATATGATGGGACTAGAACTCTGACAGATCCCTTATTCCACCATCACAGTTCATCTCCATCAGGAACAGAATTGTGGACTCACTTCCAGGCATCTATAGGACCTTGCTCTCAATGTGGAACAATGGGGGGGACTGCCCCATTTTCTGAAGGGAGACTGTGTCAACACACTCTGCCACTTAAGGAACATGGGTACTGAAATGAGTGCAGCCTAGAATGTTCCTAGTTATGAGCTCATAATGCGAGCTTAGACCTAAAGGGATGCAGACATTTCATAGGCTCTGTGCTGAATATGGGCCCGACATCAAATTGATGGGGTTTATAGTTAACAATATTTATATACTTTCCCATATTTGGGAGCTGCTCTTCCCTGATCCAGCTTTCAAGTCCTATTCCCAACTCTGACATCATCTTCCTAGACATTACTTTCAGTCTACCTGCATGGTTAGTTGTCAGGCTCAGGCAAAAATTAGTAAAGTGATGGCCTCCTTGGAATATAACAAAAATAGACTCCCTAGATTCTTTCAACATGAAGACTTCAAATCTCATCTGCTATATTCTTACCTTTAGGTTCCTGATTATTAAATAATTTGTTCTGCTTTATACTTTCATGCTTTTCAGCCATCAAGTTGTATATGCTACCATAGTGCCAACCTGACTTCCCTGGGCAGATGACCTCACCAATGTGTCCTGGATCCCCACCTGTTCACCGCCCTGCCCCACTAGAGAAAGATAGAAATATGCTGGGGGTATGGATTGACCTGCCAATGGCCGTGTCTAGTGGAGAAGCAATTACAGAAGCCAGACATTCCACCTTCTGCACCCCATAATGACCCTGGCTCCATACTCCCAGAAGGATAAAGAGTAGGAAAGTTTCCATTGGAGGGGATGGGATGCGGAACTCTGATAGTAAGAATTGTGTAGAATTGTACCTGTCCTTTTTAAAAAAATTTTTTTTTTATTTAAGAAAGGATTAATTAACAAAACCATAGGGTAGGAGGGTACAACTCCACACAATTCCCACCACCCAATCCCCATATCCCACCCCCTCCCCTGATAACTTTCCCACTCTCTATCCCTCTGGGAGCATGGACCCAGGGTCATTGAGGGTTGCAGAAGGTAGAAGGTCTGGCTTCTGTAATTGCTTCCCCGCTGAACATGGGCGTTGACTGGTCAGTCCATACTTCCAGTCTGCCTCTCTCTTTCCCTAGTAGGGTGTGTCTCTGGGGAAGCTGAGTTCCAGGACACATTGGTGGGGTCTTCAATCCAAGGAAGACTGGCTAGCATCCTGATGGCATCTGGAACCTGGTGACTGAAAAGAGAGTTAAAAAAAAAAGCCAAACAAAGCCAAACAAATTGTTGAGCAATCATGGACCCGAAGCTTGGAATAATGGAGAGGAAGTGTTAGGGAGGAATTGTATCTGTCTTATCCTCTTATTCTACAGTCTTGTTGATTGTTATTAAATAACAGTAATAATAAAAATACCAAATCTATTCATAAATAAGGTTAGTCTTCTGGAATACATCATGTCTGTGGAATGCAACATGACAGTGAATATTTTCAACTGGATTCACAGATGGATTGTCCATTCCGTCTTCACTGTTGGCACATGACCCCTACTGAGTTCATTTGAAGGTTGGGGTGAAGACAGTGGTACCCACACCCTTCCTCCTAGAATTCAGGTGCATAAACATCTTTCATAATGTTCTGACTTCTAAAGCAATGTTAGTAATGATGGTTAATACAAGTGGACTGACAACAGATTCTCATCAACTTGTACCTGGATTATTCAACCAACTTAAGCATGCACTGACTATTAGATGCCAGATACTATATGAAATTCTGAAAATGCCGAAATGAATCAAACATAGCCCTTATTCCTTTCGTATCTGGTAGTTTAATGACAATGAGCTACACAGAAAAATAATCTTTTCTGTACTATAAGTTAAGCTTTATGATAAGTCATATTTATGCTGTTCTGAGAAGTATGGTGGGGGGGGTTCTCAACACAGCTTTGGTTTAAGGGGATGTTTTTCTGAAGCAGTTGATACCTAGACTAAATAGGAGGCTATGGATACTAGGTGGTGGGTTTGTGGAGGAACAGTGGTACTGTAGGGGTTCCCCAGGTAAGAAAAGGACCAGCACAACAATGAAATACATTGAAAGGCAAGGAGTGACTGGTGTCTAGCTTGGGCTCAGTAGCACAGAAGCTCCTTAGACAGCTTTAAATGTCATGCTGATGAACTTGGACTTTATTCTGAGGCTACTAATAAACCTCATAAAAGCTTTCAGGACAGGTGTTATAAGGACCAAAAGAACACTGCAGATAAGAGAAATATGTTTGGTATACTTTTGTAACAAGAAAAAAATAAAAAAAGAAAAACAACATTTTCCTCATGTGAAATTCAAATGCTTGAAATACATAGCAGGAAGAGTAAACCTCACCCCCTAAATTATTAATAATTTTCTTACTATCCCTCAGGTTGTTTCAATCTATAGGTGATTTTTTATTATTAGAGATTTATTAATGATTGCAAAGATTGTAGGATAAGAGGAGTACAATTTCCACCACCAGAGTTCCATATCCCCTCCCCTCCATTGGAAGCTTCCCTATTCTTTATCCCTCTGGAAGCATGGACCAAAGATCTCTATGGAGTGCAGATGTTGTGGTAGAGTGTAAATCAGATAATAACATAATGCTTATGTTTGCAAATAGCTTTTTCACTTTTCAGTGGGCTTTGGACACATGCATTTTACCATTGATCTATCTTGCCTTATAAAAGTCACATATACTTTATTATACAAATTAAGCATTTTTAACTTAAGTATTATCAATTAGTAGATAAATACAGCTTCCCCTAATTCTCTTTTTCTATTTTAAAAATAGAAGTCATATATATAGTTTAAGAAAGTAGATAGCATTACTGACTTTATGATAAAAATAGGAGTTTCTTATCCCACTTCTCTCCATTCCTATTCCCTCTTCTCTCAGGCAAAAATCCTGTTGAATATTAAGTGTTGAATTAAGTGTTGAATATTAAGTTTATGATTTTATCCATCACACATGCTATTCTAAAATGAAAGATGAAAATAGGCTCTCTTTGGCACCCTTCCCCCACATTCAAAAAATATCTTTTCTTTGTTCTACCTTTCCTATATATTTATACTCAATTTTTCAATTAAGCCAATATTCACTGCTGACAATATTATCATTATATAATTATTACTCATAATTGAGCCATATAGGTTTAAGTAGTAACTTTTCCTTTCACAGATATTTATAATTTTTTCTGCGAAACACTTGTTAAATCATCTCCATACTTCTACTGAACTGTAATAACATCCCTCAGAGTGTTCTGACACATCACATGTTCTAGCAGTTTTACTTTCTTCTTGGAGGCGTCCTTCTAGGAGTCCTCTCTTATCTGGACCCTTGGATGGGTTCTTCCTGGGGCTGGTCAGACATCTGCTGTCTTGGAACTACTCACCCTATTACCCTGAGAATTTCATTCTTTTCCCTCCTATCTTGGGGGGAGCTCTACCTTTGTTAGCATATCTTGCTTTATTTGGATTATTTTCTCAATTTGATGTAGCTTCCCAAGAAATATCTTACAGGACTTCATGAAATTTTAGTAGGTAAACTTCACAGACACAATGATCAATTGGACACAGGGCAAAGAGGAAAGAATAAAACCTGACCTCTCAAGGGCTGGGTGGTGGCACAGCAGGCTAAGTGCATATAGTGCAAAACGCAATGACCAGTGCAAGGATGTTGGTTCAAGTTCCCCGGTTCCCCACCTGCAGGAGGGTCGCTTTACAAGTGGTAGATCGGGTCTGCAAGTGTCCATCTTTCTCTCCCCCTCTCTGTCTTCCTCTTGTTTCTCTATTTCTTTCTGTCCTATCCAACAACAACATCAACAAATGGAAAGAAATGTCCACCAGGGACATTTGGCTTCCCAGGGCGGCAGGGGGGTAGGAGTAGTTGGGTGAGATGGGACACAGTCTTTTGGTGGTGGGAATGGTGCTTATGTACATTCCTATTAATTTGTAGTCACAAAAAAATCACTAATTAATATGAGAGGTAAAAAATTGATTGCATGTCTCAAACTTTTTAAAGCACAGACTGAATCTTTTTAATACATAGGCTGAGTCTTTGATATGTTGACTCTCTCAAAAGCCTAGACCAGGGAGAACAGAAGCAACCAGTGGCACAGCTATATACAAGATGTTGGGTTTTATACAGTAAATCCTAACAAAGGGACTTTTCAAAGTTAACCCAATTACCAAATAATGTGATGATAACAATAACTATCCATTGTCTTCTTGAACCCTAAGACAGCAGGAACCTCACATTTTCACTATAGAGCCTATATTTCCCCCAGTCCTGGAACCTCTAGGGTGGGGCTCACTTTCCTGCATGCTTCTCTCAATTCATATCAAATAATATTGCATCTACAACCCTCCCCCAACCCCAGAGTCTTTTACTTTGGTGCAATACACCAACTCCAGTCCAAGTTCTGTTTTATGTTTTATGTTTTTTCTTCTGTTCTTACTCTTTCTTTTTTAAAAAATTCTTTATTGGGGGATTAATGGTTTACAGTCAACAGTAAAGTGAAATAGTTTGTATATGCATAACATCTCCACATAACAATACAACCCCCAGTAGGTCCTCCTCTACCATCATGTTCCAGGACCTGAACCCTTCCCCCACCCCAGAGTCTTTTACTTTGGTGCAATATACCAGCTCCAGTCCAAGTTTTGTTTAGGGTTTTCACTTCTAATCAGCAACAAATCTTGTTTTTCAAACTCTGTCTATGAGTGAGATCATCCCATATTCATCCTTTGTTTCTGACTTATCTTATCATGATGTTTTTGAGCTCTATCCAAGTGAGGTAAAGAAGGTGAATTCTCCATTACCCAAGACTTCGGAGCCTCTGGAATCAGAGTCTCTTTGCTTAACCATTATGCCATCTATCCCTGTTCACATTTCTCAGTTTTCCATATAATAATTCAATGCCCCTTTAGGTCCTCCTCTGCCATCATGTTCTAGGACATGAACCCTCTCCTCTGCCCCAGAGTCCTTTATTTTGGTGCAATACACTTCTACTTTCTGTTTATTGTTAAAATATTTTCTTTTTTGTAATTGGATTTGTTTCATTGAAGGTGCCTTTAAAATTTACATAGAAAAGAGTTCTGCCAATATTTTTCTCTAAGTATTTGATATTTTCTAGTCTAACATCCAAGGGGTGTTAAAATCCCCTACTATTACTTTGTTGCTGTTAATATATTGCTGTGGCTCTTTCAGTAGATGCTTGATGTATTTAGATGGTCTTTCCTTGGGTGCATAGATGTTAATGATCATTAAGTCCTCTTGATTTACTGATCCTCTAAGTATTAAGTAAAGTCCATCCCTATCTTTTTAAATTTTATTTGTTTTAAGGTCTATCTTGTGAGATATGAGCATAGCTGTTCTTGCCCTTTTTTGTGGTCCATTGGCTTGAATGATAGTTTTCCATCCTTTCATTTTGAGTCTGTGTTTGTCTTGCTGAATTAGGTGGGATTCCAGTCTGGAAAAGAGAAATTTCCCATGAATGGTCATCCCACTTCCGGTTATCTTGTCCATCTCCAAAAATCTCTCCCTTTACACTGTCTGAACTGGAAGATGCTTTGAAGAGGGTTAAACCGGGAACAGCTGCTGGCTATGATAACATCACCCCAGAACTCATTCTTAACCTGGGTCCTGCGGCAAAGAAGTGGCTCGCTTCATTCCTGTCCCACATCTTGGAATCTGAGTCTATGCCCAAAGTTTGGCGTCGTGCGAAGATTATAGCGGTTTTGAAACCAAAGAAAGACCCAACACTGGCCGCCAGCTATAGACCAAATTCTCTCCTCTCCGTGTGTTACAAACTCCTTGAGAGGCTGCTTCTGTCATGTATTTCTCATCTTACAGAGAAATTCCTATCACCCGCCCAGGCTGGTTTCCGCCCAGGAAGATCTACCTGCGAACAAGCCCTGACCCTCTCAACTTACATCGAAAATGGATTCCAGAAGAATTTAAAGACGGGTGCTGTCTTTGTTGATCTCACAGCAGCCTATGACACGGTCTGGCACCGTGGTCTCCTAGTCAAGATCTCAAGATGCCTGCCTCCATGGGTGGCCAACACTATATCGTTTCTTCTCCAAAACAGAAGATTCCGGGTACATCTGGGTGACAAGTCTAGCAGATGGAGACTTGTCTCAAGTGGCCTCCCCCAGGGCTCTGTTCTGGCTCCTACGCTATTTAATATTTACATCAATGACCTCCCAGAAACTTCTTCAAGGAAGTTCATCTACGCCGATGACATCTGCTGTGCAACTCAGGTATCCAAGTTCTACATCCTCGAGGAAACACTCACGAAAGACATGTCTCTGATATCTGATTACTGTAAAAAATGGCGACTAATCCCTAGCACTGCAAAAACGGTATTATCTGTTTTCCATCTACACCATGCCTCGGCCTCGCGTGAGCTTAATGTGCAGCTTGGCGATACGAGAATCCGGCATGAAGCCCAGCCAGTCTATCTTGGCGTTACTCTCGATCACACCCTGTCATTTCACAAACATCTCATAAAAACTTCAGCAAAGGTGGGCGCGAGGAATAACATCATTGCAAGACTGGCCAGCTCCTCATGGGGCGTGAGCGCTTCCACACTACAATCACCATCTCTGGCATTATGCTATTCCACTGCAGAATACTGTGCCCCAGTATGGTTCTGTAGCCCCCATGTCCACTTGGTCGATTCCAAATTATATTCCTCCATGAGGATAATTTCTGGAACCATCCGTTCCACCCTGGTTCCATGGCTGCCAGTTCTTAGCAACATCGCCCCAGCAGATAATCGTCGGGATGCGGCATCATCTAAGTTCATTTCCCACATCTACGCTCGACCGGACCTGCCAATATACCTGCCAATATATCTTCGCCCACCCTGTTCAACACTTGACGTCTCGTCACCCAATCTGGTCCCCTACGCCTTCACTGAACTTCTCTGTTCCAGACTCTTGGAAACAGAGCTGGCAGTCAGCTGAGGTAAAGAACAAACACCTCATCACAGACCCCTGCAAGCGTCAACCCGGCTTTGACCTAGCACGTTATGATTGGGCTCTCCTCAATCAGTATCGAACAGGCCATGGCCAGTGCGCCACTATGTTCCACCGCTGGGGAGCCAGAGACGACCCGAACTGCCCCTGTGGCTACAAACAGACTATGACCCACATAGTCAACGACTGCCACCTCTCCAGATTCAAAGGCGGTCTCGAAACTTTACATCAGGCTCAACCTGATGCTGTTGACTGGCTACGGAAGAAGGGCAAACGCTAGAAGAAGAAGAAGGTGGGATTCCTGTAGACAACATATGGTTGGGTAGTGTTTTCTGATCCATCTTCCTACTCTATGCCTTTTAATAGGTGAATTCAGGCCATTGACATTTACTGATATTGTAGAATGAAGATATTTTGATGCCATCATTCTAAAATTTTAGAATGTCCTGATATATGGCATGTGTACGATGATGTGATTGGATTGTTTATAAGAGAACTTTCAGAACTTCTTTCAGGACAGGCTTGGTGATAGTTGATTCCTTCAACTGTCACTTGTCTGAGAATGTTTTTATGCCTCCATCTAGTTTGAATGACAGTCTAGCAGGATACAGTAGACTTGGTTGAAAGCCTTTTTCATTGAGAGCTGAGTAGATGTATTATCATTCTCTTCTGGACTTCAGTGTTTGTGGAGAAATCTGCTGCTAATCATGGGTTTTCTTCTCTAGCTATCCCTTTGTTTTACTTTTGTAGCATTCAAGATCCTTTTTTCTTTTCATTCTAAATATGATGTGTCTTTAAGTCTGGGTTAATTCTGTTTGGGACCCTCTCAGCTTCTTGACCCTTTAAGTGTTTTATCATGTCTAGCGTAGGGAAGTTCTCAGCTATTATGTACTGTAGAATGCTTTCTTCCCTTCCCTCTCTTTCTTCCTATGGTGAGTCAATAATGTGTATATTCTTTTGAAGTCATCCCACATTTCCCTGTAGTTGTTTTAAGTATCTCTTAATCTCTTTTTGAAACCTCATTTCTTTTTTTAAATATTTATTTATTTATTTATTTCCTTTTGTTGTCCTTTTTATTGTTGTAATTATTATTATTGATGTTGTTGCTGTTGGATAGGACAGAGAGAAATGGAGAGAGGAGGTGAAGACAGAGAGGGGGAGAGAAAGATAGACATCTGCTCACCTGCCTCACTGCTTGTGAAGCGACTCCCCTGCAGGTTGGGAACTGGGGGCTCAAACCAGTATCTTTATGCTGCTCCTTGCACTTTGCACCACCTGCACTTAACCTGCTGCACTACCGCCCAACTCCTGAGATCTCTTATTTCTTTCTTAGTTTTCTCTAATTCATCCTCAATCTTGTTAACTCTGTTTTCTGCTTCACTTATTCTGTTCTCTCTCACTTCTGTTGTTTTCTGTAGCTCAGCTATTTTGTTATCCTGTTCTGATACCTTATTAGCTGGCTTAGGTAGTTGTGAATTTAGCTCAGCTATTTCAGCTTTCAGCTCTCTAATCACCTCGAGATAGTATTTTCTTTCAGAATATTATTTGCTCTTTCTCCATTTCAGATATTAAATTTCAAACTCTTTCCTCATTCCTGCACCTAATACCTGAATTAGGGTTTTGATGTTGTCCTCATTCTTATATTCTTATACCTTTGGGGGGGTGGTTAATCTGGGCTTTTGTCCTGGTTTATTTCTCCAGTGTTTCTTTTTGGTTTAACCATTGCATATGGAGTGTTTTGAGGTCCCTCTCTTAGTACTTTTCAATTCACTAATCACACTTGCCTGGATTGACTTGTGTCTAAGTATGGTATTCAAATAGTTCACAGTTATGGGAATTAACAGTTGTTTCAATGTTGTCTCACTCCTTGAGGTGAAGCGAGGTGGCCGTTAAACACTCTTTTGTTCTTTATCTTCCCAGTAGGCTATGGGAGCCTGAGACTTTTCAACTATAAGTAGGTTTTTTTAGCTTAATCACTCATTACTGACCAAGAGATAAAACAGGGTGGGGGAGAGTTAGCACAGTGGCTATGCAAAGAGACCCCCAGACCCCAAGTGTCCAAAGCCCCAGACTTAATTCAGCTTCTCTGACAGTAGTCAGAGCCAAGAAGGGCAGCAATTCTTGGCCAGTGAGTTTCTAAACAAATCCTGTTTGTACTCCATGAATTCTGAGGAAACTATTTAACATGTCTCCGAATTCTTTAGGAGAACAATGTGGAAAGGCTGGCACTATACAGTCCCAGTTCCAGATCACTGGGATGGTATGTCTTCTGAGTTGCTTGATCATGTCTCTGTCCCTGATGTTAGCAAAGGTCCTCCACGCTGCTGCTCCAGCCTCCAAGGACAGTAGTAATGGAGACTCACAGTTGCATTTGGTGAGCCTTAGGGGATCCTCTCCTCCTCCTCCCATCAGCAGGTTATTTGTTAAAACACACACACACACACACACACACACACACACACACACACACACACACACACACACACACACACACACACACATACACACACACACACACACAACTCAGACCAGAGGTGATGCCTCAACTGGCAAACTGCGAGACTGTTACTAGTCACTCCTGAGTAGATATGGTTTTTCAGCCCCAGGGATCTCTCCTTAGGCCCCTCTCTGTTCATGAACCACATGTATTCATTCTCACCAGTGACTTGGTGGGTGCCAAAGTATTCTGACTCTTGTGTTCTCAAGTGATTTTCTTTTTTATTCTTAGTTGACCAAGGAGAGGAGAGAGAGAGACAGGTAGTTGCTGTTACTCTGTAAATCCATCTCCCCTTTGATAATTTTTAGAGGAAGCACTGTATACAATTGACCAAGAGATATACTCGCAAATATATATATATATCAACTAAAGGATAATTATTGACCCTATGGCAACTTTTATTAGAATTATCAAACTCGTAAATACAGTAAAGTTTAACTTAGAGCCCACTAAAATCCTAGATGTATTTCCTTCCTATCTTGAGGCCAGACCCCATAAACACAATACTGGTTTGGATACAACAAATGACACTTTAACAACTTGGAGCAAGTGTAAGTTTGTCAGCTAAAGAAGGGACCACAAAAGCTGGATAAGGGCAAGGGACTGGCTCACTTAATAAAGCCCTTTTTGGTTAATACCAGGCCAGCCCATCATCTGGGGCCCTAGCCAGGGAATCCTTGGATTCCCATATAGATAACATGACCCTAGATCTTTAATAGATCTCTCTCTCCACCATCACTGGTAATTTCCCTTAGTAACATCATCAAAAGCCCTCTTGTGGGCCTCTCTAGGACCTTATATAAAGTAACAGTGGTAAGGAATGCCCTGTTTATCAGTGGAGGTTGGGTCATCCTACTCTGCCACTTAAGGAAGACTGTTCCTGAAATGAGTGCAGCCTAGAATGTTCCCAGCTGGTATTGACTAAAAAGGCCATAATTAAGTGAGCCAGTCTCTTGCTCTTATCCAGCTTCTGTAGTCCTTTTGTTATATGATGAGATTAGACTTTCTTCTAGTTGCTAAGTGTTGAGTGTGCTTTGTTGTATCCAAACCAGTATTAGATTTATGAGGTCTGGCCTCAAGTTAGGGAGAACTACTGCAGTTTCCAATGGAGAGAATGGGGACACAGAACTCCAATAGTGGGAATGGTGTGGAATTATATACTCCTGTTATCTCATAATTTTCTAAATACATATTAAATAACTATAAAGTGGAAAAATAATTTTTAAAAAGCTGTACATGTGAGAGAAAGGAATATTTAAGGTATCCGTATCTTTTGTTCTATTTTGCTGTGAACTTAAAACTGTTTTTGAAATAAAGTTTAATAATATTAAAAATAAACCTTTTAAAGACATAAAATATAAATGATATTAAATACTGTGAAGATATTGAGCAGGGAAATATTGTGATGGTGGGAGCAGGAGCTACGTTAGCTCAATGGACTGCAGCCTACCTGTGGATCTTGGGACTTGGGGGGAGTATAGGTGCTGAGTGGGTGTGGTGACCCAGTGCATTTTGGTAGAGTAATATGATGACTTGGAGAGTGAGGTGTGCTAACATCTGTCTTGGGGAGATGTGGAACTGAAGTCCTGTGGCAATATAAAACCTGTAAATTACTTCCTCAATAAGATGATTTTAAAAAGAAATAGAAAAAGAAAGTCAGGTAGAATGAGATAGGAATGAATAGAACTTGAAAATAACAAAGTGCCAAAAATCTTTCAAGAATCTTGAATGAGATGGGAAGGCAAGAGAATGACAGGTAGAATTAATCACTCCTCTTTTTCTTTAGCTCCATTTCTCCCCTCTTTAAATTCATTCTGAGCACTGTTGCAGGTGAGTTCCCTAAACACCACATTATCTTGTCATTCATACCCAGACATGGTGGTTACCACTCAGGCTGAAATGGCCTTCATAGCTTAAATTAGATCATACATCCTTATATTAATTTTTTTCACTCAAAACAATTTTAAAAATAAAACTATGTTTATTTAATGAATACTATACTGGGAAGACACTCTTAAAATCAGTGGATATGCAGTGGCAAACTAATTATGGTCACTGACACCATTATGGTTGCAAACCATTGAGACACCAAATTAGATATAACTGATATTGGGTTGCCAGAAATGCCATGACATGTTTTTTCTGTGTTTCTCTATGCAAAAATGTTTCATGACTTTTACAACCCATAGAATAAAGTCACTGATTTGTCATTTGTGTAAATATCTATCCCATCAATGCCCATCTTTATATCTTCTGTTGCTTCTAAAGCCCATTTTAAGCACATTTTTCTTTTTTTTTAAGTTTTATTTATGAAAAGGAAACATTGGCAAAACCATAGGATAAAAGGGTACAACTCCATACAATTCCCACCACCAGAACTCCATATCCCATCCCCTCTCCTGATAGCTTTCTTATTCTTTATCCCTCTGGGAGTATGGACCCAAGGTCATTGTGGGATGCATAAGGTGGAAAGTCTGGCTTCCATAATTGCTTCCCCTATGAATATGAGCATTGGCAGGTTGATCTATACTCCCAGCCTGCCACTCTCTTTCCCTAGTAGGGTGGGACTCTGGGGAAGTGGACACACTGGAAGCTACAGGACACATTGGTGAGGATGTCTGTCCAGGGAAGTCTGGTAGGCATCATGCTAGCATCTGGAACCTGGTGGCTGAAAAGAGAGTTAAGATACAAAGCCCAACAAATTGTTGAATAATCATGAACCTAAAGGCTAGAATAATGCAGATAAAGAGTTGGGGGGGGGGTCTTCCATTTTGTAAATAGCTAGTAGGCATATTTTAGTTATATTCTAAAGGGCCTGTGGCTATACTAGTTTTTTTTTTTTTTTTTTTCTTTTCCCCCTGAGCCTGAGCTCTGACATGCCAGTGGATCCAAGTTATTGTCTGGGGAGTTGATGTCATGGCTGGGAAAAGGACCAGAAAGCTGAATCAGGGAAGAGAGTAGCTCCCAAATATGGGAAAGATATATAAATATTGTTGACTGTAAACCCCATCGATTTGATGTGATCTGGGGCCCATATTCAGCTTAGGAGCCTATGTGACCTCTGCATCCCTGTAGATCTGAGCTCACATTCTGTGGTCATGAGTAGGAAAGTTCCAAGCTGTCCCAATATCAGGACCCATCGTCCTCAGGTGTAGCATAGAGTATGTTGTCCATCCTCCCTTCAGAGGATGGAACATTCTCTACCATTGTTAATCCAAGTTGAGGGCAAGGTCTTATGGGGGGCCCACAAAGCGGTCTATTTTGTTGTTCCTGACTCATTGTTCCTTTTATACACACAAATCCTTCTAGTCTTTCATACCTTGTACCAATGCAACTTTCACAGCTATCTTTTTGTGACTGGCACAGTATTCTGTGATCATGTAATACCTCCTGTTCTTAGCTAACAACTTCTGTGGGTGAACAATCTCATAAATTCTTCATGTGACCTTGAACTTTGGATGTTGTCACAGTACTAAGTACAATGTAAAACATGTATCCAGCATACAGTAAATGTTTGTGAAAACTCAGAAAACTTCCCATCCAAACTACTCAGCATTCAAAAAAGAATGAAATTGTCTTTGAAGGTAGTTATTGAAAATCATGCAAACACAATCTTATAGGTAACACCAATTCTAACAGATGGAAGGTTAGAGGGTGACAGAATGGGGGTGGTTACTAAGAATTCAGAAGAATAGAATTTATGTGAAGAAAAAAATTGGATGATAGAATCTAGTCAAGCTCACATATGAAACAGATAAACCCAACTGAATTGTTATGCAAGAAATAATAAAAACTCCATTATTATTCAAGACTCTAAAAGCACAAGAATGCTCTAAGTATGAGGTGGAAATATGAGACTGCACTTAAAGAGACAATTGAAATAATGAATATGTAAATAGAAATCTGACCTTGCCAAGGCTGGGATGTCATCTTCATACTGCATATGATAAAAATGATACCCATGGAAGGATATGATAGCTAGTTTTTATGGTAATATTTAAGAAGGACTATGAAAACATCACTGAATCATATTTAACATTTTTTCCTCCTCACTTAATATTAGGCTAGGTGAGTGCTAATGGGTGTTCCATGTCTAAGAGGGCTGAATGAAAAGGAAGTGTTATAGAAAACCTTGAAATCTTTTGATTCAAAACATGTGATGAACTTATCAATAGAGCTTGAAAAAGAGGTTTTATTTTTTCTTCTAAGAGTAAAATGAAATTGAAGGACTAACAAGTGATTATGAACAATAGATGGATTATTATAAGCTGGGCATATCACAGCTGTTTTATCTCTATAAAGTTAGAAATTAGAGTCTTGCAATGACAGGGGTGAGTTAGAAATGGACTGACTACCTAGTGAGGACATGAGAGAAAAAAATATTAGATTACTACTGCAACAGAGCATATTATCTTAACTCTGGACACATGACAGGAAGGTAGAAAACCATTTAAGGGTGATTTGTATGTATTACTACCTGGGGTTCCTAAGCATGCAACCCTTGAACATTTGTCTTATTCTCAAATTCTCTGAATCTAGTACTGTAGAACCTAGGATGAGGTGTTATAATTGTTTGAAGGTCTATTTCAACTCTACTTCTACCATCAGGGCACTGAATCATTTATAAAATGGTGATAATTGTTGTTTTCGATGGGTTATGTTGTTTTTGCCGGGCTGGCTTCACGGGCGGGTAACAGATGACCAGGGACTCATGGTTGAGCTGTAGGCAGTATCTCTTTATTCATGCAGGACGCAGCACAATCTAAGCCGAGCTAAGCTAAACTCAAGGTACAGTACAGTACAACTCACAATGCTGTCTTTATATATACTTGCCAAGTAGGGTGGAAACAGGATGTGACATAGAGAGGGTGGAGAGAAAAGTGACTGGCGAAAATCAGAGTGTGACAAGGAGGGGGCAGATTAGACGAGAATCCTATCACTGAACCACAAATGCCCTGGAGGGAGGGTGGAACTTGTTAACAGTGGTTATGTAAATAGAATGAAGTGGTTATGTAAATAGAATAGTGTTAAGCAGGGGGGATTTAAACCAAATGAAACAGAAGGGGTCTCATGCATACCAACAGATAATGGGTTCCTTTTCATTTTTTTTTTTTAATTTACAATTTAACACAGGGTGAAACAGAGAATTCCTCTGGAACAGTTTCTTCTTCTAGCGTTTGCCCTTCTTCCGTAGCCAGTCAACAGCATCAGGTTGAGCCTGATGTAAAGTTTTGAGACCTCCTTTGAATCTGGAGAGGTGGCAGTCGTTGACTATGTGGGTCATAGTCTGTCTGTAGCTGCAGGGGCAGTTCGGGTCGTCTCTGGCTCCCCAGTGATGGAACATAGCGGCGCACCAGCCATGGCCTGTTCGATAGCGATTGAGGAGGGCCCAATCATAACGTGCTAGGTCAAAGCCGGGTGGACGCTTGCAGGGGTTTGTGATGAGGTGTTTGTTCTTTACCTCAGCTGACTGCCAACTCTGTTTCCAAGAGACTGGAACAGAGAAGTTCAGTGTAGGCATAGGGGACCAGATTAGATGACGAGACGTCAAGCGTTGGACAGGGTGGGCGAAGATATCCGCGTATATTGGCAGGTCCGGTCGAGCGTAGACATGGGAAATGAACTTAGATGATGCCGCATCCCGACAAATATCTGGCTGGGTGATGTTGCTAAGAACTGGCAGCCATGGAACCGGGGTGCAACGGATGGTTTCAGAAATTATCCTCATGGAGGAATATAATTTGGAATCGACTAAGTGGACATGGGGGCTACGGAACCATACTGGGGCACAGTATTCTGCAGTGCAATAGCATAATGCCAGAGATGATGATCTGGAACAGTCAGTGCTGTAGACTGTCCTCAGGAACTAGTTTCAGAGTACAAGGCTCTAGCCACTAAGCCACCTCTTGGGTAGTAATCATCAGTTCTCATACCATCTTACAAGAATTTTCTCAGGATTGATTAATTACTCAATTTTTAAAATTTTTTATTATCTTTACTTATTTATTGAATAGAGACAGAAAATGAGAGGGAAGGAAGGGATAGAGAGGGTGAGAGACAAAGAGACACCTGCAGCACTGCTTCACCACATGTGAAGCCTCCCCCCTGCAGGTGGGGACGAGGGGCTCGAACCTGGGTCCTTGCACATTGTAACATGTGCACTCAACCAGGTGTGCCACCACCCGACCCCAATTACTCAATGTTTTGAGTAAATAATTCTTCAGGCTTCTTAAAAAGCACTAAACTATTTGCCGTAGTAGGTTGAACCATATAAAATTGCTAGTTCCTTACCATTTGTAACTTATAAAAAATGACTTTCACATGGCTTTATTAAAAAAAAATCTATTGTTGATTGAACTTGTTATGTGATGGGTACTAACTGGTTCTGAGGATTTAAAGATGAATAAGACATAACACCTGCACTCAGAAAGCTCTCATGTCAGAGAGGGCCCAGAATGCTTATGTGAAACATTGCAAATTCTGGTAGACAAGAACTACAGTGATTTTGTTACAAGATGCTGTTGAGAAAAGAGCCAGTGAGCATGCTGAATGAGGAGTGGAAGCCTAGAAAATGGGAAGCACAAGAAACTTTGTAAAAGGTAGCAGTAATTTAGAAAGGCTTTGGAAGAGTGAGGAAATGACCAAGTGAGAAGGACACACTATGGCAGAGAAAGCAAGTATATGCAAAATCAAAATTATGAAAAATTTTTTCTGGGGGAGATTATTTCAAAATAATTTTATTTAAAGGAATATTAAAATAGGAAATACTCATTGAATCCTCCATTTTTTTTCTCCTCCAGGGACTTGGTACAAACACTACAAATCCACTGCTACTAGTGGCCTTTTTGTTTCTCTCTCTCTCTCTCTTTCTTTCTTTCTTTCTTTCTTTCTTTCTTCATTCCTTTCTTTCCTTCTTTATACTTTCTCTCTCTCTCTCTCTCTCCATTTTATTTGATAGGAATGAGTGACATTGAGAGGGGAGGGTGAGGTAGAGAGGGAGAGAGAAAGACACTGCAAACCTGCCTCACTACTTCTGAAGCATCCTAACTACAGGTGGGGAGTGAGGACAACTTGGGTCCTTGAGCCTAGAATTACATGTGCTTAACTAGGTGTGCCAAACCCAGCCCATATACTACAACTTTCTTAGCTATTCATCCGTCAGTGAGCATCTGTATTGCTTCCAAGTTTGGACTATTGTAAGTTGTGCTATTATCAGAACTTTGGTGGTGGGTGTTTTTTTTTTTTTCCTATTGGGGGGATTATAAATTTATGATAAATACAAATGTTGATACACGTGCGCAAACTTTTTCAGTTTTCTGCAAGAACACTCACCTGCAGCCTAGGCCCTCCTCCACCATCTTGCACCAGGACCTGAAAACCCTCTTCTACCTCAACCGCACTCCCAGAATCCTTTACATCAGTGCAATATACCAAATCCAGTCCAAATTCTATACAAACAAATTTAAGTGTTCGTTTGTGCCTTCTTTTTTCCTAAAGAGTTTAGCAGCATGGACACAGGCGATTGTGATGATGAGTTGGGATCTTGAGAGCTACTGGAAAAGAAGTGAGGGGTAAAGGTCACTGGAAGGAAGTGGGTGACTAGATAAGCTGAAATGATAATATTCAGAGCATAAAGGAAAGGAGGTACAAATCTATATTAATTTATTTAATGTATGATAAGGTTATGTCCTGATAAATCTATTTTAAGCAGCAATTTTCATAATCTGAAAATACATTTAACACACTTGTACTACTACATATACCTATTAAAGCCATAGCATAACCTACCTTTAAAGTACTCAGAACACTTACAGTATCCCACAGTTGAGCAAAATCATTTTAAGCAGTCTATTTTATAATAAAGTGTTGAATATTTGAAGTACTTATTGAACATACTGTATTGAATGTAAAAAATTTACACGGGTTCTTCCCACTAACACACAGTTGAAAGCATTAATGAGTGTTTGAAGTATTGAACTAAAATTAATTGCTGGATGATGAGGCTTCTTCAAGGACAAGATCATCCATTTTTCTCTGTTCTTTTTTTTAATTATTATTTAATTTTTCTCTGTTCTGGTGAGGATCAAGTTAGTAGAAGGTTGTTTACCCTTGTGATTGGGAGCTGTGATTCACTACCACTTCCAGCCTCATGACAGGATATTAGTGTATTACTAGCTCAGGAAAAGATAAAATTCAACATTTGATGTGTACTTTCTACTTAGTAGCTAGCACTTTCATATCATTATAATTATTATTATTATTTAATTATGATAGAGACAGAGAAAAAGGGTGAAAGAGGAGGAGTAAAAGGGGGAGAGAGGGAGACAACTGAAGCCTGCTCCACCACTCATGAAGTTTTCCCCTCCTCTACAGATGAGGATCCAAGACTTGAACTTGGGTCCTTGGACATGGTGACTTGTGTGCTTTAGTGGTTGTATCACCACCTGGCCCCCACTTTCATATTATATTAATGGGGGGGAAAAAGTAGCTGAGTCATTTTAATTGAGGTACTGTGTGCAGAACTTTCTAGTAATTGACAGCCCTGGGAGCAAAGGGACAATTCAGGATGCATACAGTGAGCTTTAACTCTTGTGAGGGAAGAAAGGAAGGAGACAAAGTGGGAAGGAGGGAAAGAGGGAGAGAGAGTGAGGGAAGAAGAGAGAGGGAGAGAGATGAGAGAGAGAGAGAGAGAGAGAGAGAGAGATGAGAGAGAGAGAGAGAGAAAGAGAGAGAGAGAGAGGACTAAAGTGATATATCTGAGGATATACCACTTTTAGAATGCTACTGTCATCAATGGAGTAGTTCAGGTTAAAAAAAGTTTCCACTGTAACTGAAACAGTGGGGGTGTTCAAGTTTGGCATATGTGAAGGAGACAGAGCCCAGGAGATTAAGACATTTTTAGTCAAAGGTAAGGCATAGATTTTTCTGCAAAGATATTTCTTTGCTTGGGATAGTGGAAGAATTAGAGAAGGCAGAGAATATGAGTCACTTGCTGAAATGTTCTTTAGGAAAATACACCCCAATACAGGTTAGACACTCTCTGGGAATAACCATTACACAACTGTTTTCACATGCTACAATATTATACTATAGTATTATTTCCTTGTTTTACATGGAATATAATTAGGAATGAGCTCCCTTCTTCTATAAGTGGAACTGTGGTACACTTTCTTATCTTCAGTCTCCCTCCGATTTCTCCATCATTTGATGCCTCCCAGGCTGATAAGTGTTCCATCAACAATTGCCTTCTGTTCTGGGCAATCATCATTTACCTGACTGAGGAGCTGAGGTCAACATTTTAGAGGCCACATACATTGATTTTCATATAGGAGTGTATATTTCAGAGACCAGATCCTATTTCTCTTTTTCCAGTATCCTTCAAATGAGCTTTTTCAATCATTCTACCCACACACATGAGGAAGTTGTCTGTCTGCCAGCCCATTCTTCTCCTGCCTAAGATGCTTGACAAGTTCAACGTGAACAATTTGAAACACATTTGTCATTGATATAACATATTAAACTCTTAACCCATGGAGAAACAGTACAATTTACCAAACTCTAATTTCCTTCCTTCCTTTCTTTCTTTCTTTCTTTCTTTCTTTCTTTCTTTCTTTCTTTCTTTCTTTCTTTCTTTCTTCCCTCCTACCTTCCTTCCTTCCTTCCTTCCTTCCTTCCTTCCTTCCTTCCTTCCTTTCTTTTTTTGAGAAGGAGGTATTCCAAACATCAAACTTCAGGAGACAAATGCTGCTTAGTGACTCCAGGCTCTACAGAACTGTAGCCAGTTAAAAGTTCTGGGGATTTTAGTGTAGGACCATGAAAACAATTTAGCCTCCTTTTGTGTTACTAGCCCAGGGCCTCTTTAGGAGGTTTTCTTAGCTTCACAATGGCCCCCTCTGAAGTGAGCCAGCACTTCTCTATTTGTTTAACTTCTAAGGTTACTGAAACACCAAGGGGGGCAAAGTTTGTCCAAAGTCACTCTGCAGGATCTTGGCAGGTTAAATCAGACCAAGAACTTGTTTCCAGGAGGCAGTACTCTTTGAACTTTGTTGCCTCTGTTGGAGTTGGCTATGTTGACGCCAGTCCTGCACTTCTGCCTTTAAATAATCCATGGCAATCATGATTATAAGCCCCACTGTAGGATTAATGCATGCCCAGTGTGAAGTTCAGACTGTAGTCTGAAGTGATTAACTGTTTCTGCCAAGTATAATGCTTGGATCTGGGAGGGAGAAAAATGATGCAAGATGGCAGAGAGAGCGTGTGAAGACAGAGATAGTTTTCTTTCTCTGCTTTTTAAATGGCAGTCACACACAAGTTCTTTTCTTTTCTTTTTTTCTCTAGAATTTTTTTCTGAAACCAAATTCATTTTTTCCATTGAAGTAATAACAGGAATATTCTAGATGCAATTGTGCCTACACGCAGAGTTATTAGTCTCCAGAAACTCTTCAGGTCTTAGGATAAAGGGCTAGGAGAGGAATTTTAGTCACATTTTAAATTCATCATGCATCCTTTTTCAGCATCTTTTCCTTAATCATAAGTTTTGAAAAGACAGTAATCCAATACAGAGATGTGACCTTTTGTTTCCTGTTGTACTTTCCTACAAGTAGAAAAATGGTATCCCTCATTCACTAATAACAACTGACCAAAAAAATCATGGACAGCCACCGCAAATAGTGAATACACATAGAGGGGCCTCAATTAGCAAACTAGGAGCTTGGAAAGGGAAGGGTATTAGAGATAACCTAAATGAAACTTCTGCTCAAGAGCAGAAGTCTGTTTTCCAGCCATACCACTGAGAAACTTAGCTGAATCACACTCAACCTTTGCTTCATATTAGAATCTGGGGAATTTTTTTTTTGAACGTCAAGGCCAAGGGTTCCCCTTTAATTCAAGCAAGAATTTCTGGACCAGGGGCCAAGTGCCTCTTTAGTGCTTAGCTTGAATTTTCAAATCCAGCACCTGGTGGTATGAACTCATCACCTGGGTTCCTAATGCCTCCTACAGCTATAGAGACAGGGGAAAAAAAGGATGAAAAAATGATCAGCTTTTGTTCTAGTAGTTCACGTGGACTGAAAGGGAGAATTAGCAGCAAGAATCTTGTTCCTGGTTTGAGTTTGCCTGTTTTGCTTTCACTTTTCTTTCTCACAGGGTCCTATGAAATTGAACTTGGGACTAGGATTTGTCCTTTCTTTAAAGCCTGCCAAGAAAATCAATAAGTTTTTAGCAGGCTCTAGAGGATAGATTTATTTCCCTTTGCATTTAACAAACATTAATATTTTGACCAGAGATTCTTGAATTCCACACACTACCAATATGATTTTTTATTTTACTGGTTTCTACATTTCATTTTAGTCCTGTCAACAAAACTGGCAATACGATCTATTAGATTATCTCTTCACCAACTAAGAACTGAAGAATATAACAGACTGAAGATTTTCAAGCTACAGAACAATGTTTCCAATATATGTTCGCAAGGCAAGCAGTGAAATACCTACTTGTGGGAGGCCTTGCTCCCTCTGTTGGAAAAGTGAATGACTTTCCAGGGATGCTGCATAAAAGAATGATTAAGAAAAATAGCTGTGGACAGCTGCAACATGTATTATTCAGCCCAGCATACGTATCCTGCTGTTTTAAAACAAGTTTAAATTAGATTCTATAACTGGTCAACTGTATCTTCTGACATCTGTACATAAATCACTCACAAATGAAAGGAATAAGAGTTGGAAAATTAAGTATTGCAAAATAGTTCTTAAGTGCCTGGGAGCACAAATGTCAGGTTAGTTTTACATGGGTGAGAATTAAATTTTCTATTTGATTAAAACTATTGTCCAGTGTCATTTTAAAGCAAGCTACAAAAAACATCAGAAGGAACTGAAGCCAAAATATCAACAAGAGATGAAAAACAATGACTTCAAGAAATCAGAACTACTATAAATAAATGCCAGTACAGTTCTTTTTTTCTTTTTCTTTTTTAGATTTTTTATATTTATTTATTTATTTCCTTTTTGTTGCCCTGGTTGTTTTTATTGTAGTTATTATTGTTGTTGTTGCCATTGTTGGATAGGACAGAGAGAAATGGAGAGAGAAGGGGAAGACAGAGAGGGGGAGAGAAAGATATACACCTGCAGACCTGTTTCACTGCCTGTGAAGCGACTCCCCTGCAGGTGGGGAGCCAGGGGCTTGAACCAGGATCCTCATGCAGATCCTGGCATTTGTGCCACGTGCGCTTAACTTGCTGCTGCCTGATTCCCGCCAGTACAGTTCTTTTTTTTTTGGCAGTACAGTTCTTATGCCAAGTTATAGACCTTTAGTTTAGCACTCTAATTTTTTTAATTGGATTTTTAAGTGAGTAAATCTTTTCTGGAATCAAGGTGAATTTTTAGTTCTATGTCACAAGATATGATTTACCTTATGTACACACAATCATACTCACAATTATATAAGCTCATAAAAAGGTTCTAGAATGAATCCTAGATTTAATATACAAAGAAGACACACACTCTATTTCAACTCTCTAGGATGCAAAGTACATTTTCTACATTCATTCTCAATACATCTTCAAGCTGAATATTTATTGCTTCCTATAGTGGTGATAGTCTTGTTGATGGACCATCACCAGATAGGTAATAGTTCAGTGTCTGGTAATGGAACAAGAAGCAGGCTTAAGGTTGGAAGGGTAGTTCACTGAGTAGGGTGCTTGTATTGCACAGAGGAAATTTTGATGTCTCCCTCTCTACATTTCTCTATTTTTCTCTCCATCTGAATAAAAGTATTGTGGAGTGATGTGGCTACTTAAGACACTGGTTCAACAAAAACAAAAAAAAGAGAAGAAGGAGGATGGAGGGAAGAGGAAAGGAGGAGAAATCTTACAATACTGACTTCATAACATCATTTTGGAAATAGCCCTGTTAATCATCTTAAGATAACTACTACACACACATATCATCATCAATCTTAATGCTGCCAGAGAATAAGCATTACGTCATTTCCTTCCATGTGAACTGCTCATTCATTTATTCATCAAGCAAGTATTAATGCATGACTTACTAATATCATCTTGAAAATATGAGCAACACATTTACAGTTTCTAAAATTCATGAACAGAGTCTCCCATGTCCTTGAGCCATATGAATAACAGGACAAAAATCAATATTTGTTCTACTTATCCTGCATGAATATTTTCCCAAATGGGTGACAATTTACCACATTGAGTCAACTTGCATTGGAAAAGAAGATGCTTTCTGGAATGGGGCTGGGCAGTGGCACACCCAATAGAGTGCACACATTATAGTGCTCAAGAACCTGAATTCAAGCACTTGCAGGGGGGAAATTTCATAAGTGGTGAACTAGTAGTACTGTAGATCTCTTTCCTCCCTGTCCCTCTCAATTTCTCTTGTCTCTACTACAATTAAATGAACAAATATATGAAAAGGACGCTTTCAGGAATGTTGTCTCCTCCCACGGGTCAGCTAAGATGGCCTCAGTAGACATCCAGAGGAGGGAGAGAGTCAATGATTGTGTGACAGGCATTTACACATCATTATCCGTTTAAGCACCTGTGGAGACAGCTACTCTTACTCACCTCATTTGATAGATAACAAAACTGGGACTCTAAAAATTTGAGTAATTTTACCCAGAAAATATTCTGCTCTTTTATTTCAATGATACAACATTTTCCTGGTTTCTCCTATTTTTTTCTTTTCTTTTGAAAATATTATTGGTTTATTTATTTATTCACTGGATAAAGACAGCCTGAAGTGCTCTCCCAGGTATGCCCTTGCCTTGTCCCATCTCCTTTTTTTTTTTTCTTCCTTTTTCTTCTTAGTGTTTTTGCTAATTATCCTCACCTTCATTTCTATCTTCTGAGATTTCTGAGATCAGACGAGATGGGGCGTGTTGAGGTCAGTATGGCCGTAGACTCCATCTGTATCTTAAGTGTAGACATTCTTTATGTTCATTCCCTAATGATCTTACTTACTTATTAGAATGACTTACTGTGTTAATAGCTCTTTTTTATTATTTATTTATTTTTGCCTCCAGGGTTATCACTGGGACTTGGTGCCAGCACTACAAATCCACTGCTCCTAAAGGCTAATTTTTCCCATTTTGTTGCCCTTGTTATGGTTGTTACTGTTGGACAGGACAGAGAGAAATGGAGAGAGGAGGGGAAAACAGAGGGGATGGGGAGAGAAAGATAGACACCTGCAGACCCGCTTCACTGCTTGTGAAGCAACCCCCCTGCAGGTGGGGAGCCGAGGGCTCGACCTGGGATTCTTACGCCTGTCCTTGAGCTTCGTGCCATGTGCGCTTAACCTGCTGCACCACTGTCCAGCCCCCCACTGCGCCACTGTCCAGCCCCCAATAGCTCTTTAATATGTATGTTCTTCCAGCCTTAATTTTATCTATTGCTACAAGACTAGATTATTCAGCTGCCTACTTGACATTCATATCTGGATGATGGATCTCTAATTTTGCATGTCCTAATTGGAGACCTTGATTTCTCCCCATTTTACTTCTTTCTCCCTGACTTTGAACCGTTTAAATAAATGACTCATCCCTTTACACACTGGTCATTTAAAAATGTTTATTTATTAATTAGTTTGAAGTTGGGAGGATGGACAACATACTCTATGCTATACCAGAGGAAGATGCATCCTGATACTGGGGCAGCTTGGAACTTTCCTACTCATGACCACAGGATGTGAGCTCAGATCTACAGGGATGCAGAGGTCACATAGGCTCTTAAGCTGAATATGGGCCCCAGATCACATCAAATCGATGGGGTTTTCAGTTAACAATATTTACACCCCTTTTCCATATTTGGGAGCTACTCTATTCCCTGATCCAGCTTTCTGATCCTTTTTCCAACCATGACATCATCTCCCAAGACAATAACTTGGATCCACCTGCATATCATATTTCAGGCTCTCGGAAACAAACAAACAAACACACACTAGTATAGCCACAGGCCCTTTGGAATATAACTAAAATAGACCTACTAGCTATCTATAAAATGGAGACCCCCCATCATCACTATTCCAGCCATTAGGTTCATGATTGTTCAACAATTTGTAACAATTTGTTACACTTCTTGTATCTATCCCAGTAAAGTGGAAGTACAAAGACCAGTACTTGAGCGCTGGTATACATTCTGTCATTCCAAATTAGAAACAATTCAGAGGCCCTTCAGTAGGTGATAGGTTAAAGTGGTATAGCCTACTGTGGAATTTTGCTCAACAATAAAAACAATAGGTCATTGGTAGGTAGCATAATAGTTACGCAAAGAGACTCCCATGCCTGATGCTCCAAAGTCCCAGGTTCAAACCCCGCCCTGCCCCCCATAAACCAGAACTGAGTAGTGCTCTGGTAAGAAATGATAATAATAGTAGTAATAAAATTAATTAACGAGGGCAGAAAGCACATGGACCAGCACCAGGATATCGGTTCAAGCTCCTGGCTCCCCACCTGCAGGGGATTCGCTTCACAGGCTGTAAAGCAGATCTGCAGGTGCCTGTCTTTCTCTCCCTCTCTCTGTCTTCCCCTCCTCTCTCCATTTCTCTCTGTCCTATCCAACAACGACAACATCAATAATAACTACAACAATAATAACAACTATAACAACAACAATGGCGATGATAAACAACAAGGGCAACAAAAGGGAAAAATAATAATAAAGAAATAAAAATAATGAGATCTGGCTGGGCTAGTGGTTCTTTCTGTGGACTAAGAAATAAAAATAAAACAATAAACTATCTAATGCATGTAAACCAAACTCCAGAGAAGTACACTAATAGAAAAAAAGCCCATCCCAATTACATACAGAATATTCCTATTTACATAAAATTCTTGAAATGCCAGTACTATAAACATTGACTGCAGATTAGACCCCTGCAAGTGTCAACCCGGCTTTGACCTAGCACGTCATGATTGGGCCCTCCTCAATCGCTATCGAACAGGCCATGGCCGGTGCGCCGCTATGTTCCATTGCTGGGGAGCCAGAGACGACCCGAACTGCCTCTGCGGCTACAGACAGACTATGACCCACATAGTCAACGACTGCCACCTCTCCAGATTCAAAGGAGGTCTTGAAACTTTACATCAGGCTCAACCTGATGCTGTTGACTGGCTACAGAAGAAGGGCAAACGCTAGAAGAAGAAGTGGTTGCCAGCAGCTAAGGAGAGAGGGGGCAAAGGTGAGCAGGAAATAGTAGCTACCTATAAAAGGGCAAAAAGTGGAACCCTTGAGGCAATGGAAATGCTTTATATCCTAATTTTCTTTTCTCATGGGTGTTGACAGTTTTTTAAAAAATTTCTTTATTGGGGAATTAATGTTTTATATTTGACAATAAATACAATAGTTTGTACTTGAATAACATTTCCCAGCTTTCCATATAACAATACAACCCCCACTAGGTCCTCTGTCATCCTTTTTGGACCTATATTCTCTACCCCACCCACCTACCCCAGAGTCTTTTACTTTGGTGCAATACGCCAATTCCAGTTCAGGTTCTACTTGTGTTTTCTTTTCTGATCTTGTTTTTCAACTTCTGCCTGAGAGTGAGATCATCCCATATTCATCCTTCTCTTTCTAACTTATTTCACTTAACATGAATTTTTCAAGGTCCATCCAAGATCAGCTGAAAACGGTGAAGTCACCATTTTTTAGAGCTGAGTAGTATTCCATTGTGTATATATACCACAACTTGCTCAGTCACTCATCTGTTGTTGGACACCTGGGTTGCTTACAGCTTTTGGCTATTAGAAATTGTGCTGCTAAGAACATATGTGTACACAGATCTTTTTGGATGGGTGTGTTGGTTTCCTTAATATATCCTAATTTTATGACTCTATATTGATTGTGATATTCTGAAGATTTACAGGTTGTGGCCTATTTGGGGAATAATGCAGGATAGCATATGCAGGACCTCTACATTATTTCTTACAAATGCATAATGTTTGTCTCTCAAAATCACATGTTTAATTTGAAAAATAATTTCATGACTCTTCTTGTGGCCTGCATTGTCTCTTTGATCCTGTCTTCTGCCTAATACTTTCAACTTTTTTAAAAAATAAATATTTTTAAAAGTGGTTTATTTATTTATTTATTTTTTCTTCTAGAGTTATTGCTGGGGCTTGGTGCCTGCACCACGAATCCACTGCCTCTGGAGGCTATTTTTCTCCCCCCCTTTTTCCCTCTTGTTGTTTATTGTTTTTATTGTTATTATTATTATTATTGTTTTATTGCTGTCAATGTTGTTGGATAGGACAAAGAGAAATCAAGAGAGGAGGGGAAGACAGAAAGGGGGAAAGATAGACACCTGCAGACCTGCTTCACTGCTTGTGAAGCAAGCCCCTGCAGGTGGGGAGCCCGAGGCTCGAACCAGCATCTTTAGCTGGTCCTTGCGCTTTGTACCATGTGTGCTTTACCTGCTGCGCTGCCACCCAGTCCCTATTTTAAAATTTTTTTACTATCTTTATTTGATTTATTGGCTAGAGATAGCCATAAATTGAAAGGGAAGGGGGTGATAAAGAGGGAGAGAAACAGAGAGACACCTGTAACACTGCTTCACTACTTGTAAAGCTTTCTTTTTACATGGGGGACTAGGAGCTCAAACCCTGGTCCATTCTTATTGTAACAGGTGTGCCACAGCCGGCCCTACTTTTAACTTTTTGTCACAAGACTTTTTTGTTTTTAACTCTAGCCATATGACCATGTTACTCTCTTTAATTGCATTAAACTGTATCCCTGGGCGGTGGCATTTGCTATTTCTTTTGCCTGGGATTATTCTTCATCTCTCTGCCTGATAACTCCTCATTCTGATTCTACAGGTCTAAGGTTAAACACCATGTGCTCCAAGAAGTCTGCCCTTAACTCAGAGCATTAAGGAGTGGAGAGGTCACATTTAGCTTTCAGCCAAGTTGCATGGGGTAGAATCACTTGCAGCTCTACCCAATAACTCTAGCACCTGGGGCACCATACTTAACAACTCTGTCTGTTTCCCCATCTCTACATGACCTGGGGCACCATACTTAACAGCTCTGTCTGTTTCCCCATCTCTACATGACCTGGGGCACCATACTTAACAGCTCTGTCTGTTTCCCCATCTCTACATGACCTGGGGCACCATACTTAACAGCTCTGACTGTTTCCCCATCTCTACATGGCCAAACTCTTGCTAGTTCCTCCTTTACAAAGTTGTTATAAGGATTAAGTGGATTAACCTAGGTAAATCATTTAAATTAGTACCCAGAATGCAGTAAAGCCTAGTTAGGTGTTATTTATTATCTGAAAAACTTCCCCTAGTTGTTTTCTATCTCACTGGTTTGGAAAGTGCAGTTCCTGGACCTGAGCAACATTCCTATTACCTAGGAATTATAAGAAATGCACGTTGGAATGGCAGCAGACCAGTGAAACCCCGGAGGTAGACCCCAATGATATAGGCTTTACAAGTCCTACACATGATTCTGATACACACTTAATTGTAAGGCATTAGTTTAACTCATCTTCCTCTTTACTTCCTTAATATCAGAAGCACGGTTGGACGTGACCTTGCTTATTTCTTTACATGATTAGTATCTGTCACTCACAGAATAAGCATTCCACAAGGGCAAACTTGTCTTCTCCCAGCTGCAAGCATTATGTCCACTGCAAAGTAAGAACTGAGAAAAAAAAAATTAACAAAGAGACAACTAATTGAATCTGGCTGAGGTCATGTATTTATTAACTAAGTGCACAAGTTGATATTAACTTAGGTTGATCTCAGCCCTTTTGACATTCAGAGAATAAGTGGTATCCTAATACCTACTCTTTACTCGTGACTCCATGCCTCTTTCTTCCTTTCCTTTCCTTTCCTTTCCTTTCCTTTCCTTTCCTTTCCTTTCCTTTCCTTTCCTTTCCTTTCCTTTCCTTTCCTTTCCTTTCCTTTCCTTTCCTTTCCTTTCCTTTCCTCCCCTCCCCTCCTCTCCCCTCCCCTCCCCCCTCCCCTCCCCTCCCCTCCCCTCTGCTTGCATAGTCTTTCTTTCCACTACTTTCATCACCAAAGGTCTGTGTTCCCATCCCCACTCCCATAGATAACCATTATAATTCTCCCACAGTCTAGATATAGGTAAACATTTTTTAACATTAGTATGTTCAATTCTTTATATTCTTCATATGAGTAAAACCATTCTGTACTGGTTCTTTATCCCCATACTTGCTTCACGAAGCATAAACTTCTTCAATTCCATCTACATTATCTCAAAAGACACAATATCCTCATTTTTTATTGTTGAGTAATATTCCATTGAATATAATTCCATAAATTTTTTATCTAGTCATCTACCATGGAACATTTCGGTTGTTTCCAAGTTTTTGCTATTATGAATAAAGCCTCTATGAACATGGGGTGCATATATTCCTTTGAATCAGTGTTATTATATCTTTTGGGAATTTCTCTAGTAGTGACATTGCTGGATTATGTCTTTTTTAATTTTGTACTTTTTAATAATTTATTTATTTTTTTATAAAAAGGAAACATTGACAAAACCATAGGATAAGAGGGGTACAACTCCACACAATTCCCACCACCAGATCTCCGTATTCCATTCCCTCCCCTAATAGCATTCCTATTCTTTAACCCAAGGTCATTGTGGGATGCAGAAGGTGGAAGATCTGGCTTCTGTAATTGCTAAGCCAAAGGAAGCTGCTTTGTCCGTCTCTCTCTTACAAACTTGCCCTAGTCTATCTATTCATGGATTCTGTAGAAAATGGTGCAAATATAGTCTATTGCCATATTGCTTTCCCTCTTCCCTCTGCCATTCTACCTCTTATCCATGAAAATCCTTTATCTAGTCCTTCCTCCACTCCTTCCTCTACTGTTTTGCTTCTTTCTGTGACATCATCAGACTCCTCTCCAGGACGCATGACTCTTCTACCACTCAATCCCTTTCTAACTTCTCCTCCTCCAACTGTTCCTTTGCTGTCCACCACCAGAGACTCAGATTTGTTTGTTACCAGTGATGAAGACAGAAAAATTCCTTTCAAAAATGCTATTGAGTGATGCTTTGAGAAAGGGCTTAAGGAAAAATGGTTTGTCTGAACTTCATGTTTTTTTCTTGTGTCCCCTACAGAGGAATGGATTGAGATGAAATATGGTTCAGGTTCTTAGAGATATCTCAGCCCAACAGACTTCTGAAAGGTATGGTCATGGACTGCAGGGATTGGATCTGCTCTCCCTCCAAATCAACAAATAAATACAAGAGACCCAATTGGACCCATAATCTACAGCTGAAAGATCTACAGCCTCAGGAGGGTGCTCACTCATGGTTGGGGCAAAAGGAGGTGTATGTTGAAAAATCAACACAGTCAAACCAGAGCTCTTGGTGGCACAGTGCCGAGCTGTGCCATTTTGACCAACTCACTTTTATGCACAGCAAGAAGTGAGTGTAGTTCCTAGTGCAGAAAGAAAGATAAGGGAGCTTAGAACCTCTCAGTCTTTGACTCAGGTTTTTTTTTTTTTTTCTTGCCTTCTGAATTTAAGGCAAGAACACAACAAAAACCAGAGAACTTTGTGACCACAAGATAGCTCAAACTAACCCCCACCCAGCCTACTATGGAACACATAAATAAGAGAAGCTTAGTAGTCACAATAACACTGCCTGCTGTCCAGCAATAACCAGCAAAATAAATGTGTAAGCAAAGAAACAGGAATAAACTATTAAGCATGGAACATCCATCAGATAGGAAATAAACAGAGGAACTCCAAGGTACAACATATTTAGAGAAACTATCAGAGTCTGACTTCAGAAAGCTTATTATGAGGACTCTCTAAGAATCTAAGCAAGACTTGAATGAACATTTTACTATGTGACGGAGGAACTCAAAACTTAGTTCACTAAGAAACTACAAAGCTTAAAAGGAAGAACTTCAATCAGAATTCACTGAGCAGTTAGGAAGCATGAAGGAAAAACTTCAAACAGTACTCCATGGAATAAAAGACACTCTGTGTGCAATTAAAACTCAGGTAGGCCGAGGGAGTCTCAGGGGAGGTAAGAAGACTTAGAAAATAGACTCACATATGCAAAAGTAAGAATTTCCAACCTAGAAGATACAGCTAGTCCACCCTTTAAATTTAAAGATGAGGGAGAGGAAAAGTTTAGAAAGAATGAAGTAACTCTTTGGTCAATGTAAAAGTGATAGGAATATCCAAGAATGACTCAAAGGTCAAATGTAGGAGTGATAGGAATATCCAAGGCTGAAGACCAGGTGGGTTATAGGACCTGAGACAATTTTCAGAGAAATTGTAGTTGAGAATTTATCTCATTTAGGAAATCCTCAGAACATTCTCATTCAAGAAGCATATTGTTAACCAAGATTTATAAATATAGAAAGACCAACACATTATTGTATAACTATCAAAACTCAACAAGAAAAAAATTTTGCAGGCCCCTAGGAAAAGGAAAGAAGTTAAATAAAAAAGCAGAGCTATCAGGCTTATAACAGATTTATCTTCACAAACCACAGAGGCAGGGAGAAAGTAGAATGGCATATTCAAAGTTCTAAAGGAGAGGGAATTCCAGCCACGAATCTTGTATCCTGCAAAACTATCCTTCAAATATGAGGGATAAATAAAGGTTTTTCTCAAGTATCCAAAAAATAAACTTGCCACAATCAACCCCACCTTCAAGAAATAGTGAGCCAAGTCCCACAAGAAAGGAGGAAGCAAAGGAATACACTTTCTTAGTGAGGTGAACAGCAGTAGACTAGAACTAAGAGCATGTTTAAAATAGGAAAGAACAACAAAGCAAATGGAGGAGGGACTCAAAGGACAAAGAATTCTATAAAATATTTGTTAATCCAGGTCAACTTAAAAAAGATTTTTCTAGATGCATGATGCTAGTTATCATACTTATGGTAACCACAAAACAAAACAGGGAACAGAGATTTATAGATAGTACAAGATAAATTAGTGAGGAACTCACCACAGAAACTCATCTATACAAAAGGACATATATAAGCAAATGGGCAAAGAATCAACAATTTAAAACAAACTCAAGAACAAAAATCAGAATGGACATAAGTAAACCACATGATTATTGATCATCCTAAGTATGAATGGCCTAGATTCACTTGTCAACAGATTTAGAGTAGCCATATGGATTAAAAAACAGGACCTATCCATTATTTCTATTCAGGAAACACACATTCAAAGACAGAGAAATGGAAACTTAATATAAGTCTCTGGAGCAAGACACTCCAAGCTGACAACTCACAAATAAAAAGCAGGGACAATTATTCTGTTCTTTGATAAAATAGACTTTCAGGTAAAGAAAGTAATCAGAGAAATAGAGGAGCACTACATAATGGTTGAAAGATTAATGCAACAAAGAAATATAACCATCATAAATATATATGTCCCAAACTCAGGTGCACCCAAATATATAAAACAAATACTTACTGAACTTAAGGTAGACATTTATAGCAACACAACAGTAGTAGGAGATTTTAACACCCCACTCACAGGAAGAGACAGAACATCTGGAGAAATAAATCAACAGAGAAATAATGATCTTAAGTGAAAACATTGGTGAAATGGACCTAATAGATATATTCAGAACTTTTCGTCCCCCCAAAATGAATACACATTCTTCTCAAATGCATAGCAACAATCACAAGGGTAGACCACATACTGGGCCACAAAGACAGTCTAAACAAATATGCAAATATCAAAATTATAAAATGCATCTTCTCAATGGGGCTGGGTGGTGGTGTCCCTGGTTGAGAATACATGTTACAGTGTGCAAGGACCCAGGTTTGAGCCCCAGCACCCACCTTTAGGGGAAAAATTCACAAATGGTGAAGCATGGCTGCAGGTGTCTCTCTGTCTCTGTCCTTCTCTATCACTCCCTTCCCTCTCGATTTCTGTCTCTATCCAAATAAACAAATTTAAAAAATGCATCTTTTCAGGCCATGAAGCCATGAAATTAGAAATCAATCAAAAAAGGAAAAGAAATTGCCCCAAAACCTGGAGATAAAAAACACATTTCTGAACAATATATGGGTTATTGAAGAGATCAAAAAAGAAATTAAGAATTGTGTTTATAACAATGAAAATGAAGAAACAATGATCAGACTATATGGGATATAGCAAAAGCAGTCCTGAGAGGGAAGTTCATAGCAATACAGGCCCACATTAATAAACAGGAGAAATCATTAGTAAATCACCTAACAACCCAACTGAAACAACTAGAAGTGGAGCAACAAAAAGCCCCAATAGAGAGAAGCAGTGGCTGTGTTTTATGCTCCTTGGTCAACAAGGAATACCAAAGAGGATCACATGAGAACATAGCAAGACAAGACTCAGATTTCTTTGGGAATCCACGAAGTCACAGGTGAGTGCAAACACTTGTGGCTCCTGGTGAGAGAGGGGCCTAAGGAGACATTCCTGAGTCTAAAAGCCCACCTTGGGTCTGAGTTTTACCAATAAAAAGACTGATGGAGAGAGGAGAGGACCCCTAGTGCTCACCAAATGCAACTGTGTGTCCCCATTGCTACTGTCCCATGGAGGCTGGAGCAGTGGTGGCGAGGCCCTGTGCTTACATTGGGGGGCAGGGAACTGACTGGAAAACTCAGGAGATCTACACTCCAGGTGGTCTAGAGATGACACTGTATAGTGGGAGCCTTTCCACAATGTTCTCATAATGAATTGGGAGACATAGTGAATAACTGCCTCAGAACCCATGGAGTACAAACAGGACTTGTTTAGTAACTCACAGGGCCAAGGAGTGCTGCCCAGCATGTCTCAAGCTACTGGCAGAGGAGCTGAATTGAGCCTGGAGCTTTGGATCCTCAGGGCATGGGAGTCTCTTTGCATAACCACTGTGCTTCCTCTCCCCCACTCTTGGTCAGGAGTGAGTAGTTAAGCTAAAAAAATCTACTTATAGTTAAAAAGCCTGCAGGCTCCCAAAGCCTACAGGGAAGATAAAGAACATGAAGGCATTAGTGGATTGAAAAATACTGAGAGAAGAAGTAATGAGAGAGTGACCTCATAATACACCATACACATTGGTTAAACCAAGAAGACACATTGGAGAAATGAACCAGGCTAAAATCCCAGATAAAAGGCCCCCCAAAGTAGAAGCACATAAGAATGAGGACAAGATCCAAACACTAATTGAGGTATTAGTTACAGGAGTAAGGAAAGCTTTTGAAAGTAATATCATCAGAAAAGGGGGAACAGCAAATAAGACTCTGAAAGAAAACACTAATTATCTCAAGGTAATTAGAGAGCTAAGAGCTGAAATAGCTGAGCTAAGAGCACAACTAGCTGAACAAGCTAATACTGTATCAGAACAGGATAAAAAAACAGTTGAACTTCAGAAAACAACAGAAAGGAGAGAGAACAGAATAAGTGAGGCAGAAGCAGGATTAGCAAGATTGAGGATGAATTAGAGAAAACTAAGAAAGAAGTAAGAGATCTCAAAAAGAGATTAAGAGATAGTGAAAACAACAGCAGAGACATATGGAATGACTTCAAAAGAAGTAATATAGGCATTATTGTCTTACTAGAGGAAGAAAGAGAGGGGAAGAAAGCATTCCTAACTTTAGATAGCATAAAAGACATAAAGATTCAGAAATCCAAGAGGGTCCCAAACAGAATTAACCCAGACTTAAAGACAGCAAGATACATCATATTTAGAATGAAAAGGAATAAGGATAGGGAAAGAGGTATAAAAACATTCTCTGACCATCAACAGTTGAAGGAAACAACTGTCATCAAGCCTGCCCTGCAAGAGTTCTGTAAGGTCTCTTATGAACAGTCAGATTACCATAAACATCCCATATATCAGAATACTCTAATGAAAGTTTAGAATAATGTCATTAAAATAGCTTCAATCTATAATATCAATAAATGTAAATGGCCTTAATTCACCTATTAAAAGGCACAAAATAAGAAGATGGATCAGAAAACACAATCCAACCATATTTTGTCTGCAGGAATGCCACCTAACTCAACAAGACAAACACAGACTCAAAGTGAAAGGATGGAAAATTATCATATAAGCCAATGGACCACAAAAAGGGCAAGAACAGCTATTCTCATATCTGACATGAAAGACTTTAAAATAAATAAAATTTAAAAAGATAGAAATGGACATGACTTAATGGCTAGAGGATAAGTCAATCAAGAGGACTTAATGATTATTTACATCTGTGCACCCAATGAGAGGCCATCTATATCCATCAAACATCTACTGAAAGAGCTACTGCAATATATTAATAGCACCACAGTAATAGTAGGAAATTTCAACATTCTACTCTCTCAACTTGACAGATCATCTAGGCAGAAAATCAATAAAGAATAGAGGGAACTGAATTAAGAGATAAACTAGAACTATTGGACATTTTCAGAGTCATTCACCTCAAGAAACTGGAATACACATTCTATTCAAGTTGACATGGTCATTCTCCACAATAGACCATATGTTAGTCCACAAAGACAGTGTCAACAAATTCAATAGTCTTCAGGAGACAGGAAATAGGTGAAATCAGAGCAGAAATCAAATGAAATAGAAAACAAAAAGACCACTAGGCATATTAATGAAACTAAGAGCTGGTTCTTTGAAAGGATATATAAAATAAGCCACTATCTACACTCACCAAGACAAAAAGAGAGAATGCAATGGTAAAATTGCTCTGAAATGAGAGGAGATATTATAACAGATGAGGTAGAGATTCAAAGGATTATGCAAGACTATAATGGACATCTGTATGGAATTAAATTTGACACTTAGAAATAATTGAAACATTCTTAGAGTCATACCATCTGCCAACCAAGAGGAAGGACACAAGAGGAAGTAGAAAAACTTAACAGGTCAATCTCTAGTAAAGAAATCAAAGCAGGGGCTGGGTGGTGGTGCAGTGGGTTCAGAAGTAATAACAGGTGTAGGTGTCACTTAGAAAGGAAGAGAAGGCAGTGACAGAAAAAATGGGCAAATATAGATAGTTTTAGAAATAATTGTCAACCTTTATCTGTAATCTTGGGAGAACTACTGCAGTTTCCGATAGAGGGAATGGGGACCCAGAACTCTGATGGTGGGAATGATGTCGAATTATAGCCCTGTCACCTCATAATTTCGTAAATCAATATTAAATTACTAATAGAAATAAAAATTGTTTAAACAAAGACTAGACATTGAAGAAAAAGAAACTATCAAAAGTGTCCTCAGGCACTGGTGTTGTGATATCTTCCTTTTCCTCTTTCTGTCCCTCTGTATCTGAAAATTAGACTGGAGCAGTGAAGCTCTGAGGTTAACAAAGAAGTTGTACCCTTTTGTATTCCCATCTACAATGAATGAGAGTTCCTGTTGCTCCAAATCCTTGCCAGCATCTTCATTGTCTGTATGCTCAATTTTGACTATTCTAATGAATGTGTAGTGATAAATCATTGTTGCTTTAATTTGCATTTTCTGAATCCTATATATAAAATGTGAATATATTGGAGATCTATCATCATTATCATCTAGCTACCATCTTATATCATATATATCATTTTTCTTTCTACTTATCTATCATCTATCTTCCTATCTATCTATCTATCTATCTATCTATCTATCTATCTATCATCTATATTTCCAAATTTGATGGCTTAAGTTGTTGAGCTTTTGTGGCATTTTTATCTGGCATTATCTGGCATTGTTCTATTTTCTTGAAAGGTATCATTCATCCATATTTTGATGAACCTATTTATTTTCTTTAATCATTAAAACATTACTTTTTCTTTTTTTCTTTATTGGGGGATTAATGATACAGTCAACAGTAAAATACAGTAGTTTGTACATGTTTCTCAGATTTCCATATAATAGTTCAACCCCTCTAGGTCCTCCTCTGTCATCGAAAACATTACTTTCTTTCTGTCTATCTCTTGCTCTCTTTCTCTCATTTTCCGTTTCTCTTTCTCTCTCTCCCTCTCCTCTCTCTCTTCCTTCCTTCCTTTCTTCATTGCTTCCTTCCTTCGTTCCTTCCTTCCATTCTTTCTCTTTCTTTTCTTCTTTCTATCTATCTCTCTTTCTTTCTTTCTTTCTTTCTTTCTTTCTTTCTTTCTTTCTTTCTTTCTTTCTCTCTTTCTCTCTTTCTCTCTTTCTCCCTTCCTTTCTTTCATAGAGATACAGAGGAAAACTGAAAGGGCAGGGGTAGATAGAGAGGGAGAAAGAAAGAGAGACACCTGCAGAACTGCTTTGCTACTCATTTGAGTTGAGACTAGAGGTTTGAATCCAAGTCCTAGGTTCTTATGCATAGTAACATATGTGCTCAACCGGATGTGCCCAAATTACATATTGTTTACTTATTGTTGAATTACCTATGCATTTTTACTGATTACTATGATCTTAGATTTACTCAAATCTTGAATTAAACTACTGATAGTTTCAGAGTTGACTTCCTTACTTTCAAGATGAGAAGTATGAATCTGTTTTCAATTTTAATCTACAACCTTAGTTTTAGACTGTAACATCTAAAAATTTCAACCTTGAAATCTATGAAATTGCAAAAATTTGTGTACAGTGTGGCTTTGTCTAGAGTAATAGATAATGGCTTATGTCAGACTTTTAAAGATCTTTACAACTCACAGAAATAAATAAACCTATTGTTTTCTATACAGAGAAAGTATAGATAAAATACCATGCTTACTCATTTACATATGGTAGTTAACAATTATTGTGGGATTAACAATTATTATTGATTTTGCAGTTAACAATGATCTAAAAGCACATTCACAGATATTCTTTCTGATTAATTTATTAAGGTTATTGGAGTCCTGGTGCATGATGGTGGAAAATTACCTAAGTTGAGGTTTAGAATATTTTTCAGACACCTATCACAGAGAGGTGAGAAATTGTACCCATGTGCCAACAGTTAAACCATATAAACCCCCAATAAAATTACAAAAAGATTTATCTACTTTCTAATTTATTTATGTGTGAAGGAGAGAAGGAGATAAAAGAGAAACAGAGTATCACTTTGGCCCATACAATACTGGACCTCAAAATTCAAACCACCCACGTAGTTGAGAGTCTAATGCTTTTCCATTGTACCATCACCTGAACTGCACATTTCATCTTTAAAGAACTTTTAATATCATCTTCAATTTTAAAATGAACAGACTTGTAGTTAGTGAATTTCATATCCTTAGCTATTCTGCCGCATATTCTGAGTCAATGGCAGAGAGTAATGCACAATGCTGCCCTCTTAACCATTATGCTGTTTTTCCTTTGGTTGTCCACTTAATTTTATTTTACCCTGATGGTCTTTATTAATAATTTTGTTTAAAAAATAGCTCTTAAATTTAGCTCCTTGGCAGTCAGAAGCTGACCAGCTCTCAGATTTCTGACAGGGCAACATATTTTGCACATCATAAATATAACTGGAGACACAATTAGACACTTAGATACATTTTCATTATTGTGCAATCTTACTAATGGATTGGCCTCAGAGTCCAAGTGGAAAAGTTGTAGAGCCTCACCTAATTGGCAGTCACTTTCTTAGAGTTGTTAAACTATTGAGTTCTCCTCATTAGGCTAATGAAAAGCAAATTTGAAGTAGCCCTGCTAATATAAAGTATCTTAGCAGTGATAAATTTGCATGAAATTTATCAGGTCTTACTTAAATAGTCACAAACCTCTAGAAGTGACTCTGCATATAGTGGGAATTTACTTGCTGAGGAGAACACTGAAAATCTGTCCCATTTCCAGAGATCCTCTTTCAGAGAGATATTGCAATGAGAACATAAAACTGATGGCAGCAAATGTGATGAGTGATAGACCATATTGTGTGTGCACTGGAATGGGTGTTGGGTTTATGGTCTGCCTAAACTTAATAATAAATCGGCAAGACACTTGCTGGGCAGAATTCAGCTTCTCCACTGAGAACCTTTCATATCTGAGTGGCTACTGTGTGTATTTGGCATTTGTATTTGCAAAATACCTTTGTCCTCCAAATGTCACTGTGGATGCCAGCAAATTTTACAATTGCTAGTTCAAAGGTGAAGAGACTTATTAGGGCTACTCAGGGTAGAGTGGCTAACTGGGGTGTTAGGGCATCTTTGAAGTACTCATTATGGGTCTGTATTTGACATTACTCTCTCAATAGTCCTTTATTTATACTCTTCATCTTCTACCTTTTCTATTTTTCACCTTTTATGTCTCCCAGTAATGCCTCACAAGTAGGACTTGAATTAAAGGAAGCAAAGAGCAGTTAGCATAGCACTTCAGAGAAGGGGTTTCAAATCCAGGTCTGCTGACATGAACTTAGGCAATGGATTCAATTGTAAAATGGGTCCTGTAGTAAAGGAAGTTTAATGGACTTAAATCATATATGTATTAATGCTCACTATAACTTTTGTTATTAGCATCACATTATCAAAAATGATACGAGGCAAAATACAACTGAAAGTATACCTCTGTAGTACAGCCTATAGATTGTGAGATTTGTATTTTAAAGAACGAACTGGGTGGAATAGCTAGTTTGGTAGGCTGTTTGGGTCCCTGGCACACTACATGAGGAGTGTCATGGTATTGGGGGGAAGCTTCAATGCTGTGGTATCTTTCCCATTCTCTCTGTATCTGCCTTTTCTTTCACATCCTGTGTCTCTATCTGAAAAAAACGAAGTCACTGTGGAGTAGTGAAATTATGCATGCATGAGACCCCAGAGACAACCAAAACAGAACAACAGAAATGTCAGAGATCTGAAGCAATGTGAAGTGTCTTTGGGAGAGGGGAGTTTAGGGACACAAATCTAGTTGCAAAGGATGACATGATTTGGATAAGGCGATAGGGAGGGGGAAGAACTTATGTAATGATAGCGATTTTATACATGTCTGCAAATTATTGGACAGTTTTAGAGTCTAATTTTCCTGCATTTGAATATAGGTTGGCATTGGTCACTTGCTTCTAATAGGTAGGATATTGTGGGGCTGGAGTTGATACTAAATTAAAGATAACATCATTTGTTGACTTATATATTTTATCTATTTATCTATCATCTCTTTCATAGTCCTATTCAATGCATTGTCAAAATTCAGGCTCCTCTGAAGCTATCATGGGGCTAGACCATATGGGAAAGCCACACACCATACAGTGTTAGAAGTACATGTCCAAGGAGCCCCAATTGATTTAGGTTTCTCAGTTCTGGCATCAGATACATGAGTGAGTCTTCACATAATTCCAGTCCCAGCCACTATCTGACAGTAACTGTGAGATCCTCAGGATAAGAACTGCTTCACAGAGCTCAGTCAGCCAATAGAATCATAAGAGACAAAAATAAAATGTTATTTTAAGACACTAAATTTGGGAATGATGTGTTCCTCACACATAATAACTGAACGAAGAAGAAGAAGAAGAAGGAAAAAAAAAACCCAAAGGCACAAGGGCACTTGTAAACCATGCAAATTTTACAAATTAAATAGCAAAACTATAGCACTAGCAACATTCAGTTTAAATAGTTAAATTTTAAATTGATTTTGAAGGACGATATTTTGCAGTAAGGATTCTGCTATTTACATATTTAAAAAAAGTGAATGCCATAATACTATCTTGTCACATTGATTTTTTAAGTGATTTAATATTGATATACAAAATTATGGGATAACAGGGTATAATTCCACATCACTCCCACCACCAGAGCTCTGTGTCTCCATTCTTTTAACTGGAAATTACAGTAGCTTTCCCAAGGTCACAGATGTGGGTTGAATATTCTATCTATGACTATCTGTCTATATTTTTATATATTTGCCCATTTTTCTACAACCCTTCCTTCTCTTCATTTCTTTTAAAATATTTTTATTATCTTTTTAATTTATTAGATAGAAACAGCCAGAAATTGAGAGGGGAGGGGAAGATAGAGAGGTAGAAAAAGGGACATTCGCAGCCCTGCTTCACCACTCATGAAGCTTTCCCCTACAGATGGGGACTAGGGGCTTGAACCTGGATCCTTGTGCCTTCTCTTCCTGTCTAAGCCACACCTACACATATCACTATTTCTAAATGTCCTTCTTTTTTTCTTTTCTCTCTCCAGGTCCTAATGGAGTGAAAGTTAAGATCCCTCTGATGATCTTTCCCTAACATTTTCCCCTCTCTGGGAGTATGGACCAAAGTTATTTATGGGGTGAAGGTGGGAGTTCTGGCTTCTGTAATCGCCTCTTCACTGGATATGGGCACTAGCATTGATCCATACCCCCAGCCTGCTTCTGTCTTTCTCTAGTGGGGTAGAACTCTGGATAGGTGAGGTCCCGGGGCATATTGGTGTGATATGTCCCAGAGAAGTCAGGATGTAATCATGGTAGCATCTGCAACTTGATGGCAGTAAGATATAAAGCAAGACAAAATAATAAACAAGAACCAAAAAGTAGGAATCAGGCTCATGAGATTGGGGATCCTGGGGTGGAAAGAAGCTAGCAAATTTATTTTAGGTATGTTCCTAGGGGTCTACGACTTTAGTAGATTTTGCCCAAGATAGATAGCTAACATGCAGGTGGGCTAAGAATATTGCCTGGGAATATGGTGTTAGTGATGTGAACAGAACTAGAAAGATGGATTAGGGCAGAAAATAGCCCCTCAAACTTGAAGAAAGTATATAAATACAATGAACTGTTTACTCCATTTATCTGATCCAGGCCATATATATTCACATTTAGCACAGGAGCCTGTGTAAGCTCTGAGTCCCTGCCAGTCTGAGCTCATAGTCCATGGTCACAGCTGGGAATATTCTGAGTTTCACTTATTTCAGGACCAGTCTTCCCTGAGTAGTGATTCTTGAGTGACATGTGATACCCAACTCTCCAACATCACTGCTCCAATTCACTACTAGGAAACCTTGGTTCATACAGTAGACAGAGACTCCAGGCATTTGTGCAGTTCAAGTCCATTTTGGGCTTTCTTCCTGATGTTATCATTTTCATATCAATTCAAAGCAATTAAAAATGCCTTCCTTGAGGTCAGTGTGATCCCAAGTAGTGGCAAAAATCCAGATGCTGACACTGGGTATTCGTATTCAGTTGTAACTATGCTTTTAGAACAAATTTTTGTTTAGATTAACACGAACATGCAAGTTTCAAAAACTGTTATAGAAGATTATAAGTCACAACTGATAGGAACTCTGAAGGAGCTTGACTGGGCCAAGAAAAGAAGGTGATTTTATCCAAGTAGTTCTAAGCAAAAAGTTTAACTGATGTGAATGGGAAGTTGAGTTATTGCATAACCCTAAAAATCAGAATCTAGAGTTTGAATTATACTTATAGTTATTACTTATTCTTCAATAGAAGAGTGACATAATGAAAATAAGCCCTTATTATAGATTCATTTCACAATTGTATATATGTGATGAAGTAGACAAAAGTGAGGCTGGAGTGAAAAAGACTGGCTAGAAGTCAATTCTACCAGCACTTAACCCTTGAACTTAAATCAGTATTCATAAGCTTCTCACTGAGTTTGCATATTTTATTGGACTTTTTTAAAACTACAGTATCGGATGAATGTGGTTTCAGTAGTCAGGGATTTGTAGTATTCTTCCTGGTGCTCCTCCCTGCCACTGATGAATGATACAATCTCGAATAAACTACCCATGCCCCAGTACTTTTGAGCCTTCGTCTGTCAAGCAAAGGATCATGATATATATTCTTTTCATGTTATAAACTTTAAATGATATTTATTTATAAAATATTTAAGAAGTTTTACTCTGCAGAGAATAGAAAATGTCTACGCTGTTGGAATATACTGAAGTGTTAGATTTTATCTATAAGATAGCATTTAAACTTATAATAAAAGCCCTTGGAGCTCCTCTTCCCTAGAGCCCTTTCCCACTAGGGAAAGAGAGAGGCAGGCTGGGAGTATGGACTGACCTGTCAAAGCCCATGTTCAGCAAGGATGCAATTACAGAAGCCAGACTTTCCACCTTCTGCATCCCACAATGACCTTGGGTCCATACTCCCAGAGGGTTAAAGAATAGGAAAGCTATCAGGGGAAGGGATGGGATACAGAATTCTGGTGGTGGGAATTGTATGGAGTTGTACCCCTCTTATCCTATGGTTTAGTCAATGTTTCCTTTTTATAAATAAAAAATTAAATAAAAGTAAAAATAAAAGCCCTTAGTATTCTATGATTATCAAATATTAGATTTTTCCATGTTTCTTACTATTTCTTCACATGCATATAAATATGTTAAATGAAGTGTTGATATATATTATATATGTGTGTGTGTGTTATATTCTGCTTTTCCTTATTAAAGCCAGCATATTCATGTTATTCTGTACTAGTCAAATATAGCTTATCAATTTGACATACCAAATTATTTTTATCATTTTTATTGGGAGACTAATGGCTTGCAGTGCAGTTGTTGGCATATGGGTACAGCTTCTTATCTACCCATGAAAGTTCTATGTAGAACACTTTCATCTACCACCTGGGTCTTTTCTTTTTTTGGTCTGTTTAATTTGAATTTTTATTATGAGTTTCAAAAGTTTCAAAATTTTCATATTATCCATCTTTATCTATTCTATTTTGTGAATTCTTTTCTGTTATTAATTTATAATGATTTCACCATTGGTGTATTCAAACTTTTTACTAATATTTTTGAATTACATATGATGGTATTTTGTCAACTTCTTAGCAAATATTAGGTTACTTATTTTGACTTTTAATTGTGTTTATGTACTGATCCTTTACTTCTTATATTATTACATTTGCCAATCCATTATTCTTTTTTTAAATTAGTGATTTGATATTGGTTTACAAAATTATAAGATAACAGGGATATAATTTCACACCGTTCCCACCATTAGAATTCTGTGTCCCCATTCCCACCATTGGAAATTGCAGTGGTTCTCCCAAGGTCACAGATATGGGTTCACTATTATCTTTATAACTTTCTGCCTATCTATCTATCTATCTATCTATCTATCTATCATCTATCTATCTATTATCTGTCTATTATCTATCTATTATCTATCTATCTATCTATTATCTATCTATCATCTGTCTATCACCATCTATCTATACTTTTGCCCATTTTGTTCCTATGGTCCTGTCTTCCTTTCTAAGTCATACCTACAGCTACTTCTAAATATACTTCCTTTTTTCCTCTCACCTTTCTGGGTCTTGATGAAATTGGGTTTCAGAGCCATTTGGTCATTTCCCCCTAACATTTCCCCCTCTCTGGAAGTATGGATCAAAAATCTTTTTGTCCACCTATGTCTTTTTTTTTTTTCACATCATCAAGCAATAGTACCCCAAAGTTCCTTCACCTATTTCTTCTCCCTCCCAAACTAGCTTTCTTTGCTTGGTTCTAATACACCACATCCAGTCTGAGTTCTTTGTGTTTTCCCTCTTTGTACTTATTTCTTAATTTCCATCTATAATTGAGATAATTTGTATTTGTCCTTCTCCCTTTGGCTTATCATACTTAAAATGATGTCTTGAGAGCTTGTTTAGAGGTTCTAGCAGGGGAGCGCAGTCTGTCTCTATTGGGGGAAGGCCGTCCTCTTTGACTGAGTGCTGCAGCTTTGGGAGGGAAGCATATGGAGCAGTGAGGGAGGAAGGGGACACCTGCCTAGCCAGCCAGATCAGCTGAAGCAACCTTGGCAATCAATGGGGTGACAGATGTTGCAGCCAGATCGCCCTCACATCCAGAATAATGTCTTTAAGTTCCATGCAAGGTGAGGCAAAGGAGATGATTTGTCATTTTTGAGAGCCAAGCAGTGTTCCACTTTGTATATATCACAATATTTTTAGTCACACATCTGTTGTTGGAAATCTGGGTTGCTTCCAAGTTTTGGCCATTATGAACTTTCATAAAGTGCTACTCTGAACTTAAGTGTACACTGATCTCTTTGTATAAATTCTTTTCTTTTCTTTTTTTTTTTTAGGTAAATCCCCTGGAGAAACATTGCTGGTTTATAGGGTGGGTCCATTTCTGGTGTTCTGAGAAATTTCCAGACTATTTTCCACAAGGGTTGGACCAACAAACATTTTAACCAGCAGTATAGAAGTGTCCATTTCCCTCCCATATCTTCTCCAACATTTGTTCTTACTATACTTTCTAATGTATGACATTCTAACAGGAGTAAAGTGGTAACTCATTGTTGTCTTTATTTGCATTTCTCTGACAATCAGTAATTTTGAGCACTTTCTCATGAATTTGTTTGCTCTCTGAATCTCATTCTTAGTACAGTTTCTGTCCATATGTTCACATTTTCTAATGGATTTTTCTTTTTTTGCTAAGTTTATTGAGTGTCCTATGTACTTGGTTAATTAATCCTTTGTCTGAATTATGTTGCATAAAGATCTCCAATTTTATAGGGTATCTTTCTGTTTGGGTGATGGTACCCTTTGAATATGAAGAAACTTTTCAGTTGGATGTAGTCCCATTGGTTTATTTATTTATTTATTTGCTGCTGGTCTTGGGACATTTCTGAAGCATAGATCACAAAGTGTTTTGCCAATGTTTTCTCTTATGTATTTGATTGTTTCTGGTCTAAGGCAGGAACCAGTCAGTAAATAATTTCATTAAAATGCTTAATCTCTGATTTTGGGCTTTTTTGTTTGTCTGTTTTTTGCCTTAGTGAGAGGGAAGAAAGCAAGAATGCCTTTTCAAGTCCACTCTGAAGAGTCTTTTGAGGATATTACATGCAAATAAAGATTTGTTGACTGAGTTACATAAAGGGGTGAATGGATCAGTCCTGATGGAGGTATGATTTAGAACAAATACAGACTTAGTCCCTCACTCACACTACATGGACATCAGTTTGAGAAAATCTTCAATCCCAGTCAAATGAGGTTAAGCTAGTGTATTAATCTGCAGGTGATTCTCTGCTGTGGGAATGACCTGAGGTTTTTCTGCCCACTTAGATTAATCACATAAAGACAGCTGCTAAAGCACAGTGCTGAAACTGGGGGGGGGGTGCCAATCCCTTTAGAGAGCAAGTAAACAAGGTTACCAATGCCAGGGAACAAGCCTCAGCAGGAAGTTCCTGAGAACTTTTTTTTTTTTTTTTTTTAACAATCACATTCCTGAAGATTAGGAGCATGATCTGGGACCAAAACATCTGAAACTTTGATAATCCAAAATCCCCAACTCTTTCAGACACCCCACTGAGCTGCCACTGAAGAATTCAGATGAGATCATGATGCAGCAAATTCTCCCCTGAGTTCCAAGGCTCCAGTACTTATTGAACTGTTTTGTAAACAGTGTAAATATTAACTTTTCTGTTGTGTGCCAAGCTGGGGTGAGGTAATAGTGAAATGGCAATGGCAATCACTGAAAGCTGGCTTTGCTCAGGTAAATGGTAAAAGGATGTCAGCTTTGCTATTTGCTTTTGACAGGCATATAGAAATACCTGCCTCCCGGAAAGAGCAGATAGGTACATTGAATCTCCAAATACACTGATTCTCAAGTTTGAGTGACTTCAGAATACTCCAACTACAGACAACTAAGCCCTTCCCACAGCAACTGAATTTGAAATCTCCATGTATCCATGGCACTGGGTGAGGGAACTTCTGGAAATTTGAATCCTGAGGACTGAATTTGAGGATCACTGTTGTCATAATACAGCAGAAAGTGTCTGAGATGTAGATTTAAATATAATTAGCATATTTACCTATAGGTGTGTGCTGTTCATTTAATGTCATCAGCATTATTCACAGAAATTCTCCCCTTTGTATTCTTAACACAGCAGTTCCCAGTGTTTCTTCCTCCTGAAGTTTCTCCCAGTAGACAATTGAATCTGGACAGAAATATTTTATAGTCTTGCCTACTGTACTAGACACAGTTATTATGTTGTTACTTGGAAAAAATCAAATTCCTCCTTAAAGGAGAAAATGCACTTGGCCAAAGATAGAGGCCAAATGTTGGGTACCTAAAGCCCAGGGGAGCTGGAGGAACTTCAGAAGAACTTGACAGGAAGACTGAAAAAAAAACAACAGCTATTCGAATGGTGGTGTCTCTTCATATTGTTGGTCAAGGAATTGAGAACAGAGAGGTTGAAACTTGTTCAAGATTACACAGGATCAGGGGAAGGGAACAGAGTCTGGACGTTATGTTTGCTCGTTTCCTTTACTCCCAGGAAAGGGAGGGGACATATCTTTTGCAGGAGGAAAACAGTGAACATGTTGCTCTGCTACCAGAAGAGCTCTGCTGCAATCTGTTTTATGTAAAAGTCTTTTAGAAAGGGCTGAAAATCACAGCATGCTAGAGTATACTAAGGGCTCTGGTTTCAGTCACCATGCTTTTCACAAATTCTGCTGATTCAACAGAGTTTGTTTACAGGACATTTGACAGAGAAGTTTCCAGTGTTTTAAAACTGAACACACACACACACACACACACACACACACACACACACACACACACACACACACACACACACCTTTAGAGACTCCACAAACTTGATCTCTAGAGATCAATTGCTTCCTCTAACTCAACCTTTCTAACCTGCAAAATGACCTATGATCACTGGGTCTTGGGCATTTTGAAATGGAAGAAATTAACCTTTTTATACTTCTGTTCAAGGACACTTTTCTAGGTTTACATTACACTTGATTTTTTTTTTATGGTATGCTCTTTTTAGAGTATGCATATGTGCTAATTTCTAGTCATAACTTTCTTGACAACAAAAGCAATCATCACCATTTTCTCTGTGTTCATGCAGTCTGTAAAGATGGCATTATCCAAATCTCAAAACAACCCAGTCAGAACCATTTTACAGAAGAAATAACCAAGAAGCTGGGTTCATTGTCTCAGTTAAATATCTACTGAGGTTAGATTCCAAAAGTGAATTCTTAGTTTTTAAGAATGAAGTATACCTCAACCCACAGATAACTCTTAAAATCTTAAATTAAGGGGAGTCGGGCTGTAGTACAGTGGGCTAAGCGCAGGTGGCGCAAAGCACAAAGACCGGCATAATGATCCCGGTTCAAACCCCGGCTCCCCACCTGCAGGGGAGTCGCTTCATAGGCTGTGAAGCAGGTCTGCAGGTGTCTATCTTTCTCTCCTCCTCTCTGTCTTCCCCTCCCTCTCTCCATTTCTCTCTGTCCTATCCAACAACAACACCAACAATAATAACTACAACAATAAAACAACAAGGGCAACAAAAGGGAAAAATAAATAAAATAAATATTAAAAAAATGTTAAAAAAATCTTAAATTAACTCAATTTCCAAATACTTTGATTACAGCAATAACTATCTATTGCCTTCTTAAATCCTAAGACAGAAGAAACCTTCCCCATTCTTTTTTTTATTGTTGTAGTTATTATTGTTGTTACTGATGTCTTTGTTGTTGGATAGGACAGAGAGAAATGGAGAGAGGAGGGGAAGACAGAGAGTGGGAAAGAAACATAGACACCTGCAGACCTACTTTACTGCTTGTGAAGCGATTCCCGGGCAGGTGGGGAGCCAGGGACTTGAACTGGGATCCTCTTGCTGGTCCTTGCGCTTTGCGCCACATGCGCTTAACCCGCTGCGCTACCTCCTGACTCCCGAACTTTCCCCATTCTATATAAAATCCATATTTCTCCCAGTCCTGGAAACTCTAGGGTGGGGCTCACTTTTCTGCATGCTTCTCTTAATTCATACCAATTGATACTACATATACTAATACCAACCTTATTAATGCAACCAGTACCACCTTGGCATGTTTCACTTCGGAGCGTGTCCAGAGACATAAGACATGGAATGTCAGCCCTCCAGTTTCATTACTCTGGTAAGACCTTTACTAGCTCATAGGACTTCTTAATTCCATTTCAGGTGGTGCACTTCCTAACAAAGCCTCAAAACCTAGATATAGAACAGGGCCCATGAGACAGGGCATATGCACACATGTATCCATAAGTTAGGGGAAAATATATACCTTAAAGCAAAGTGCACAATAGTTTGTAGTGAGTCAATAAATGCAGCCAGCAAGTAGAAAGACAAACAAAGACACTGTAAGGTACCCAATCAAATAGTTTCTACTTAGCCTTAGATACCCTCCTCACCTACTTCTTATTTCACTTCCCTCAATCACTCCATAGCTAACTATAGCTAACAAAGTAAAGACTACAAACGCTGGATGAGGGCAAGAGACCGGCACACTTTAATGATGACATATATATATATATATATATATATACACACATATATATATACACACATATATATATACACATATATATACACACACACATATATATATATATATATATATATATATATATATATATATACACATACATATTTTTTCCTTTTTGTCACCCTTGTTGTTTTTTCATTGTTGTTGTAGTTATTGATGTCGTCATTGTTGGATAGGACAGAGAGAAATGGAGAGAGGAGGGGAAGACAGAGAGGGAGCGAGAAAGACAGACACCTGCAGACCTGCTTCACTGCTTGTGAAGGGACTCCCCTGCAGGTGGGTACCTGGGGGGTGGGGGAGTGAGGGAGGTGGGGGTGTGTGCTTCAACTGGGATCCTTAGATTTCGGGTCCTTGCACTTTGTGCCACGTGCACTTAACTCGCTGTGCTACCCCCGAATCCTTTGATGACTCTTTTGATTACTACCAGGCCACCCCATCACCTGGGGCCCTAGTCAGGGAATCCTGGGACTCCCACACAGACATGATGGGCCTAGACCTCTAACAGATCCTTCTCTCCATTGTCACTGGTTATCTTCATCAGGAACAACATAATGAACCCCTTTGTGGACCCATACTGGACCTGGCCCTCAATGTAGGTCAACAATGGTAGGGAATGTTCCATTCTCTGAAGGGAAGTTGGCAACGTACTCTACCACTTAAGGAAGGTGGATCCTGAAATTAGTGCAGCCTAGAATGTTCCTAGCGGTGACCACAGAAGGCAATCTCAGATCTATAGGGATGCAGATTTTACATCAACCCCTGTGCTGAATATGGGCCCCAGATCAAATCAATGGGGCTTACAGGTAACAATACTTACATAATTTTCCTATATTTGAGAGCTACTCTCTTCCTTGATCCAGTTTTCTAGCCCCTTTTCCAACTATGGCACCATCTCTCCAGACAATATACCTTGGGTCCACCTGCATGTTAGCTGTTAGACTCAAGCAAAAACTAGTGAAGTCATAGGCCCCTTGTAATATATCTAAAATAGACCTACTAGCTTTTTCCAAAATGGAGACCCCCAAGTCCTCATCTGAAATATTCTTGCTTTTAGGTTCATGACTAGAACAATTTGTTCTGCTTTATATCTTAACTCTTTTTTCAGCCACCAGGTTTCAGATGCTACCATGATGCCAACCTGACTTCCCTGGGCAGCTGACCTCACCATGCATCATGGAGCCTTGCCTCCCCAGATCCCTGCCACACTATAGAAAGAGAGAGACAGGCTGGGAGTATGGATCAACCTGTCAACACCCATGTTCAGTGGGGAAGCAGTTACAGAAGCCAGACAGACCTTCCACCTTCTGTACCCCATAATGATCCTGGGTCCATACTCCTAGAGGGATAAAGCATAGGAAAGCTTCCTAGGGAGGGGATGAGATAGGGATTTCTGGTGGTGAGAATTGTATGGAACTGTATCCCTCTTATCCTATGGTCTTGTCAAAATTTCCATTTTATAAATAAAAATCAAAAAGTATTGGCCCACTGCATATACAATAATTATATGCTTTTTTCAGATCATGTTTATGTGGGGGGAGCTCTCCCCCTCCTTATTTACCTGAAACAACAAATATAGTAAATCATTTAAAGAATAACCGGATTTGCATGAACCTGCAATAGACTGAAGTTGTGCACAGAATATAGTAAAGTGAGAAGATATTAGTGATATGGAAGAAGATACCATCAGTGTCTGCCATGCAGCTTATTAAATATTATGTGCACCATGCTGGATACTGTAGAGACAAAGCTGATTAAGAATGGATTGTTTTGCCATACAGGAACTCAGTCTAGTGTGGAATTTTCTAGTGGCATTTTTTTACTGGAAAATTTTAATATTATATGACAAATGCACAATTAGTAAATTTTATTTTCCATTAAAATTAATAATTAAAATGTTTTATTATTAATTAATGTTTTTATTGCCACCAGGGTGACCACTGGAGCTTGGTACAGGTACTAATAGTCTACCACTCTGGGTCTGGGTAGACATATTTTTCCTTTTCTTTTCTCTTTTTTAAAAATTTTATTAGTTATTTAATGTTGATTTACAAAATTACATGCCAAACAGGGGAGTAAATCCACTGCATTCCCACCACTAGGGTTCTGAATCTTCAGTTGCCCCACTGCAAACCACTACATGGGCCAGCCATCATCTGTACAACTGTCTACATTTATACATCATTGTCCTATTTTTCTTCCTGTTCCAATTCTCTGTTCCCCTCCAAGCCACTCATCACGACACCTCTCTATGTCCCTCTCCTTTTCCTCCCCTATCTCTGGGTACAGATGAAGCTGGAGTTCAGAGCCCTCTTACTTTCTTCCTCATCACTTCTCCATTTTTTCCCTTTTCCTTTCTATTATACTTGGATGGACAGAGATAAATTGAGAAGGTAGAGATATAAAGAAAGAGATAGATAGACACCTGCAGACCTGCTTCACAGCTCATGAAGCAGACCCCCTGCAGGTGGGAAGGGGGAGGGTTAGGGTGGGCTAGAACCTGGGTCCTTGCACATGGTAATATATGCACTTAACCAGGTGTGCTATCTCCCAGTTCCTTAATTAGCAAAATTTACAAGGCATGTGTTGGACAGAAATGAATCAATAAATGCAACTTGAGAGGAATGTTTGGTCAGAGAAGCCTGCCTACCTCAAGGTCATGATCTCTTAAGCCTAAGAAGAAAGGGAGGGGGCTGGCCAGACATAGAGAATTTTATTAAAGAGCATCTAGCTAAGAGTGTTTCAGGCAGAAGAAATAGCATGAAGTAAAATCATGAAACGCATAGGGGATGCCAAGCAACTATGAACAGATCCATATATTGGAGTGTAGATCATGAGGTGAGAGGAAGTTTGATGAACTCATGGTGGCCTTTCTGGTTTGGAGATTCTTTGAAGACTTAGAAAGTCTTAATTCTATGAATGCCCTGATTAGATTTGCATTTTAGGTCACTCATCCTAACTAGCTCATAGCTATCTGCTGTCCCCAGTGACTCTCACATGTGTAATACACTCCTTTGAGTCTATGCAGTGGTCATAAGCTGGCTAGTTACTTTTTCCTACTCAAGAAAACATGTTTAAAAATGCAATGAGAACACCTTGAAACTGTGGTAGACTGAAAAGCTGGTCATAGTCCCCCACTTCTCCTAGTATTTCTGTTCTTTATAAAGTGACTTTGTGGTTGTACCACTAGCACATATGGAGTTTGTATCATTTCACTATAATTTTGGACTAGCTTTAATCAGTACAAAAAGGTGAATTTGTACCAGAGACATGCCTAGACTTCAAAAACTCTATGGAAAATAAAGGTTCTCTGATTTTCTCTGGACCCCTCAGTCCTCTTTGTAAATAAGTTTTACTAGTTTACTGCGGGAGTATTATCAGCTCTGCTTCAGCCTTGTTGCCTGGATAGAGCCCTAGAATAGAGATTTTAGTCATTGGTGAACTCTTGCCAACTCAGAGCAGATCACTGACATGAAGTGCCTAGTAGAAACCAGCTCTTTTTTTTTTTTTTTTTTTTTTTTTTTTTTTTTTTTACCTACTGTGAGCTAAATAGACACTTTTTTTTTTCTTTTCAAGTCACTAACTTTTAGGTTGGTTGGTTATCTGGCAAGAAACTAACTGGTAGCATCTGATTGAATCTATAGAAGAGCAAGGCTCTTACCAGGCTTGACACTAACAATGACAGATGACAAATTACTTGCATGTTGTAAGACAATGGCAAAGTTTGATAAAGAACATTTCTTCAAGTGTGCCTTTGTAATTCTTGTGTTTCAGGGAAATGGGACAGATATGCTTTTCCCTATTCCTTTGACAAGTATTACTAAAAACAAAAAACAAAACAAACAATAACAACAACAACAACAAACCTCTTGAATGTGTGTGTGTGTGTGTGTGTGTGTGTGTGTGTGTGTGCTCGCGTGTTTCTCAATGACTCTGAAAGGTAGAGAGAAAAGACAGACCTTTTAGAGGATCTGAAACCTGAGGAACTACACAGTAATGAGTGTCGTGGAGTTGCATTATATCTCATATAGTAAAGACTTGGAGCTAAAAAAAAAAAAAGCAAACAGTTTGCACTTGATCTTGATTCAAAGATGAAGGAGAAGCAGGGAAGCAATTATGGAAGCCAGACCTTCCATCCCATAATGTCCCTGGGTCCATGCTCGCAGAGGGCTAAAGAATAAGAAGGCTATCAGGGGAGGGGATGGGATATGGAGTTCCAGTGGCGGAAATTGTGTGGAGTTGTACCCCTCTTCTATGGTCTTGTCAGTGTTTCCATTTTATAAATAAAAACTTAAAGAAAAAAAAGCAAACAATCTAGGAATACTAGGGGATACAGACCTCCAAATCCCCAACCAAGATATGGTCTCTATAAACCAAAGTTCAGGGAAAGGTGAAGACTTAGATTACAAAAAGAATTTTGATCCATACTGCCAGAGGGGGAAAATATTAGGAGAAGATGATTGGGCTTTGAACTACAGTTCCATTGGGATTTGAAAAGTTTGTCACCTCTGGAAAATACCAGAGGAAATCAGATACTGTTGCTTATCTGAGAGAGAAGACAATAAAGGAATTACACTCTGAAGTAGTAACAGGTGTAAGTGTGACTTAGAAAGGAAGTGACAGAAGGACCATAGAAGTAAATAAAACTAGGAAAAAAAAAATAAAGAGATTTAGATAGATGATAGAAAGGTAGATAGAATACACATTAAAGTCAACTCATATCTGTGAGTATGGGAGAACTATTTATTACAAATTCCACTGAAGGGGGAATGGGGACAGAAAACACAGGTGGAGGGAACAATGTGGAATAGTACCCCTATTATCTTATAATTTTGGAAATCAATATTAAATCACTAAAAAAAAAAAAGAAAAAAGAAAAGAAAGAAGGAAATGCTAAGAGACACAGTCCTCCAAAGCCCCAACAAAAGCACGTCCTTTCTAAGTCAAAGTTCAGAGAAATGTGAAAATTTAGATGACAGAAAGAATTTTGGTCTATAGTCCTAGAAGGAGGAGCTGTTAGGGGGAAGATGACAGAGGACTCTGAACTCAGTTCTGCCAGGATCTGGAACTTCCGTGACAAGGAATATTTGCTTTTGCACCATAACTGAGGGGAAGAGATTCTGGAGAACACGTGAGGATGTCAGGCACTGTATCTCTTATCTGAGAGGGAGAAGGAAAAAGGAAGAGCAACTATGGGATGCTTTCACTCATAAGTGTTATATAGAAAATTGAAACAGATGAATTTGAAAAAAGGAAAAATAAGTAAATACAGTCAACCCATAACTATGACCTTGGGAGAACTATAGTGGCTACTGTTGGGGTGAATAGGAGAACACACAGAATTTAGATGATAGGAGTCATGTGGAATTATACTCCTATTATATTACAATTTTACAAATAACTAATAAAATATAATAATGAAAAAACCCAGAAGTCCAGGCACAATTTGTACTATCAATATAACAGGACAAAAGATTTGTATCATCAGAATCTCTATAGGAGACATGAAAGAGATTGAGCTGCTCTTCCTTCTTAAGTTCTTGAAAAATTACTGAAAACAAAATGATTGGAAACTCTTCATATTTGGCAAGAAACATAAGCCTATAGAATCAAAAAGCAATGCCAGCCCTGAAAAGATAAATTCAAAAGAAACCTGTGCCAAGACACATTATAATTGCACTGCTGACAACTAAAGACAAAGAGAAACAATCTTGAAATGAGTCAGAGAAAAATGACAACTTATCTATAGAAAAATAAGCCCTTAGCACCAAAAAAGCAAATGACCCCATCCAAAAATGGGCAGAGGATATGAACAAAACATTCACTACAGAGGAGATCCAAAAGGCTAACAAACATATGAAAAACTGCTCTAGGTCACTGATTGTCAGAGAAATGCAAATTAAGACAACACTAAGATACCACCTCACTCCTGTAAGAATGGCATACATCAAAAAGGACAGCAGCAACAAATGCTGGAGTGGTTGTGGGGACAGAGGAACCCTTTTACATTGCTGGTGGGAATGTAAATTGGTACAGCCTCTGTGGAGAACAGTCTGGAAAACTCTCAGAAGGCTAGACATGGACCTTCCATATGACCCAGTAACTACTCTCCTGGGGTTATACCCCAAGGACTCCATAACACCCAACCAAAAAGAGGTGTGTACTCCTATGTTCATAGCAGCACAATTCATAATAGCTAAAACCTGGAAGCAACCCAGGTGCCCAACAACAGATGAATGGCTGAGAAAACTGTGGTATATATACACAATGGAACACTATGCAGCTATCAAGAACAATGAACCCACCTTCTCTGACCCATCTTGGACAGAGCTCGAAGGATTTATGTTAAGTGAGCTAAGTCAGAAAGATAAAGATGAGTATGGGATGATCCCACTCATCAACAGAAGTTGACTAAGAAGATCTGAAAGGGAAACTAAAAGCAGGACCTGATCAAATTGTAAGTAGGGCACCAAAGTAAAACCCTGTGGTGAGGGGTAGACATGCAGCTTCCTGGGCCAGTGGGGGGTGGGAGTGGGTGGGAGGGATGGGTCACAGTCTTTTGGTGGTGGGAATGGTGTTTATGTACACTCCTAGCAAAATGTAGACATATAAATCAGTAGTTAATTAATATGAGAGGGGGAAAATCAATTGTTATGTCCCAAAGTTTTTCAAAACGCAAACTGAATCTTTTTAATATATAGGCTGTGTATTTGATATGTAGACTCTCTCAAAAGCCTAGACCAAGTAGATCAGAAGCATCCAATAGCACAGCTATATACAAGATACTGGGTACTGTACAGCAAACCATAACAAAAAGACTTTCCAAAGTTAACCTAATTACCAAATAATGTGATGATAACATTAACTATCAATTGATTTTTTGAACCCTAAGACAGCAGGAACCTCACATCTCCACTATAGAGCCTCTACTTCCCCCAGTCCTGGAACCATTGGATAGGGCCCACTTTCCCGTATGCCTCTCCCAATCCATATCAAATAATATTGCATCTGCCGATCACAACCTAACCAACTCAATGATTGCCACCTCAACATGCTTCATTTCAGACTGTGTCCAGAGACTTCACTTGTGGAATGACAACCCTTCAGCTTCATTACTCGGGTAAGACCTTTCCTTTCATAGTATACTCTAATTTCATCTCAGGTGGTTCACTTTCTAACAAAGTCCCAAAACCTAGATATACACCAGTTTCTGTGAGAGAGAGCATATGTTCATACGTATCCATAAACTACTGCAAAATATATACCTGAAAGCAGAAGTACACTAGAGTTTGCAGTGAGTATCCCTAACACTTCCTCTCCACTATTCCAAGCTTTGGGTCTATGATTGCTCAACAATTTGTTTGGCTTCGTATGTTAACTCTCTTTTCAGTCACCAGGTTCCAGATGTCATCAGGATACTGGCAAGGCTTCCCTGGATGAAGACCCCACCAATGTGTCCTGGAGCTCAGCTTCCCCAGAGACCCACCCTACTAGGGAAAGAGAGAGGCAGACTGGGAGTATGGACCAACCAGTCAACGCCCATGTTCAGCGGGGAAGCAATTACAGAAGCCAGACCTTCTACCTTCTGCAACCCACAATGACCCTGGGTCCATGCTCCCAGAGGGATAGAGAATGTGAAAGCTATCAGGGGAGGGGGTGGGATATGGAGATTGGGTGGTGGGAATTGTGTGGAGTTGTACCCCTCCTACCCTATGGTTTTGTTAATTAATCTTTTCTTAAATAAAAAAATAAAATAATTAAATTAAATTAAAACACTAATAAAGATAAAAAATAAAAAAGAATAAGCCAACTAGAATAACAAGTGATTTTTATGAAAAATCACAAAAGCCAGAAGAAAGTGGCACTATGGTTTCTGATGGAGTTAGAAAAGCACTGCTGTACAGAATCCTAAAATGAGGGAAAACATTGTTAGTGCTATATCGGATTCTATAAAAATTAAAAAAAAATTACATGAAAAATCCTGTTAAGATTATGAAAAAATAGAGTGTGAGAACATTTTATTTTATTTGTAAACCACAGAATGAGAAAAGAATTAGCTTCCCCAGAGACCCACCCTACTAGGGAAAGAGAGAGGCAGACTGGGAGTATGGACTGACCAGTCAACGCCCATGTTCAGTGGGGAAGCAATTACAGAAGCCAGACCTTCTACCTTCTGCAACCCACAATGACCCTGGGTCCATGCTCCCAGAGAGATAGAGAATGGGAAAGCTATCAGGGGAGGGGGTGGGATATGGAGATTGGGTGATGGGAATTGTGTGGAGTTGTATCCCTCCTACCCTATGGTTTTGTTAATTAATCCTTTCTTAAATAAAAAAGAAAAAAATTACAATAATTTGCATAGTCTCTAAATTTATAGAAACTCAAGAATATTTTAAAATAATTGAAAATGTGAATGAGATTTAACTAAAACATATCCAAAAAAGATGTATGCATTTTGATCTTGTAACATTTTTATTACTCAAAAAACTGGAGTTAATTATGTTCATTCTTTTAATTCTTAAATAAATTAATTATTGCTTCCACTTTTCTAAGTTTGAATGTTTTACATTGAAAGAGTGTGTTTTAGGTTCACCAAAAATAAAATATCTAGAATTTAAAAAAAAAAAAAAAGAAAAAAGAAAATGGTGACTTCACCGTTTTCAGCCGATCTTGGATGGACCTTGAAAAAATACAGAAACAGAAGGATGAATATGGGATGATCTCACTCTCAGGCAGAAGTTGAAAAACAAGAACAGAAAAGAAAACACAAGTAGAACCTGAAGTGGAATTGGCGTATTGCACCAAAGTAAAAGACTCTGGGGTGGGTGGGTGGGGAGAATACAGGTCCATGAACGATAATAAATGATATAGTGGGGGTTGTATTGTTAAATGGGAAACTGGAGAATGTTATGCATGTACAAAAAAAAAATCATAGGGCACTTCCATATGTGAAGTAAATTGTAGTAGTAGAAACAGAAAAGGCATATTAGCACTAGGATTGGCAATGAGGAATCAATGAAAGGCCTGGTAGCCTAAAAAAGACACTGGATTTTTTTCATGTAGGCTGTCGGAAATTTTCATGTTTAAGAAGGTTAATGAAAGGATATACTATCTGTTTTGGTCAGGCTAGGGCATGAAGGTTGAGCAATATAACTTGAAGAAAGTTTTGCTCTAGAAGCAGGCAAAAACAAAAAGGGTACAGAGCACAATTCAGGATATAGTTGAAACCAGAAGGTTTAGAATGTCATTATTCTAAAATAATGCTTTTGGTCTTGTCATCACCCATCAGAGCTCCAAAATTATAAATTATTTTCCAGTGAAAAAAGATAACTGAATGGATATGGCATTGTGTCAGAAAAAAGGAGGTAGCCTGAGATTAAAAGCCCAGGGAAGATGTTGGTGGTGATGCCAGATCAATGCTGGTTTCAGAAAAGAGCAGATCAGAGAAAGCTATTCACTAAGAAAACAGGCCAGGGCTGAGGAATTTGAGGCTTTATGAGATTAAAGTGCACAAGGTTTCAGCTAATGTGCAAAGATAGATAGATAGATAGACAGACAGACAGACAGGCAGACAGATCGATAGATACATTGATTTCAGTTAGGTTCCATTCCTATGATTGCAAAGTTCCAAAATGTTAATATTTGCTCCAGCTTCTTTGGGCCAGTGGCAACTTGCTTACAGACTTCAGAATATGAGTGTGAGAAAAATTCTCACAGCATTTGGGAGACAGAAGAGGAGGGCTGAAGACTCTGAAGATAGTAGCATCCAGATGTGTGGGCAGACGTTGGCAGTGGCTTTTGTATGCTTTTGAATTCAGCTGGAAATTTTCTCTGTTATCTTGAGAAGTACAATAGTTCCCAAGCAAGCCTTTCAGAATCACAAACCACGTGACTTAAGACCAATGTACTTCAGTGGCTGTTACTTTGACTTTATAAAGCAATTGGATTGAATTATATTTTTAATTTTCTGACCTTTTGTACAAGCTTTTAAAACATTATTCACTAATAACTTCTTAAATTCCTTATTGCATGAATATTTTGAGTGACTTTGCTTCCCCCTGTTGAGTTCAAGCCTAATATAAGCAGATACACTGCTAGGTGGCTGTTGGAAGATAATAAACAAAAGGCTAAAAAAAAAAAAGAAAAGAAATAATAGTGTCAGAAGATTTCCCAATGAATCTTATATGGGGTTTACACCTGATGCTCCATCTAAAGGAATTTGCAATGCCTGACACAAATGTTAAGATCATTATTTTATTTACTCTTCAGAATAACTTTTTATATAACTACTATTGTGTGAATTTTTAAAACAGGGAGATTAAAATTTAAAGTTAAATAATTTCAAAGGATGAAGTTAGTAAGAAGCAGAGTCAGGATTTGTTTTCTGATCTCTTATCTACCTGTTATTGGTTTCTACACAATAGTCCCTTAAAAATTATGATTTATTTAAAAAGTTTGGAAGTAAAAAGTAAAGAATGAATTAAGAAAATAACTACCATGATATAACTTTAAGGAGTTTTATTTACTGTTATATGAATAGCCCTCATAAGTCAATAATAAACCTTCATTATTTAAGAATGGGCACAGTATCAATAGGACATTTTATGACTAAGGACACCGAAAAGTGCTCAACCAATAGCTGTATAGTACTTTAAATTTAAGGGGCCAGGGACCAGCACACCCCATTGAGCATACACATTACCACCTGCAAGGAGCCCTGTTCAAACCCCTGCCCCCTTCTTCAGGGGAGAAGCTTCACAAGCAAAGCAGTGCTGCAGGTGTCTCTCCTTCTCTCTATCCCTCCCTCCTCAATTTCTCTGCGTTCTATTGTTAGGAGAAGAACAGGACAAAATAGGCTCTGAACCACTTTCGCACTTGGGACTCCATAAGATCATAGCCATTTTGTCTTATTTTTCATTTGTTCCCCCTATGAGAAGGAAAGTTTTGAGGGAGTACCAGGGAAGTAGTGGGAAGAGTTTGTAAGAGCACACCAGGAAAGTAACCATACCTAGAAAAAGTTGGCTCTAGGTGGGATTAAGGGAAGGTATACACTGGGCAAAAAGAACTCAGGGAGATGCTACAGTCCCAGTTGCCCTTGTGTGACTATGCATAAGGTAGCTACACTGTTCAAAGCTGTTTCTACACACTTTCTACTTCACTTCTTTAGAATAAAATTTGAAATGGAGTTTACATACCTGAACCCTTGAGTCTTTTGTGATTCTACTTCTAGAACAATATCCATGAATGATCCAACAGCCCCTGGAAAAGGAACTGGCCCTGAGGTTCCCTTCTCTGACCCAGGGCCAGACCTCCCACAACACTATAAATAAAATAAATTAACCAGGCCCTAGTGGTAACCCGGTGACAATTTAAAAGTTAATAATAAGCAAATAATTTTAAAGATTCTAAATTAAATAACAAAAATATCATTTTATTTTTCCAAAAGTAGAAAAAAAATCTTACACTCAGTTAGCTAATGGCTGTGGTGAACTAGTCGCTTTCAAATGACTGTTGTCATTATAACTAGCTTAACTTTAGTAGAACTAACTTAATTTTGGTGGCAGGGATTTGTCTTAAATTTCTTTGTATTTTGATCTAGTTATTTTATTTCTAGGAATTAGCTAAATTAATTAAATATGTAAAAATGAATCAAATAGATTTATGTTTTGAGGTGTTTATCTCAGCACTGCTATACACAACTTAAATGAGCAAAATGTGAGAACTTTAATATTTGCTAGTCAGAAACTGTTGAAAAATTTTGGGGAGGGCTGTCAAAATACCTCACTTAGTGCACTGCTTTGCCATGTCTTCATTTTTATGGGGCTGTGGTATTTCTATTTCTGTCCCTGTCCCTATATTCTTCACTCTATGCCTGAAAAGTAATCTTGTACCAGCTAATCCCTGGTGGTGGTACACTCTGTTGAGCACATATTTACCGTGTGGAAGGACTAGGGTTCAAGCTCCCAGACTAGGAGAAAGCTTTATAAACAGTGGAATGGTCCTATAGGTATATCTCTGTCATTTATAATTTAAAAAATTTAAAACATATATGTGCATATAAATATGCATTTTTCAAAAGGTCAAGGAGGTGTCTGGGCTGAGGATATCAATAATGATGCTTCTTTTAATTTTTTTATTATCTTTATTTATTAAATAGCAGTATCCAGTAATGGAGAGGGTAGGGGAGATAGAGGGAGAGAGAATGAGAGACACCTGCAGCACTGCTTCACCACTTGCAAAACTTTCCCCCTGCAGGTGGGAACCAAGGGCTTAACCCTGGGTCCTTGTGCATTGTAACATGTGCACTCAACCAGGTGTACCACCAGCCGGCACCCAAGCCTTAGTTTCTTTACAATAATCTCTAAAACCTCAACAACAATAGTTGAGAAATAAAGCAGTAATTTGCTTCCCAGAGTTGTTTACATTCAAAACTTCTGCGATGTGAATGCCATCGAGCTCATGTATTTTTTTTATTAAAAAGAAAGAGGAAATAAGAGTATTAATGCTGGTGGTGAATGTGATTACAAAAGTTTGAACTCAGTGCCTCAGGCTTGCAAGTCCTGTGATCTACTACTGTGTAATTTTGCTGGCCACAAGTTCACGTTTTAATTGCTGCCTTTTAGCTAGATCCTATGATACTCTGAAGAAGTTAGAAGTAGTGTTGTGTGTCAGGATGCTGTAGACCCAGAATCCTATTAGAGGAGAGGGATGGAAAAAGAGCAGGACATCAGCAAAAATTCCATTTCTGGAACAGATATGAGTCAGCAGCCAGGATGAAATGTGAGAGCAGTGGTATCTGGCTCCTTCCACATGTGCCTCCCCAGATCCTTCTGTTCACTGTATCCCTGACAGACTGCAATGCCATGGGCAGCAGGTTACACATGTTAGTTGAATACCAAATCCTTGCTAAAAGGGTTGTTTCTTTTTAAAAATTTTTATTTATAAAAAAGAAACACTGATAAAAACCATAGGATAAGGGGGGTACAACTCCACACATGTCCCACCACCAGAACTCTGTATCCCCTCCCCTCCCCTGATAGCTTTCCTATTCTTTAACTCTCTGGGAGTATGGACCCAGGGTCATTATGGGGTACAGAAGGTGGAAGGTCTGGCTTCTGTAATTGCATCTCTGCTGAACATGGGTGTTGGTAGGTTGATCCATACACCCAGTCTGTCTCTCTCTTTCCCTAGTGGGGCAGGGGTCTATGGAAGCGGGTCTTCAAGACACAGTGGTGGGGTCGTCTGCCCAGGGACGTCCGGTTGGCATCATGGTAGCATCTGGAACCTGTTGACTGAAAAAAACGAGTTAACATATAAAGCCGTACAAATTGCTGACTAATCATGAACCTAAAGGCTGGAATATTGCAGATGAAGATCTGGGGTCTCTGTTTTGTAGATAGTTAGTTGGCCTATTTTAGTTATATTCCAGAAGGCCCATGACTATACTAGTTTTTTCCTGAGCCTGACAACTGATATGGAGAGGGACCCAAATTATTGTATGGGGAGATGATGTCATGGCTGGGAAAAGGGCTAGAAATCTGAATCAGGGAAAAGAGTATCTCCTAAATATGGGAAAGGTGTATAAACATTGTTGACTGTAAACCCCATTGATTTGATCTTCAGCATAGGAGTCTGTGTAAATTCTGCCTCCCTGTAGGTCTGAGTTCGCATTCTGTGGACATGAATAGGGATGTTCTAAGCTGCCCCAATTTTAGGACCCATTTTCTTCAGGTGGTGGATAGAGTATGTTGTCCAGCCTCCCTTCAGAGGATGGGACATTCTCTACCATTGTTGATCCACATTGAGGGCAAGGTCCTATGGCAGCCCCCAAAGGGGCCCATTATGTTGTTCCTAATGGAGATGAATGGTGACAATGAAGAGAGGGATCTATTCGAGGCCTAGACCCATAATGTCTTTTTGGGAATCTCAGGACTCCTTGACTAGGGCTCCAGCTCATGGGGTGGTCTGATAGTGACTAAAGAGTCATTGTTAAAGTATGCCAGTCTCTTGCCCTTATTCAGCTTTTGCAATCCTTACTTTGATAAGGTTAGCTTTAGCTTTGGAGTGACTGAGGACTGAGGGAAGTGTCATAGGTGAGGAGGTTATGTAGGTCTAAGTAGAAACTATTTCATTAGGAAATTTATGGTGTCTTTTTAGGTCTTTCTACTTGCTTGTTTCATTTATTGACTCACTGCAGACTATTGTGTACTTTTGCTTTCAGGTATATATTTTGTCCTAATTTATGGATGCATGTGTACATATATGAAAGTAGTAGTGATAAAAGAAATGGCATTGATGATAATATTTGACAGCACCTTCCTCCTCCCAAATATTCTTGTCTTTAAAGTGTGGGAATGCTAACTTTTTTACTGGGTATACACATTGTTCACTACACTGAATGGTTGATTGCATAGCTGGTTATTAGTGATTAGATGCCTAGTAGGCAAATGAAACTCAATTTGCTTACAGATCTTATGGTGTCTGCTGCCACCTTTGCTCCCCTACTTAAACAAATTCAGTAAAAGTCAATACCGTTAGCTATTTGTTTGACTTCTGATCCATAGGTTTTCTTGTTTCTTCATTTTCTTATACCTCTGACTTTTTCTGCTATCAGCTGAGTTGCCGCTTGTTTTACTTATTTATTATTACCAAAGCACTACTCAGCTTTGGCCTATGATGGTACTGGGAAAGAACCCGGGCCTTTGGAGCCTTCGACATGAAAAGTCTTTTTGCATAACCATTGTACTATCTTTCTTGCCCATTATTGCATTAAGCTGAGTGTATCTGGACTGAAACATTTTTGCTTCTAAACAAGTTCCTTTGCTTCTGCTTCTGCCTCTTACACCATAGGTCCTTGAACAATGTTACATCATTATAATTTTGAAGTGGAAAAAGAAATTCCTGCTGACATTGAACAAATTGATGTTATTAACTCTTAAGTTACTCAAGGATAGACTTCTGTTATACATCATTCACTTGAAGCATAATTTTCAAAAACTTAATTGATGATAACCTAACCCTAATCTATTCTCTGTTTGGCAATCCAAACCATGTTTTATACAAGTGAATCAAATCCCTTCAGATCTCTACTGAATGCTTATTAACAGCTTTCCATAACACTTGGAATTAAACTGAAACACCTTACTTTGTTTGAAGACCTAGCTAATCTGACTATACTGATCTTTTTGACTTTATCACTCTCCCTATCGCATCTGCTGCCATAGTATCCCTTCTAGTTTCCAAAGATTGTCAAGCTTGTTTCCACCCTGGGACCTCTCTCCTAGCTCATCCCTCTGTCTGGAATATTTTTCTTAGATTATTCTTTAATTCATATCTTAGCTTGAATGTCACATCTTCATTAATTACCTTCATTAACCACATAATTCAAAGTCAGTCTCATTTCACCTTGTCTTATTTGCTCCCCAGATGCACCATTCTTCTATTGTATTACTTTAATGCTGTCTCTTCTAATTAAATATGAGATTCATGAACAGAAATCTAGTCTGTCCTGTATGTTACACCCCTAGAATGGTGGCTGGTAGATAAAAAACCCTGACTGAATGAATAAATATATATTTAATCATATAAAATACAGATATTTTCTAATTAACCCACTGAATAATAAGAACTGGAAATTACATAAATATTCTAAAAAGCATTTCAAATGCCATTAGACTCCTTTGTGATGAAATGCATTAGTACCTAGAAATGAGTAACTGACTATATTTAGTAAGTGCTCCTGCTAGGTCATGAGAGGATTTCACTAAATGCAGTGGGGAGCAGAACTGGGAGCAGAGACAAGGCCTGGTGGGGATTAGGAAGACTCAGAGATAAATTGGATGATGTCTAGTGCAGCACCTGAATGACCATCAACAAAAACATGTGATGCAGCCATCTGTGGACTGTAGGTGGTGAATAACATGGTAAGTTTCTCTTCAAGGAGAAAAGGCTAGAGAGATAAAGTCCAAAGTAGCAGGAACTGGAGTATAAGACAGACTATGAAAACAGGAATTTAGATTCAGGATCAAAGAAGGTCTCTATATTTTGCAATGATGCACTGAGGCACAGGAGAGAGTTCATCTGTTAAGAGTGCACACTTTACATGCAAGACGACCTGAGTCCTTAGCACCACACAGAACACCTGCACAAGGAGAAGCTCATGAACAATGGGACAGTGCTGTGGTTTCTCCTTGATCTTTCTTTTTCTCTTTCTCTGTCTCTTTGAAATTGAAAGACAAAGACTGTACTGGAATCATGCAGACCCCCAAATCCCTGACAGGAAAAAAAAAGAGTGAACAACGGGAACTCTAGATCTGAAGAAAAAGGCAGAAAAAAGCAACCTGCCTGGATTCAAAGTAGCTGAGTTCAATAGTAGCTTATTGTGACTTTGTGCTTGGTGTGTGTGTGTGTGTTTCAACAATTTTAATGCATTCAATGCTATTTAACAGAACAAAATAAGAAGTATTACTAGTCAATAGAAGCCTTTGTGGTTGAGAAAAACAGAAATAGAACTGGTATGAGTGTCTAAGTTGTGATATATATATTACTCAGCTGTTAAAAATGGTAAATTTGGGACCAGATTGTGGCACACTTGGTTAAATACACACATCACAGTGTGAAAGGAGCCAGGTTCAAGCCCCTGCTCCCCACCTGCAGAGGGAAAACTGTATAAGTGGTGAAGCAGGGCTGCAGTTCCCACTCTCCCCCCCTTCTCCCTCTTCCTCCTAAATTTCCCTCTGTCTCTATCCAATAATAAATAAATAAATAAAAGTATTAAAAATAAAAATGATGAATTTACCTTCTTCACCTCATCTTGGCTGGAGCTTGAAGGAATAATGTTAAATGAGATCAGCCAGAAAGAGAAGGATGAATATGGAATGATCCCACTCACAGACAGAAGTTGAAAATTAAGAACAGAAAGGAAAACACAAAGCAGAACTTGGACTGGAGTTGGTGTATTGTACCAAGGTAAAGGGTTCTGGGGTGTAGGCAAGGTAGATGTGGGTCCCCATACAAGCTTGGCCCAGGCCAGGCATCCCTCTGTCTAGTCACTGACTTCAGAGCATAATATTAGGCAAACCCATTCTTTCCATTCTTCTTCTCCAGGTCTGCATAGACTCAGGAGCAGTGACTGCAGGTTGCTGAGTTGAATCCCTTGGAGAAACAAATAAACAAAACAACAACAGCAACAACTCCTAAAACCCAAATTCCATACTCAAGTCTTCTGATATAATTGACCCCATGCATAAGCAGAGCTTTCAGGGTGTTTAAAAGCCTGCACATAAAATAAATGGAACTGGAGGTTCTTTGAGTTTCAAATAGTAGAAATCAACTTTGGTTCTTTTATGGAAGCAGATTGTTGTTGATGATATCAGATACATAAAACCACCAAGTCATGCTGAAACCAGGAATCATCCAACTGTAAATAGAACAACAAATCTATCTTGGATGCAAAACTTTCTAGTCTTACTGTTTCTTCTAAAAATTTTTTTTTCCACCAGGGTTATGGCTGAGGCTCAGTGCTTGTATGACGAATTCACCGTTCTTGGGGCCACTCTTCTTTCTCTCCTTTTCTTTTCTTTTCTCTTCTTTTCTCTTGTTTTCTTTTCACCCTTCTATTTTTATTTGATAGGACAGAGAGAAATTAAGAGGGAAGGAGAGACAGATACAGAGAGACATCTGCAGACCTGCTTGACCACTCAGGGGGAGCAGGGGTTTGAACCATAGTCCTTATATGTAGAGATATGCATGCTTAACCAGGTGTACCACTGCCTGCGTCTAATTTCCTAAATCTCACACCCCTAAGGAAGTTCCCTGTGAAATAGTCTAGAAAAAAAGACTGAAAGGTCTGTTTATACATGGGGCCAGTTATATCAGAAGACTTGAGTGTAGAATTTAGGTTTTAGAAGTTTTTTTTTTTTTTCTTCAAGGGATTCAGCTCAGCAAACTGTATTCCACTGCTCCTGAATCTATCCAGACTTGGAGAAGAAGAATTGAAACAATGAGTTTGCCTAGTATTATGCTCTAAAGTCAGTGACTAGACAGAGGGATGCCTGGCCCTCAGTTCTCAATGCTAGAGAAGTGAGCATTCATTTTCTACTACCATATAAAAGAGTAACACAAAACTAGCAACTTAAAACTGCACAGAGAATTTCTTTGCTTATATGGATATGGATCCAGGTATGATTTGACTAGATCCTCTGTTCAGGGTCTCATCTGACTGAAATCAAAGTAATAAACTAGGTTGACTCCCTCTCTAGAGGTTCCTAGGTTGCAGTGATGGGTCCTGGAACATAACACAGTCACAGAAATGTCTTATTCCATCATAGTTGCAAGAGCTGCTACTCAAGGGGAAAAAATTATAGAGGATGTGTACACCAGGAGATGGAGGTGTTGGGGGTGGGCTGGGGTATACTGAATTGAATCATGTTGCTCCCAAATTTCATGTCTACTCAGAATCTGTGAATACAACCTTATTTGGAAATGGAATCTTTCTAGGTGCAACTGAACCAGACTGAGACCATATAGAATGAGTTTGCCTACAGACTGGTACTTTTCAATAAGAGGAGAATTCAAGAGACTTAAGAGACACAGGGAAGAAGATACCATAGTGAAGAGCCTCCACTGGCCCATGCAACACTTCCATTTCTTGAGAAGGCACTTCCAACACCCTCCCTCCAATACAGCTGTGTTCCCAGGAAGCATCCCTCACATGCACTATGGTCTGCTGACCTGGAAAACTCTGCTGATCCTCCCCTCTTCCTCCTGTCCCACAGGAATGGTTGTCCTCTCTGTGTCAATGTGTCCCTCTCGTCACACTGTCCCAACAACCAACAAGCTGGTGCTCTGGATTGTTTTCTTGGACACAGATGTCTCATACTGACAGTGGCCAGTTGCTGAGGTCTCTCAGTGAGTTATACCTTCAGATTCTGTAACAACAATTACCCTGATCATGAAAATCAGTTGGGTGGTTTATAAAGAACAGAAATACATTTTCACAGTTCTGGAGATCAGATTGTGTTGAAGTTTCTCTTTTTAATTCATAGGTAGTAGTCATTTGGGACTGTGTCCTCACATGGCCAAAGGGACTAGGAAACTCTCTGGGACTTCTTTTATAAAGACTCTAATCCTTCATAATCAAACCATCTCCCAAATGTCCCACTTCCCAATACAAATCTCTTCTTGATTAGGATCTCATGTGGGAATTTGAGGAGAGACATCAAGACCAATAGTTAGTGCCATCAGCCTACTCTCCCTTCAGGCCCAATTCCCCACCTCCCCATGCCCCACCCCAACTCCCATATACACCTGACCTCTAGAGGCACCCAACCAAGGTTTCCAAACCTTAGCAATGGAACTAGTGCTCCCAGGAAACTTCTTTATATACATGAAAACAGATCCCAGTAACGCCTACCTGTCCCACAAGTCCAATGGCTGTGCCCAGAAGGTCTGGACCTACTATAAGCAGAAGATTTCTGCCACGATATTTGCTATGTCTACATTAAATCTTTCAATTCCTCTCCTGTTCATTTCCTAAAACATGGTCTTTCTCATTTTTTTTACACATATTCAATAAATCTTAATTCAAAAAAGTGTATCTTTTTATAACAAAAGTATTTCAAATGTTATAAGACAAATAAAGACAGTAACATAAAAAACCTACTGAGCAATTTATTTAATTCAGTTAAATTTACTGTCTCGATACTGGTAAAAAAAATATTGTGATTGAACAGAAACAAAAGAGGAAGCGATTTTTCTTTTATGTAGTTCAAAATTATCAGTGGCATGGAAGTTCCATCTACCATTGAAAATGTTCCACATGGGGGATATTCAAAGTCTGAAAGTCTAACAGCAATGTAATTTAGTACTTATATAAAAGAATTATGTGCCAGAATATAGCATTGTTGTCAGAGGAACACTACAAATAGAGAAGAATCAGACTAAAAGAATTGTCATTTCAAACAAATATTTAAAGATTTTTTTTTTGCCTCTGAATTTCTTTTTTTTTTAATTTATTTTTTATTTAAGAAAGGATAAATTAACAAAACCATAGGGCAGGAGGGGTACAACTCCACACAATTCCCACCATCCAATCTCCATATCCCATCCCCTCCCCTGATAGCTTTCCCATTCTCTATCCCTCTGGGAGCATGGACCCAGGGTCATTGTGGGTTGTGGAAGGTGGAAGGTCTGGCTTCTGTAATTGCTTCTCCACTGAACATGGACGTTGACTGGTCAGTCCATACTCCCAGTCTGCCTCTCTCTTTCCCTAGTAGGGTGGGTCTCTGGGGAAGCTGAGCTCCAGGACACATTGGTGGGGTCTTCAGTCCAGGGAAGCCTGGCCAGTATCCTGATGGCATCTGGAACCTGGTGGCTGAAAAGAGAGTTAACATACAAAGCCAAACAAATTGTTGAGGAATCATGGACCCAAAGGTTGGAATAGTGGAGAGGATTTTATTCAGACAGATTTTTGTGGAACGATTAGCTCTGACTTAACTACTAAATTCTTGCACTAAGAGAATCAGAGAATTATTATCTTGCCATCTTTGCATCAACTTCTAAACTTTTTAAAAAATTTATTTCCCCTTTTGTTGTCCTTTTTTATTATTGTTATAGTTATTATTGTTGGTGTTGATGATGTCGTCTTGTTGGATAGGACAGAGAGAAATGGAGAGAGGAGGGGAAGACAGAGAGGGGGAGAGAAAGATAGACACCTGCAGATCTGCTTCACCACCTGTGAAGGGACTCCCCTGCAGGTGTGGAGCCTGGAGCTCGAACCAGGATCCTTACATGGGTCCTTGTACTTTGCACCACATGTGCTTAACCCACTGCACTACCTCCCGAACCCCAACTTCTAAAGTTATTTTTAATTTAATAAAAAAAGGCATTGCTTCTACTTCTTTGGTGAAATAGTTTGTGCCAACTGCTGTACACTAAAAAACAGGATTTCTTCTTCAGTAAGGGGTCTATGAATTGCTTATATGTGAGATAATTATTAACTGACACAATTTTAGAAACTGTATATTACAGCACTATCAATAACAGATTAGCCGCATCTGTTATATTTATTCTATATATCAAAGGATTAGCAGAATCAAGTTACGGTTAGGTTAAGATGCTGTCTATTTTTATATCCCATCCAAAACCTGTAGATTCTCTTGGCATGTGGCAGAACTGGTGGCTGACAGCTTAACAGGGAGCACATGTGTGTTCCTCTACCCTTGGTTAGTGAGAGGCCAATGGGAGCCTGATTAAAGTTGGGGAGAAAGGGTGAAACAATGATTTACTTATATAGACTGAGAATTAATTACCTTAATCCAACATAATAAGTATCAAAGCAAGCTGATCTCATTTACTGTCAGACACTGCAGATCCGGGAAACAGATGATGGTTCTATGGCAAACTGTTGTTGAATAGTTTATGTGCTTAGTGAGATGGTTGAAACACGAGTGAAACACGAGTCCAATACTGAAGCATTTATAGCATCCAGCTGTTACTGCTCCTCTGAAGTCAGTGGGCTGAGGGGAGTTCAGTCAGCATCCTTGGTTTTAAAAATCCCCTTTAACATTTTCAGCAGGTAGACATAACTTGAAATTCTGTTGCACAAATTTCCTCTGTCCCCAGGTGCCATGTAACGTCTTAAGACAGAGATTTTTCAAAGATGCCCCCAAACATGATTCTTTAATTCCAGCAGCATGTTTAGTAGCACATGAAAAAAAAATGGAAGGTGGAGTATTTTGATACTATGAAGCCAAATTGGGAATATAAAATTGCTTTGATTAAAATAAGCATTGCTTCTGGAATTCCTTTTTTTTTATTCAAATTAACCTCATCTTTGCTTTTTTCAAATAGTTTCTGTCTTTATCCCAGTACCTGTCTTTTCCTGTATAAGATAAAACTAGGCATTGTTTTTGCCAATTACTTATTTCCCTGCTTTAAGCAATCAAACACATTCCATCTTATACATGTTAGTACTAGCTACTACAAAATGAAGATTCCCTCCACCCCCCGTCCCCAACTCTTCATCTGCACTATTCCAGCCTTTAGGTTCATGATTAGTCAACATTTGTTTGGCTTTATATGTTAACTCTCTTTTCAGTCACCAGGTTCTAGATGGTAAGATTAAGCCAACCAGACTTCCCTGGACAGACAATCCCATCAATGCAATCCTGGAGCCCCGCTTCCCCAGAGGCCCGCCCCACTTCCCCAGAGGCCCGCCCCACTAGGGAACGAGAGAGATAGGCTGGGAGTATGGATTGACCTGTCAACACCCATGTTCAGCAGGGAAGCAATTACAGAAGGTTGACCTATCACCTTCTATACTCCATAATAACCTTGGGTCCATATTCCCAGAGGGATAAAGAATAGGAAAGCTATCAAGGGAGAGGATGGAATAAGGAGTTCTGGTGGTGGGAATTGTGTGGAGTTCTACCCCTCTTATCCTATAGTTTTGTCAGTGTTTCCTTTTTATATACATAAAAAAAGAATAAAACTGTTGGTCCAAGAACAGGAATACTATACATGTTTGAAGTACTGGGACCTCATTAAAAGAAAAAAGAAGTGTGGTTAGGGCAGTGTTCAAGGGCAAGATTTAAACCTCCACTCCCCACCTGCAGAGGAGATGCTTCACTAAGAGTGAAGCAAATACGCATGTGTCCATCTTTCTCTCTCACTCTCTACCTTCCCTCTCTTCTCAGTTTCTCTCTGTAATATAAAATAAAACAGGAAAAAAAAAAAAGAAAGAAAAGAAAAAGCAAAGAAAAAATGGCCACTGGGAGCTAAAGTTTCATAGTGCCAGTTCCAAGCTTCAGCAACAACCCTGATTGCTAAGAAAATTAAAAAAAATAGCATACATGTTCCCAGAAATAACTTGCCTGGCAAAACATGCATCTTATGAAGTGAAAAACCCTGTGTTCAAGCCATAGTACCATAGGGTAGCTCTATGAAAAGCATCAAGGTGCCTCCAAGAGTGGTGTAATGTTATATTATCTTTCCTTTCTCTCTTCTCTCCTTGTTTCTCTCTCCATAAAATAAAGAGTGGAAAAGTTAGAGAACAATATATACCTTAAAGTAGATGTGCTCAACAGTCTACCATGACTCAGTAAGTGCAACAAGTCTTAAAAAAGTAGAAAGGCAGGGAGTTGGACAGTAGCACAGTGGGTTAAGTGCAGGTAGCGCAAATCGCAAGGACCGGCGTAAGCATCCTGGTTCGAACCCCAGGCTCCCCACCTGCAGGGGAGTCGCTTCACAGGCAGTGAAACAGGTCTGCAGGTGTCTATCTTTCTCTCCCCCTCTTTGTCTTCCCCACCTCTCTCCGTTTCTCTCTGTCCTATCCAAGAACAATGGCATCAGTAACAACAACTACAAAAATAAAACAAGGGCAACAAAATAGAATGAATAAATAAATATTTTTTTAAAAATTAAAAAGTAGAAAGACCTAAAAAAGACACCATAAAGTACTCAATCAAATATTTTCTACTTAGATCTAGATACCCTCCTCACTTACTTCCTATCTCACTTCCCTCAATCACTCTAAGTCTAACTTCATCAGACTACAAGTAAGGACTTGTAGACAGGACTACAAAAGCTGGATAAAGGCAAGAGAACAACACTCTTTAATGACGACCCTTTTGATCATCACCAAGCCACCCCATCATATGGGATCCCAGTCATGGAATTCTTGGATTCCCACATAGATATGATGGGCTTAGACCTCTAACAGATCCCTTTCTTTACTGGTCATCTCCATCAGGAACATCATAAGCCCTCTTGTAGGCCTCTGTAGGACCTTGCCCTCAGTGTAGAACAACAGTGGTAGAAATTGCCCCATTCTCCAAAGGGAGGCTGGGTCAACATTTTCTGTCACTTGAAGAAGACAGGTCCTGAAATGAGTGTAGCCTAGAATGTTCCTAGCTATGACCACAGGTTCCTGTGCTCAATATGAATGGGCATGGGCCCTATGTCAGACTAGTAGGGTTTACAGTTAACAGTATTTATATACTTTCCCTCATATTTGGGAGCTTCTCTTGTCCTCATCCAGCTTTCTAGTCCTAACCTCAACTCTGACACCATCTTCCCAGACAATATTTCTAGCCTACCTGCATGTTAGCTGTCAGACTCAGGCAAAAATTTATAAAGTTGTGGGCAAATTTTGATCCATGGGAATGGCTCTTTAGTGTTATTATGTATGTGTGAGGCCCTGATATTACATAAAAATAAACAAATAAAGATACAAAGGGTTGAGCACACATTACAATACGCAAGAACCCAGGTCCAAGCCCCAGTCCCCACCACTTGTGAAGCAGGGCTGCAAGTCCCTCTGTCTCTCTCCTTCTTTATCTCCCCATTCCCTCTCAATTTCTTGCTGTCTCTATCTGCTAAACAAATAAAGATATTAATTTTTTTTAAAAAAAAGATACAAAGGATCAGTGATATAGCTGCATACTGAGGATATTTTAAGAAAATAATGTTACAAAAAGTGTGAGCTATATTAGTCAGGAGATGTTATGCCATGCCATGGTAACAAATAATCTTATAAATCTCAAAGAATTATAATCACAAAAATATATTTTAGACAATGTAGACATTCTTGGTCAGGCCATTCTTTAAGGAGACTTTCTTCCAGGTGGTGACAGAGGGATTCAGGCTCTTTCCATTCTAATATTTTATTATCCCAACATGATCATTGTCCTCTGATCTCACCTTTCCTACCACTATGGAGTGAAAAGAGATCATAGAGATAATGCAGCTACTTTAAATTATTTCATTATATGTTACAGTTCAATTCTTCAATAAATGTCCATTTTTAAAATCTAGGAAAATGATTGTGTCAGATATGAGGGGACTGGGAAGTATAATATAACTATGTACTCACGAGAGAAAGGGGTCTTTGTTAGTGTCTAGCCATTCTCTACTCTGAGACCCTGACAATTATTGTTAGAGCTTAAATTTGGAGAATTCAAGATTCAGTAAAAAGGTCAATATGATAGCACTTATCAAGTTATCAAGCATCAGCATCAAACCAGATAGGCAGGTCAAGGTCAGTGGAGTTAAGGAACCATGTCAGATGACCAGAAAAAATGAATGCTATTAGTTCTAGAGTGAGTGTTTCGCCCAATAATTTCTTCTGATAGGTCTTTCAGGAGAACCACTGTGAGATCTTCCTAGAAGAAATTTACATAGAGAGGCAAGTGCTTAGGTAAATTTTCTCATGAATGCCAGACACATAGCTAACTTTCAGACATTCACTTATTTTTGTTGTTGTTTTATTTGTTTTCGCCACCAGGTTTACTACTGGAGCCTCATGCCTGCACAAATAATCCACCTCTTTGGTTCCTGATTATTAAACAATTTGTTCTGCTTTATATTTTAACACTTTTCAGCCACAAGTTGCAGATACTACTAGAATCATTGAATTCTAGGAAGATGAAGGATTATTTATTGGTCACAAAATACCAAGTATAGACTTATACGTACACATACTAGTATCTTGCATCTATTTGCCAAGTAATTTATTTTTAAATATTTTATGTATTCATTTAGGAAAAATATAGGGGTTACTGGTGAAATAGTTCACTTGATAGTGTGCTGCTTTTTTTTTTTTTTTTTTTTGGTTTTGTTCATAACCCAAGTTCAAGCTCTGCTTTCACTGTGTGGAAGCTTCAGTGCTGTAATTTCATTCACTTTCTCACATTTTCTCTGCCTCTGTCTAGAAGAAGAAAAAGATGAAGAAGAAGAAGAAGAAGAAGAAGAAGAAGAAGAAGAAGAAGGAGATGAAGAAGAAGAAGAAGGAGATGAAAAAAAGAAGAAGATGAAGAAGAAGGAGAAAAAGTAGAAGAAGAAGAGAAAAGAAAACAAAAGAAAAAAGGGGAGTCGGGCAGTAGTGCAGCGTGTTTAGCGCAAGTGACGCAAAGTTCAAGGACCAGAGTAAGTATCCCGGTTTGAGTCCCCGGCTCCCCACCTGCAGGAGAGTCGCTTCACAGACAGTGCAGCAGGTCTGCAGGTGTCTATCTCCCCTTCTCTGTCTTCCCCTCCTCTCTCCATTTCTTTCTGTCCTATCCAACAACGATGACATCAATAACAACAACAATAATAATATAAAACAAAGGCAACAGCAGGGAAAATAAATAAATATGTAAAAAAACAAAAGAAAAACAGAGCTTCACCTTGCCACCCATAAAGCTGAGGATTGAACTTAAGACCTCATGGGAGGTTAACAATTTATTTACCATTTTATTTACTTTACTATTTATTTTCAATGAAAGAGAACTACTGAGAGAAAGATACAGAGAGAGAGAGACAGAGAGAGAGAGAGAGAGAGAGAGAGAGAGAGAGAGAGATCAGAGGACTACTCACATCTTAGGGCATATGGTGGTGCTGAGGATTGAACCTGGAACCTCAGAGGCTCAGGCATGAAAGTTTTTTTGCATAATTATTATGCTGTTTCCCCATTCCAATAATTTATCCACTTCATGGACTCTTTACCAATTAAGTTATACATCATATAGTAATTAGATTAGTTGCCTCTAAAAAGGTAGAAAATAGGGTCAGGGGTAGATAGCATAATGGTTATGCAAAGAGACTCTCATGTCTGAGGCTCCAAAGTCCCAGGTTCAATCCCCCACACCGCCATAAGCCAGAGCTGAGCAGTGCTCTGGCATTTCTCTCTGTGTCTTTCTCTCTCTGCCTCTCTCTCTCTCTCAAAAAAAAAAAAAGGTAGAAAATAGTCTACTTAAAATGTGGTTCCATTTATGACTAAAATAGAACATGTCTTCCAAAATGTATATATTTTATAGTTCTTCTGGTTCTACTATGTGCTGAAATAGAAATATGCTAAATGAATGAATACCTTTTTAAATTTAGGGAGGTAGGCACAAGAAAGTATCCTCTTCCAGATGCCAGATTTATCTTAATAGAAAATAGCCTTGCACTAGAAGATTATCCACACACACCCCTGAAAAACCTAACTAAAATAAAACTGAAAATTTGACTTCCTGTATGTGCTGCAAAAAAGGGGGGCAGGGGAAGCTGTGAATGTGTGATGAACAGCTGGCTTTTATTTTTAAACACACAATATTGCTACTCAGGTTTTTTTCTAGAAAAATGGAAGCAGTCTCACTAAAGAATTCTAATACATAGGGATATCATTTCAAGTGTGATTGATGGAGTCTTTTCAGAAAAAAAGTATTTTCTTTGTAATCTATTGGTTTAAGTCTACAAAATGGGAGAAAAAGGAATATACAATGAATGCTAAAAGGTATAAAAATGCTGCTGATTCCTAGTAGGTCTGCATTATTCACTTTTGAAATAGATTTTTCTTTCAAGGAGTACAATTTGATGCTCATGACTATCAGAACCCACATTTAATATGCCTAAGATGCTGAAGTCCTATGTTCAGAGATGATAATACAATAATACCATTGTGATAACTGATGAGATATGACATTATTTCAAGTTGTAAAGTTCTGAGTAGGCTAAAAGCATAACATTTAGAATGCCATAGGGAGAGACAACTAAATGTTCTCACTTTTCTTCTGAGTCCACTCAGTTGTAAATCTGGATGTGATAATGCAGCTGACACATAACTGAATTGCTTTACAGGTTTTATGGTCTACTTATGGAATTAATTTCTATAAAGTCTTATGAAGGATGAAAAAAGTTTAAAAGGCCTGAAGGATCCTGTAAGATACTATAAATGGCTAAAGCAAGAAGGCCATGAAGGTAGAGCTAGATTATGGTGAACCCACTTAAGGGAGATGACTGAAATGTAAAATAAAGAAGTCAAGGGAAGTCTAGGGATCAGACCTGACTCTGTGTGTGTGTGTGTGTGTGTGTGTGTGTGTGTGTGTGTGTGTGTGTGTGTGTGAGACAAAGCATGCCTTCTCTTTGGGGGCAAAGCTATATTGACAGAAAAATGGAAACTGCCAATCATAAGTAAGTCCTCTTATAGCAAATCAACCTAAGCATTAGAGAAATTTTTGTTTTAGTCTCCTACTTACTCTTTTTGTTTTTGGAAGGTTAATTTAAAAGTAAGTACTAATCTCAAAGCATATTTATATATGATGATTAGCTCTTGAAGTTTTTACCTGAAGTTGTGTAAACATATAAAGTGCTAATAATCTCAGGGGGTAATAGAGATTCTAATATTATATCTAAAACATCAATGAAATTTATTGTTGCTTGAATTATATAGGAGGCCTTAAAAATTATGTTGCCAATCTAAATGTACATGAGGCTCAAGTGGGACTTCCAGAGGTGTGGCTATGGAGTAACAGCAACAACATTTCATGTTTTGCTCTCTCTTGTCAACTAGGAAAAGCAATGAAAATCATTTGAAAAGTCAACAAAATATTACCGGAATTCCTTTGGAGACTCACCCAGTCACAAGTGAGTACATATACATGTAGCTGATTGAGAAAAAAGGGTGAGGAGAAATTCCTGAGAATTTGACTGGCACCAAAGTGGGAGAGTGACAGTTGATACACATCACTTCTGGGTTTGAGTTAAATAAATAGCTGTTAAAAATAAAAAAAGAAAGAAAGAAGATAACAATCCAAGCCACAGGTGAGTACAGATACATATGGCTTGTGGATGAAAAGGGGATGAGGGAGCAATTTCCAGGACTAAAAATTAGTGCTCAGGGATAGGTGACACAAAACTGGGAGATTGGCAGCTGAGGTGCACCATTTCTGGGTGCAACAAAGAACTGTTAAAAATCAAAATATAACCTGAAAACTTACCAATGTACAACTGTGACTTCTTGAGTTTCCAGTGCTGTTGCCCCACAGAGACTGGAAGAGCAGCAGGGAGACCCTATATTGATATCAGGGACACTGACCCAGCCTGGTGACTAGGGATAAAAAAACTCCCTTCCCCCACCAAATATTCCTCCATATATAAACAGGAAAATTGAACACCTTAGCCATAGTGCTGCTTCCTGTTGGCACAATAATAAAAGGCACACTAAAAATGTAAACTGAGAAATACACAGACAGCAATGATAGAAACCCCAAATGATGAGATAAACACAGATCTAGAAAAAATGACATAGAGTTAAGGAAATTTATTATGAAATCAATTCAAGAAACTAAAGCTAAGATTTAAGAACTCAGACAACTCCACCAATGTGTCCCGGAGCCCTGCTTCCCCAGAGTCCTGCCTTACTAGGGAAAGAGAGAGACAGGCTGGGAGTATGGATTGGCCTGTCAAAACCCATGATTAGTGGGGAAGCAATTACAGAAGCCAGACCTTCTATCTTCTGCACCCCATAATGACCCTGGGTCCATACTCCCAGAGGGATAAAGCTTAGGAAAGCTATCAGGGGACGGGATGGGATATGGAGTTCTGGTGGTGGAAATTGTGTGGAAATGTACCATTCTTATCCAGTGTTTTTTGTCAGTGTTTCCTTTTTATAAAAAAAAAGAAAAGAATTACAGAGTACAGTAAGAAGACAGAACTGTAGAGCCTCAAGGACACTTTAAATGTAGTTCAGGTTGAGGTAAGAGGCCTCAGAATAGACTTAATCAGGTGAAAGAGAGACTATCAACACTAGATGATACAACTGCCACACTCTGTGAATTTAAGACTTTTAGAGAGGAAAGTCTTAGGAAAAATGAAGCACTTCTCTTTGAAATAGCAGACTTCATAGGAAGATGAACATCAGAGTTATTGGGATCCTGGATGTAGAGGACAGGGAGAGAGGAGTAGAGAACATATTCAAAGAAATTTTAGCAGAAAAATGTCCATAACTGAGCAATATTCAAAATATAGAAATCCAAGGAGGTGAATGCACACCTAAACTTTTGAATCCAAAAGGACACACATCATTGTAAAACTATCCAAAACAAGGGATTAAGAAAAAATATTGCAGGTTGCCAGAAAGTTATATACAAAAGCAGAACCATCAGAGTTTCATCAGATTTCTCATCGCTACTCCTATAGGCAAGGAGGGAGTAGAATGGTATATTAAACATATTAAAAGATAAGAATTACCAGCCATGGATTCTGTATCCCACTAAATTATCCTTCAAATATGAGGGAGAGAAAATTAGATCTTTGCAAACATTCAGAAGCTGAAGAAATTTGCCACTACAAATCCTGCCTTGCAAGAATCACTGAGAGGAGTCACACACACACACACACACACACACACACACACACACACACACACACACACACACACACACGAAGCAAAGGAATTCCAACTTTTAATGAGATCATCAATATTAGAATAGAACCAGGAACACAACACCTGAGAAATTCAGACACAGGAAAGTCAGAGCAACACAATCCAATGTTGGTGAACCAGGGCCAACTTAGAAAAGATTTTTGTACCTATTATAAGTTAGACACAATATTCATGGTAACCACAAAACAAAATATAGCACAAAGACAAATAGGAAACATATATAACTGTGGTAAGACCATTATAGAAATATGTCCACATAAAATTATAAATAGAAAAAGAGTCAACAAGAACATAAAGCAACCTCTAAACAAAACCAGAATCAGTCAGTGCAATTCATCATGTCAATAAAGAGAAAGATAAAAATCATATGGTCATATCAATTGATGCTGAAAAGGTCTTCAACACTATCCAGAACTCATTTACTATAAAGACCTTCCAAAAACTTGGAGTAGAAGGACCATTCTTCAACACAATAAAGACCACTTACAACAAAACCAAAGCTAACATCATTCTCAATGGGGAATAGATGAGAGCTTTATCCCTAAGACTGGGTACGAGACAAGGATACCCAGTGTCTCTACTGTTATTCAACATAGTTCTTGAGGTCCTCATCACCACAATCAGACAAGAAAGATATCATTATTTGCTGAAGATAGAATATTATACCTAGAGAATACCAAAGACTCCAACAAAAAACTACTGGAAATCATTAATAAATTCAGTTGAATAGCAGGATATAAAATCAATACACATGGGGGTCAGGCGGTAGCCCAGTGGGTTAAGCGCATGTGGCACAAAATGCAAGGACTGGCGGAGGGATCCTGGTTCGAGCCCCCGGCTCCCCACCAGCAGGGGAGTCGCTTTATGGGTGGTGAAGCAGGTCTGCAGGTGTCTGTCTTTTTCTTCCCCTCTGTTTTCCCTTCCTCTCTCCATTTCTCTCTATCCTATCCAACAATGATGACATTAACAGCAATAATAACTACAACAACAATAAAAAGTGCAACAAAAGGAAATAAATAAATATTAAAAAATCAATACATATAAGTCTGTGGACTTTCTGTACACAAAGAAGTCAGAGGAAAGGGAAAGAAAAGACTGAATCCCATTTATAATTGAACCCCAAAAGATAAAATACCTTGGGGTATATCTCATGAAGGAGGTGAAGGACCTTTATAACAAACACTATACATTGCTAAAAGAAATAGAGGGGGCCAGGCAGTGGCACACCTGAATAAACACACACTACAGTGTGCAAGGGCTATGAACCTATGTTCAAGCCCTTGGTCCCCATCTGCAGGAGAAAAACTTCATCAGTGGTGAAGCAGGGTTGCAGGTATCTCTCTCTGTGTCTCTTTCCCTCTCTATCTCTCCCACCTTTCTAAATTTCTCTGTCTCTATCTAATAAAAAATAAACAAAATGTTAAAAAAAAGAAAGAGGACACACAAAAGCGAAAGACAATGCCTTGTTCCCGGACTGGAAGAACAAATATTATCAAGATGGCCATTCTATCAAAAGCAATCTACAATTTCATTGCAATTCCTGTCAAAATTCCAATGGCATTTTTCAAGCAAATGGAACAACCTATCCAAAAATTTGTGTGCAACCACAAAAGACCACAAAATTGCCAAAGCACTTCTGAGGAAAAAAAAAATTTAAAAGATGAAGTTATTACGCTCCCTAACCTTGGTTTATACTACAAAGAAATATTAATCAAAACACCATGGTGGTGGAATAAAAATGGAAACTTGGATCAAGGGAGCAGAAAGAAAAATCCAAAAATGAGCCCACACATACACAACCACCTAATATATGACCTGTGGGCCAAAACCATTAAATGGGGTTAAAAAAAAAGTCTCTACAACAGAAGGTGCTAGGAAAGTTGGACAGCCACAAGTACAAAAAAGAAATTAGACCACTAACTGACATCATACACCAAATCAAATCAAAATGAATTGAAGATCTAGATATTAGACCAATGACTGAACTTTATTGAAGAAAGTGCCAGGAAAGTTTGCAGGACCTTCACATCAAAGATGTATTTCAAGATAAAACTCCCTGGGCACAGGAAATGCAAACAAGAGTAAATAAATGGGATTACATGAAACTAAAAAGCTTCTACACATCAAAAGCAAACTACACATGGATAACTAGGAAACCCAGTAAATGAGTTTTGGACCTCACACATCACACAAACCACTATTATCAAACATCTCTATAGAACTGGTACACATCTACAAAAGAGGCAAAAATAACCAAATTAAAAAATGGGGCAAAGAACTAAATAGGCAGTTTTCTAAAGAAGGGATACACATAGTCCATAGACACATGAAGAAATGTTCCACTTCACTTATCATTAGAGAAATGCAAATTAAAACTACACTGAGATATCATCTCACATCTGAGAGAATGGCATATATCAACAAACCAGGAAATAACAGTTTTTGGGAGAGGTTGTAGAGAAAGGGTAAGTACTACATTGCTGGTGGGAATGCAAACTGGTACAGTTCCTTTGGAAGACTGTATAGAGAGTTCCTAAATAAAAAAGAGTTCTCTTGGACATTTATTCAGTGGACACACAAACACAAATCAGAAGAGGCATATATATGCACCCCTATGTTCAAAGCTACATTGTTCACAATAGTGAAAGAGGGGAAACAGCCTAAATGCCCATCAACAGATGACTAGCTAAAGAAGTTATGGGATATATATTCCATGGAATATTGCTCTGAGATAAAAAAAGATGATACTGTGGGTGGCTGGGTGGTGGCATGCTTGCTTGAGCACACATGTTATAATGTGCAATGACCCAGGTTCAAGCCCCCAGTCCCCACCTGTGGGGGGAAGGTTTTGCCATTCATGAAACAATGCTGTATCTATCACCTCTCTGTCTGTCTGTGTATCTATCTATCTATCTATCTATCTATCTATCTATCTATCTATCTATCATCTACCTACACATATATATATATATGTATGTATTTCCCCCTACCCTCTCAATTTTTGGCTGTCTCTATCAAAGAAATAATGTTTTTTTGAAAAGAAATTGTTTAAAAGAAGATTCTGTGTCCTTTGGGACAAAATAGATAGAACTGAAGGTGATTATGATTAGTGAAATAAGTAAAGAGATGAAAGATAACTGCCATATGTGAAATCTAGAATTCTGATTTACCTGAACATGCCAAAAAAAAAAATCCAAACAAAACAGAAGCATGTGAGCTGTTTGTAAGACTTGTGAAAACTATGATGGTTTCTTTGGGAGGTGGGAGGGTTAGGATATGGAACTTTGATCATAGGTGTGGTATGGAACTATACATTGTAATCATACGATCTTGTAGCAAGCTATTAATAACATATAAAATTATTTAAAAATAGAATAAATGGGGCTCGCTCGATGTCAACTGAAACAACAGGAAACAGACATTTGTCTTTATGCCCCTAAATAAAGCAATCTTAAATACAAAGAAATTCCCATAAGAAAAGTCAGTCGCAGTCATAACTAGAATCACATTTTGAATCATTATCCATACTACTCCAGAACACATCATCTTTATTTTCATCTAAGCTGTTAAAGAATCCAGTAATTTCTGAATTCATATTTAGCGTCATCCCTGGAATTGTTAATTCAAGGAGTACGTGCTCATTTGTGTAACACTAGGTCAATTGTTTCCATTTTTAATTAATTTTATTGGTATTTATGTTTAATTTTAATAAAATATGTGTACTGTTTTGCTTTTTTCAAGATCTATTAAAAGGTTCTTTAGACAACCTCATTAATTGCAATTGTGATATTATACTCCAGAATAACTGAATTTATATAAATATTTCCACTTTTTTATTAGTCTAAAATTTCTATAATTTCAAAAACGGCATGCATACCTTCCCCAAATAGCACTTGGTCTTCAAAACACAACAAATGAAAGAGAGTACATGAGAAAATTTGCTAGAACTTGGCTTTGATTCTTCCCTTCTTTTTTTTTTTTTAATATTTTTACTTTTTATTTATTTATTTTCCCTTTTGTTGCCCTTGTTTTTTCATTGTTATTGTAGTTATTATTGTTGTAGCTACTGATGTCGTCATTGCTAGATAGGACAGAGAGCAATGGAGAGGGGAGGGGAAGACAGAGAGTAGGAGAGAAAGATAGACACCTGCAGACCTGCTTCACAACCTGTGAAGCAAGGCCCCCTGCAGGTGGGGAGCCAGAGGCACAAACCAGGATCCTTAGGCCAGTCCTTGCACTTTGGGCTATGTGTGCTTAACCCCTTGCGTAGGCTACCCACCCCCCCCCCCAACCCACACTCCCTGATTCTTCCCTTCTAAGGGATGTTTTTAGGAAACAAAACAAAGCAAAGTAAAACAAAGCAAAAACAAACAAACAAACAAACAAAAACACCTTGGAGGATACATTTGATAATCAAACCGTTCTAGTATCTCTTAGAATTTTAGAAAATACTGAAGAAATGAAGGGGGGTTTGGTTTACTTGATATCCAAAAAACATCTTAACCAGCTTCTGTTCTACTGCTCTCTGTCACTGTCTTCCACATAGGCAGCAGCTGCTTCATAAATCTATTCCCCATTCCCATGTGCCCACTACAAAATTCTTCCCCCACGCACACCAGGCACTGTGTCTCCCACTCACAGAGGTGGCTTGGCAGCTCACAATCTGTTTCTTTCTCTCCAGTCCATACTTTCCCTTCCCTTACACAAGGCTTCTCTATTCTTTCCCCAGAACCACCTCCATTTAAACTTCACATATAAACACTCTGGAAACTATGCTGTGTCTCTTACTTCTGATTTGTTTTTCTTGGTTAAGTCTATCCATTATGCAGATTTTGTACCAAAAAGGAAAATCCAGGTGACAAGTACTATTCTTCTTTTTCCCCCTTCTCTTCTTCCTCCTGCTCCTTCTTATTATTCACCTCTTTTTTTAAGCACAGAGAAGGGAGAAAATTACTGTTGGTAATCCATTCTCTTTTTCTTTCATTCTCCCCCCCCTTATCTGTGTGATGTTTGAAAAGACATATCTTGTCCTGGATGTCACCAGTATAACTATACTGAGGTAATTACAAGCCTGTACATGGTAGTAACAATGTAATCCTTGTCAAATGCAATACTGACACCCTCTCATTTCCCTGGACACTTTTTTGTTTCATTTGATTTGTTGGTGTTTCAATCCAGAATATTTTGATTGGAATTTTTCTGTTTTTTTTTTTGTCTCCAGGGTTATTGCTGGGGCTCAGTGCCTGCACCAGGGATCCACTGCTTCTGGAGGCCATTTTTTCCCCTTTCATTTCCCTTGTTGTGGTTATTATTGTTTTTGTTGATGTCGTTCATTGTTGGATAGGACAGAGAGAAATGGAGAAAGGAGGGGAAGACAGAGGGGGAGAAAGATAGACACCTGCAGACGTGCTTCAATGCCTGTGAAGCGACTCTCCTGCAAGTGGGGAGAGGGGGTTTGAACCGGGATCCTTCCGCTGGTCTTTGCGCTTTGCACCACGTGCGCTTAACCCGCTGTTTAACGCGTACCACTCGACCCCCTGATTGGAATTTTGTGGTCAGCAAAAAAAGAAAAAAGAAATCTGTGCTATGCTGTGCAAAATGATAACTCAACTGCTTGAAGTTTTCTCCTGTATTTACTAAGAAAGCACAACCATTTGGTGTCTTTGTATATCTTCAGTGGAGTAAGAACAATAGTTATTAATCTAGTGAATTCTTGTCAATCACCTACTTAGGCAAAAGTGCCACTACCCAAATTTGGTTGCTTCAGAGAACAACCACTCTTATGGGTCCTACATACAGGCAGAACATAGCTTGGTGATTTGCTTGCCTCACATAGCTTGGCCTGAGGGCAGCTTATGGAAATCAGCTGACAGCTAAGCTGTCCTAAAAGATCCATGACAATTTTACTCATGCCTCTGCTGTCTTTCAGGGGATGGCTAGAAACCTGGGCTCAACTGTACTCCTCTCATCTCCATGTAATCTCAAGGGTAATTGGACTTTTTACATTATAGTTTAGGTTTTCAGGAGAGATTGTCCAAGAGACAAAGAGCCATCTGCTAGCTCCTTAAGGACTGACTCAGGAATAGGTACATTGTCACTTCTTTTCTATTTTATTAGTCAAAGCAGTCACAAGTCATTTACTGAGATGTAGAGTGAAGGTGCATAAAGCCACTGGTTAATGGCAAGAACACCAAAACAAAAACAAAACTCTGCAACTATTTCTAAACCATTGCATTCCCTTCTCAAAGTCCAGGTCTAAATGGCTCAATCCACTTTTTTCTTCTGTGCCAGGGGTTGGTAAACCATGACCCATATACCAAATCTGACCTACTCCCTGTATTTACAGTTTTTTAGAAACAAAAACATATTCATTCACTTCTATACTATTAGTGGTTGCTTTCACACTATAACAGGAGAATTGAGCAGTTGTGAGAGACACAAGTTTTCCACAAAGCCTAAAATATTTGCTCTTTAGCCCTTTATATAGAGTTTGTCAATGCGTGCTCTGTAGCATAGAGAGAACACAGGTTGTGGCAGAGATAGTAGAGCACACTCTTTCCAGCCCTGGGGAATTATAAGGCAGAGAGATCTGGGGAAGAGCTCCGCCATGTGCATCTTATTGTGTTCTTTCTGAGTGGGTCTTCCAGGAGTCTTACAGAAAAAAAAAATTTAGACATAAGGGACTCTGAGGTCACCAAGAGCAGAAGACTAGGAACATGATATCGTGATGTGGGGTCAACTTGCTTCTAGGAGAAGACGTGCCCCCTCCCCCTCCCCCTCCCCCACTCAGCACTAGCAAGTAGAGAGTATGGTACTATACCACAGACAGCAAGACTGTCACACAGATGAGTTGGGCCAGCTCCTTGGATAGATCCCACTGAGGGCTGGACAATCCTGTACATGATGGAAAACAGAAGCTCAGAAGTGGTCACATCCTGGGAGCAACTTGGAAAGTTATGACCAGGGAAAATGTCTGAGACCATATAGATCTTTGTGGTCATTTGTCTAAACACTGGACTTAAGACCTCATATTGTAGTAGAGCAATGAGAACCTGAAACTTGTCTTGTGGATACAAGCCCTGGATCACACAAGCTGCACACACTTTCTTTTCTCAGACCCAAGCAAAAGGGGGGGGGGGTGGACACTGACTCAAGTAAGAGTCAGGTCTTTAAGAGAGAGGTCTTAAACTGAAAGAGATGTTGCTGCCATAAGTTATGGCAAATTCAAACTTTATATTTGAAGCTCTCTCCCATCAACAACTCATCAGTAAAGTAGGTCTAACTTTTTTGGTTTTTGCATACAGCATGCATTACTAACACTGCTACAGGAGTATTACGAGTTTCTTTAATTTTTTTAGAGAGATAGAGAAAGAGACTACAGCACTGAAGTTTCTTTCAGTACTGTGGAGACTGGGATCAAACCTGGGTTGTACACTTGGCAAATGAACACATTATCCAAGTGAACTATTTTATCTGTCCACTATAAGTATCTTATATTCTTTTAGATTCAATATACACTGTATAGATCCCAGCATCATTGCCATGTCTTACCAGCAGACTTGTAATAGGAATAGGATGAACCTCCTTCTTGAGAAATGGAGGACATTCCAGTGGTAGGCCATAAAATGAAGTTTATGAGCAGTTTGGCCTAGTTCCACTGTGGCTTAGACTGACAATGACCTTGGGCATTGCAGTGTAAGATAGTGTTGAAAGCAAGTCATTAAGACAGAGTTCTTCCTGGGAAAATAACAGTGGAGTTAATTCAGATGACTCCCTACCAAAGTTTTTGCTTCCATCCCCCAAAAGACTACCACTTTGTGCTACATGTTAAAAGACACAGGGCTACGTTTCTTATTGGCTAATTAGCAAATAATTGGTTGTTGGGATACACAGATTAAAAAAAGGACTTTTTAAGTGGAGAGTTCAAGTGTAGAAGTGTGATTCAAATGCAAATAGGATTTTCATCCTCATGGGACTTGAGCATGGCTGCCTAAAGAAAGGATATGCTAGGTTTGAGAATAAAGTTACTTTCTCTAGGAAGTCCTACTAAGTACTTACCGTGCATATACAAATTCAGCCAGAAAACCTGAGCTGTTAAGTAGACAAAGTGGTTACTTCAAACCAAGCATTGTCATTATGTTATTTCTTATGTAACAATTCAGCCAAGAACTTAGTGATTTAAGACAGAATCAATTTTATTCTCCCTCATGATGTTACAATAGGGCTGAGTGAGTTAATTTGGGTGGTTCTTCTACTTCATGACTGTCATCTGTAGCCACAAACATTTAAGGAGTCATAAGTTTTTGGAAAATTTAATTAGAGGCTGTAGACAAAAGGACTGAGTCTAGTTTCCAAGTAGGACAGTTTCAAGTACAAGAATCCCAAGGTAGTGGAAATAGTAGTAGCAACTTTCCAAAAATCTAGACTTACATGTCTCAGAACTTCACATCTTCCATATTTTATTGGTTAGTCTGATCACAGGAGTCCCAAGAATCAAAGAGAGGGGAAATGAATCCTACCTAGTATATATATATGACTTAATAGTGATTTAGAAGAGTATAAGATAATATGGCTTTAACTCATACCATTCCCACCACAAAAGTTCTGTACCTTCAGTCCCATACAATGGTAAGTACCATAGTTCTTCCAAGGTCATAGATATAAGTTGAATATATATATATCTTTACTTTTTTCAAGCTCATGAGTCTCAGTTCTCTATATTCCACTTGTGAATGAAATCACACCATAGTTGCCCTTTACTTATTTATCTCATGAGTCATAATCACAGCCAATCACATCCATTAGGTTCCAAAGGACGCATTATAGTCTTTTTCCAACTGTAGAGTAGTAATCAACTAACGTATATGCCTCATTAATTTTTTTGTATTTATAATATTCAAATTAGTGACTTATTTTATTTTTTATTAAGAAAATGTTATGGGTTGGATAATGGTTTACAGTAAACAGCAAATATAGTTGTTGCTACATGTGTAAAATCTCTGTAAATTACAAGACATTCTAACCCCCATCTAGATCCTCCTCCACCATTGTGTGCCAGGATCTGAACTTAAAGACCCCCATAACCCCCAGAGTCCTTTAATTTGGTGTTATGTACAAAAAGAACTTTAAAAAAATTATTAGTGACTTAGTATTGATTTACAAAATTATAATATAACATGAGTAAAATTCTGCACCACCCCCACCACTAAAGTTTATCCCCATTCCGTCCATTAGAAGCTGTACTATTTCTCTCAAAGTTGCAGATATGAGTTAACTACTATTTCTCTCTCTCTCTCTCTCTCTCTCTCTCTCTCTCTATATATATATATATATATAGTATATATATATTGTATTAAATTATTAAATTATATATATATATTGTATTAAATTATATATATATATAATTTAATTGTACTGCCTTCTTTTTTTTTCTAAGTCATACCTACACCTATTACTACCTCTGAATGCCCTTCCATTTCTTTTCTCTCTGGATCCTGATGGAGCTGGAGTTCAGAACCCTCTCATAAACTTCCCACTTCCATTTCTTCCCCATAGGGAGTATTGACAAAAACTCTTTTTTGGAGTGAAGAAGGTTGGAGTTATGGCTTCTGTAATCACTTCTCCACTGGACATGGATGTTGGCAGGTTGATCCATACTCCTAGTCTGTTTCTATTTTTTCCCTAGTGGGGTAGAGCTCTGGAGAGGTGAGGTTCCAGGATAAATTGGTGAGGTCATATGCCCATGGAAGGCAGGATCAAATCATAGTAGTATCTGCAACTTGGTGGCTGAAAGGAAGTGAGTTATAAAGCAAGACAAAATGATTAGTGAACAGGAGTCGAAAAGTAGAAATTGAGCACATTAGAATAGGGCATTTGGGTGGAAAGAATCTAGGAAGTCTATTTTAGTTAAGTTCTGGAGGCCCATGACTTTCATAATTTTTGCTTGAGTTTGATAGCTACCATGGAGTTGGACAAAAATATTGTCTGAGAAGATGGTGTCAGAGTTGAGAATAGGGATAGAAAGCTGATTTAGAGCAAAGAGTAGCTCCCAGTCTTGAAAAAAAAAACACATATGAATAAAATTAACTATTTACCTCCATCAACTTGACTGAGAGCATATGTATATTCATATTTAACATAGGAGCCTGTATAACCTCTGAGTTCCCATGAATCTGAGCTCATATTTCATGGTCTCAGCTGGGAACATTCTAGGCTGCACTCCTTTCAGGACCAATTTTCTTTGAGTGGCAAGGCAGGGTGATCCAGACTCCCTTTTGAGAGTAGGGCAATCCCTAACATTGCTACTTTAAAGTTACGACAAGTTCCTGAAGTGACCCATGTTTCTGATGGAGGTGACAAGTGTTATGGCTGGAATTCACTCTCTTTTAATACTTTGAATGTCATTTCACTCTCTGATTCTCTCTAGGGTTTGTGAAGAGAAGTCTGGTGAATGACTGATAACATTACCTTTCTTTCCTTTCCCTAGAAGCCTGCATCCCCCCACTTGTTATTGATATTTGATAGTTTTACAATGATAAGCCTTTGTATTGTTCATTTTGTACTTATATACCTGGGTGTATGCTCTGCCTCTTGGATGAATATGTTCTGATTATTGGCTAAATGAGGAAAATTGTCAGCTAAAATTTCCCTGAATATGGTTTCTGCTCCTTTCAACTTCCCCCTTCCTCAGAAATTCCTATCACTCTTACATTTGACCTTTTAGTAGAGCCTTCAATTTCATAAGGTCACTTCATTCTTTCTAGCCTTTCCTCTCCCTTATCTTTAAAATTAAAGAGTGGGCTAATTTTGTCTTCTAGATATTGTTTCTTCTGCATGAGTGATTCTACTTTCTAAGCCTTCTACCTGAGATTAAACAGCACTCAAAGTGTCTTTCACTCTCTGCAATTCTGTTTGAAGTTTTCTTTCATGTTTCTTAACTGTGGAGTGAACTATGATTGTTGTTTTTCTTCTTTCATGTTTTCTAATTTCTTAGAGAACTCTGAAATTCTTTTATATTTTCTAACTTCTTAGAGAACTTTGTCTGAAGCTCTTCTTTTGTGTTTTCTAACTCCTTAATGAAATATTCTCTCAACTCTTGAGTATGTTTCTCTATACTATGCTTAGATTCTTGGAGAGTCCTCATAATGAACTTTTTGTAGTTTTTCTTTGATAGTCCCTTTATGTCTACATTTTTTTGAGTTCTGTTTCTTTTCTATTTGTTTGGTTTGTCATATTTGGTAATTAATTTCTGCAAAATTTCTGTTTACAGATTATTGTGCTGGTTACTGCTGGCCAAAAGGTAGTGCTATTATTGTGGTCTCTGGGCTTCACTTTGTTTATATGTTTCATGGTGGAGGGGTGGGGGCTGGAGTTAGTTTTTTGTTGTTGTTTCCTTGAATTGTTTTATGCTTCATGTGTTGTGTATATATGCCCCCAGATTTATTGTTGGAGCTTAGTGGCCACACAACTCCACTAATCCTAGTAGATATTCTTGTAGAACTTAAGAGACAGAAAGAGATATAGAGGGAGAAATACAGAAGAAGGAGAGACATCTGTAGCACTGCTCCACCATTCAGAAAGTTTCCCTCCTGCAGGTAGAGATCAGGGGCTTGAACCCTGATCTCATGCATGGCAAAGCATGTGTGCTACCTGGTGCATCACTGCTCAGCCTAAAGAAAGAACTTTTAGGGAACTAGAAAAAACAGTTGTACAGGCTGACATTTCCAAAAACCTCCTAGTAAGCTGGAGACTCTAGGAAAAATTGAATTTGGGGTCTGAGTGTACACCACTAGCAGAATTTCTTCTTGCAAGAAGGGATATCAGTATTTTTCTATCAAAGCTTCCAGCTTATTAGATGAGCCCATCAGAATTATGTAGAGCAATCTGTATTACCCTAAATCTGATTTAAAGCTCACTCAGGAATTCCTTTACAACAAGACTTAGAATAATACTTGACCAAATTCTTGACTACTATGATGTGGCCAAGTTGACATAGAAAATTAACCACCACAGGGTCCAAGCCAAGAGCCTGGTTATCACACTAGACCAAGTCCTTTACTTCTTCTGGTCACTTCATCTGGTTACCTCCACTGCTTCTCTGTATTTTTCTTTCTCTTCTTTTGCTCCTTTTGAACATTAAGCTCCTGCTTCTAAGGTTTTCTTCTCTGCCTCATTCTCTTGTTCTGTTGTTTTCTTTCCCCTACCACCTTATTTTATGTTTCTTTTATTTTTTTCTGAATTTTTACATTTTATTATTTCTTTTTTATATTTTTATATTACGGAATTACATGTTGACAGGGGTTTGAATCCACACCATTCCCACCATCAGAGTTCTGAATCTTTACTCTCCCTACTGAAATCCATCGCAGTTCCCCTAAAGTTTTAGCCATGGGCCAACCATCTTCTCTACAACTATCTGTCCACATTTATACATAGTTGCCCTTTCTTTTTCTGATTTAATCCTCTCTTTGTCTCTAAGCCACTCTTAACACATGTACTCAAGCAGGTGCACCACCACCCGACCCCTGTCCTTCTTTCTTTCTGGGGAAAAAAAAGGCAGCTTGGAGGGTGACCATAAACAAATAAGATAAAGGACTGTAGAGTGTTGTTGAAAAATTATCAGTAGATGGCACAGTAGCTAGAACTTTGGACTTGAAAATGTAAGGCCCTAGGGCCAGGTGGTGGCTCAGTTTGAGCAGTCTCATTCTAAAGAGAGTAAAACAAAGAGAATCCAGGCAAGGGAATAGACCTTCTGTTGCTGCAGCATGTTGCTGGTGACTGTGCCTCTCTTATTCTGAGGCCACTTTTTTTTTTTTCAGATTGGACATTTAAGGCCCTTAGTCCATGTAACTTTTGGAAAAGACCAGAGAAGCACATGGTTCTCTTTCTCCTTCCAGGCACCATATGTACTCAGCAACAGTGGCCATCTGGAGACAGTGCTGTCTTTTATTGTTTTGATTATTTTTTACTTTTAAGTCAGAGATTCCTAGTATAATAGGAAGAGAGAGGGTTACCTTGTTCTGAGAGTAGGAAAAGCTGATTTCAACAGATTGGAAAGGTGAAATTTTTATCAGCTGACTCATAAACTGGAGGGTACTGGTCAAATCCTCATAGGTAAACAATTATATTTATGTAGAAGGTTGATTCACCCTCAAATCTAGGTGAGAAACATTGCATGAAACTTGCATTTCAAACCTCTCACCTAGTGTTTAGCCAAGGCAAAGCCAAGCATCTATTTGCTATAATGTCTAAAATATTTTTAATGTTAATATTTTTACTCATGGAGATACTTTTGTTTGATTTTTTAAATCTCTGTCTGAGAATCATGATTCAAGTGTACACACACAAACATACACACACACACACACACACACACACACACACACACACACCCATTATACTAGATTAAGGATCCACTCTATTCCACTAAGATATCATCTAAACTAGTTATACCTGCAGTGGCCTTAGTCCCAAAGAAGGTCACTTTCTGAAGTACTGGGAAGGGGGAACTGCCAAAGCTGAACTGAAGGAGGGACACAATCACACCTTTAGCAGAGTAGGAAAGCAAAAAACAGAAAGGGAGTGTCTTATAATTGCTTTATCTAGAAGTAAAATTTGAAAGAACTGTGGTTGGAACTCTGCTTTCATGAGCATCAGTAGGGCCATGGATCAACTATTATCCTCTCAAGCTTCTCCCAACATCTATAAAATGGGACCAAAGATATCTGCCTTAATTCCCACAGTAAGCTATGGTTAGGGTCCAATGATTCAATGCTTATAGAGGAACTTTATACTCTACAAGAGTTTCTGAAAGGCTAGGTTGTGGAGGTGCAATCAGGGAATCACTGCATCTCACATGCTGAGACTGAAGATGAGATGCCCAGTCTCAAGGAGTGTGCAGACCTGCATGTTGCCCTGTGAACAAGAGGTGACAGATGTCACATCTATCTTTCACTTGTGACTTTATAGTGCCATCATCAGTTAGATCTGTCAGAAGGAATATCATGAATAAAATTTGAGCTGTTAAAACTTGGATTCAATGCAAAGAATAGATTGCTGCCCCTTGGAATGACCCAGAAGCCACAAATGAATGATTCCAGGCACTCAGTGAGGGGCTTGTGGTTAGAAAAATTTGGAAGAATTGTGTGGTTGGGAATGCAGGAGCAACCCACAAACACTAGATCAAAGGTCTGAGAGAAATTGAGTGTCTCCCCAAAGGCAAGGCATAGTGGTTGTAAACACCTTTCCCTTCTTACCCTCCATCTCTCTTATCTCTGCTGAGATGAACAGGGACTCCAAATAAAAAAGTTAAGTTTATCTACAGACACACACACACACACACACACACACACACACACACACACACACCTACCTCACATAGATGTCATTATCTGTATCTCATAGAATTCAGCACATGACAAGCCCAAATATGATACCTTGGCATATTAAATATATGCACTCTGACCCCACCACTCCCTTCTCTCAACTTGCTTCCCCAAAAGAGGTCATAAAACTTCATTAAAGGGGAGTCGGGCTGTAGCGCAGCGGGTTAAGCGCAGGTGGCGCAAAGCACAAGGACCGGCATAAGGATCCCGGTTCGAACCCAGGCTCCCCACCTGCAGGGGAGTCGCTTCACAGGCGGTGAAGCAGGTCTGCAGGTGTCTATCTTTCTCTCCTCCTCTCTGTCTTCCCCTCCTCTCTCCATTTCTCTCTGTCCTATCCAACAACGACGACAACAACAATAATAACTACAACAATAAAACAGCAAGGGCAACAAAAGGGAATAAATAAATAAAACAAATATTAAAAAAAAAACTTCATTAAAGAGTTTATAAAATTCCCATGTGAGGGGCCCCTGCCTCCAACAGCAGAAAATAAGACTTTCTTATCACTACAGACAGGGGATGTGGTTCTAAAATATCTGCTCAAACTAACTTTGTTAAACTAAATCTTATCTTCCCACTCATTTTGTCATCATTTATTACTCCTAGATCAATCCATTTGTCTTGAAATTTCATCACACATGTATTGGTTATGTTGAAGTTATAAAAGCTTTCTCTCTGGTCACTTCTAGAAAGTCTTTATTCATATGTGAAAGTTCCCACATATATATAAGAACTTAATAAAATGTGTACACTTTTCTCATGTTGTCTTAGCCAGTTTCATTTCAAGACTGAACCAGAGACCTTATGAAGGCTGGGTCAAGGCTATTGACAACAAGGTTATAGTTGGGACTCCACACCTGGATGATTCCTCTGTTCCTGACAATCTCTCTCATTAGATAGAGGATGAGAAATAGAAAAGAAGAGAGAAAAGTGATACCACAGCACTATTCCACTGTTCATGAAGTTCTCCTGGTGCCAGTGTGTCCATGTGGTAACTGAGGGCTTGAACCTGGATCCTTGGTCATAGTAAAGTGTGCACTCTACTGAGTGATCCATCTTTTAGCCCCCAAATCAAAACTTCTTTCCCCCTACACAGTTACTGAGAACGATGGAATAATAAGCCTGCTATATTTTCTTATAGGCTTGTGCTAAGAAATAGTTCTTACTACTTTGATCCCAGAACATCTCATTGTACTTATTGCAGAAAACCTGTATAGAATAACCTCAATTACACTTGTTCCTGGGAAGCTGATAGAGTGTGATTTCTTTTTCTTCTAGGACTATGGGGTTATTCTATTTTATAACATTGAAATAAAGTGGTTTTAGTCATCAGGCTACATAAGGTGAGGAATCAGAATCATTGTACACCCATCCGGACAGCTTTAGAAAGGTTTCTTTTCTTACTTTTTTCTTTTTTTATTTAAGAAAGGAGAAATTAACAAAACCATAGAATAAGAGGGGTACAATTCCACACAATTCCCATAACCTGATCTCCACATCCCACCCCCTCCCCTGATAGCATTCCCATTCTCTATCTCTCTGGGAGTATGGATCCAGGGTCGTTGTGGGTTGCAGAGGGTAGAAGGTCTGGCTTCTGTAATTGTTTCCCCACTGAACATGGGCATTGACTGGTTGATCCATACTCCCAGTCTGTCTCTCTCTTTCCCTAGTAGGGTGGGGCTCTGAGGAAGTGGAGCTCCAGTACACATTGATGGGGTCGTCTGTCCAGGGAAGTCTGGTCAGCATCTCGCTGGCATCCGGAACCTGGTGGCTGAAAAGAGAGTTAACATACAAAGCCAAACAGATTGTTGAACAATCATGGACCTAAAGACTGTAATAGTGCAGATGAAGTGTTGGGGGTATTCCCTGCATGTACTTCTGCTTTCAGGTATATATTTTTCCTCTAGTTTATGGGCACAGGTGAACCTATGCTCTATCTCAGGGGACCTGGACTATATCTAGGTTTGGGGACTTTATTGGGGAGTGGAACACCTGGAATAAAATTAGAGAATACTATGAAAGGAAAGGTCTCACCCGAGTGATGAAGCTGAAGGGTTGTCATTCTACACCTGAAGTCTCTGGTCACAGTCTGAAGTGAAGCATGCTGGGGTGGCACTTGTTGTGTTGATTACGTTGTGATGCGCGGATACAATATTATTTGATTTCAATTGAGAGCAGCATGCAGAAAAGTGGGCCCCACCCTAATGTTCCAGGACTGGGGGAAATATAGGCTCTATAGTGGAAATGTGAGGTTCCTGTTGTCTTAGGGTTCAAGAAGACAATGGATAGTTATTGTTATAATCACATTATTTGGTGATAGGGTTAACTTTGGAAAGTCCCTTTGATGGGGTTTGGAGTATAGTACCCAGCATTTTGTATATAGCTGTGCTATTGGTTGCTTCTGTTCTCCCTGGTCTAGGCTTTTGGGGGAGAACATATCAAAGACAGCCTATGTATTAAAAAGACTCAGTCTGTGTTTTAAGAAGTTCTAGACATATCAGTTTTTCGCCTCTCAAATTAATTAAGTAGTGGTTTATATAATGTTTACACTTTAATAGGATTGTACATAAACACCACTCCCACCACCAAAAGATTGTGTCCCATTCCCACCACCCACCACTGCCCCCCCACCCTCCACCGTGCTGGGAAGCCCAATGGCCACCCTCCCCTTCACCACAGTGTTTTTACATTGGTGCCCTGCTCTTGATTTAATCAGATCCTGCTTTTAGTTTCCCTTTCTGTTCTTCTTTCTCAACTTCTGTTGATGAGTGGGGACATCCCATACTCATCTTTATCTTTCTGACTTAGCTGACTTAACATAATTCCTTCTAGCTCTGTCCAAGATGGGTCAGATAAGGTGGGCTCATTGTTCTTAATAGCTGCATAGTATTCCATTGTGTATATATGTCTAGTTCACATGACTGTTCTGATCTCCTTTTTCCTCAACCTGAGGTCTGAGTTACCAATGATGGGTGGGTTGGGGAGGTGTCTATTTCATATGCATCCTTTCCTTGTCTAAATTATCAGTCCCTCTCCACCCATAGCACCAAGACACAAGGTTGTATTACTGTAGTTTGTTTTATGGAAGGTTGAAAAGGGACAGAACAGTAGGCAGGAACTCAATAGAAGGGTATTAGTTCCATGAGTGAGGAAAGAATTTGAAAGTAAAGTCATTGAAAATGAGGAAACAACAAATGAGACTCCAAAAGAAAACACTAATTATCTCAATGTCACTAGAGAGCTAAAGCTGAAATAACTGAGCTAAGAGAACAACTAGCTGAACAAGCTAATACAACACCAGAACAGGATAACAAAATAGCTGAGCTACAGAAAACAACAGAACGAAGAGAGAATAGAATGAGTGAGGAAGAAAACAGAATTAGCAAAATTGAGGACAAATTAGAGGAAACTAAGAAAGAAGAGATCTCCAAAAGAGATTAAGAGATACTGAAAACAACCACAGATACATATGAGATAACTTCAAAAGAAGTAACATACACATTATTGACTTTCCATAGGAAGAGAGAGAGGGAGGGGAAGAAAATATTCTACAGGATATAATATCTGAGAACTTACCTATTCTAGACAACATAAAAGACATAAAGATTCAAGAATCGAAGAGGGTCCCAAACAGAATTAACCCAGACTTAAAGGCAGAAAGACACATAATATTTAGAATGAAAAGAAATAAGGATAGAGAAAGGATCTTGAATGCTGCAAGAGAAAAATCAAAGGGTCATCTACAGAGGAAAATCCATAAGATTAGCAGCAGATTTCTCCACACAAACACTAAAGGCCAGAAGAGAATGGCAAGATATCTATCTATCGAGTGAACAATGAGAACGGCTTTCAACCAAGTCTACTGTATCCTGCTAGACTGTCATTCAAACTAGATGGAAGCATAAAAACATTCTCAGACAAGTGACAGTTGAAGGAATCAACTATCATCAAGCCTGCCCTGCAAGAAGTTCTGAAAGTTCTCTTATAAACAATCACATCATCATAAACATGTCATACATCAGAACACTAAAATTTTAGAATGACGGCATCAAAATATATTCATTCTGTAATATCAGTAAATGTCAATGACCTGAATTCACCTATTAAAAGGCATAGAGTAGGAAGATGGATCAGAAAACACTATCCAATCATATGCTGTCTACAGGAATCCCACCTAACTCAACAAGACAAAAACAGACTCAAAATGAAAGTACGGAAAACTATTATTCAAGCCAATGGACCACAAAAAGGAGCAGGAATAGCTATGCTCATATCTGACAAGATAGACCTTAAAAGAAATAAAAGTTAGAAATATTGCAATGGACATTACTTAATGCTCAGAGGATCAGTAAATCAAGAGGACTTAATGATCATTAACATTTATGCACCCAAGGAGAGGCCATTGAAATACATCAAACATCTACTGAAAGGGCTATAGCAATAAATGAACAGCAACACCCCTTGGATGTTAGACCAGAAATGATCAAATATTTAGAGGAAAATATTGGCAGAACTCTTTTCCTTCTAAATTTTAAAGGTACCTTTAATGAAATGAACAAATTACAAAAAAAGAAAAAGAAAAATTTGAGCAATAAACAGAAAGCAGAAGTTGGACTGGGTCTGGTATACTGCATCAAAGTTAAACACTCTGAGGAGGCTTCAGGTCCTGGAATATTATGGCAGAGGAGGATCTAGAGGGGCATTGAATTGTTATGTAGAAAACTGTGAAATATGAGCAGCGATAGATGGCATAGTGGTTATGCAAAGAGACTCTTATTCCTGAGGCTCCTAAGTCTCAGGTTCATGGTGAATTCACCTTCTTTACCCCATATAGGATGGAGTTGGAAGATATCATGTTACATGAGATAAGTCAGAAACAAAAGGATGAATATGGGATGATCTCAGCCATAGCCAGAAATTGAAAAAAAAAAAAATCAGAAGGGAAAACTCTAAGCAGAACTTGGACTGGAGCTGGTGTATTGCACTAAAGTAAAAGACTCCAGGGTGGGGGGAGGGCTCAGGTCCTGAAAAGTGATGGCAGAAGAGGACCTATTGGGGGTTGTATTGTTATGTGGAAATATTATGCATGTACAAATTATTGTATTTTGCTGTTGAGTGTAGACCATTAATCTCCCAATAAAGAAATAAAAAAAGAAAAACAAGAACAGAAGAGAATACATAAATCAAAACTTGGACTGGAGTTGGTGTGTTGCACCAAAAGTAAAAGACTCTGGGGTTGGGGGAAGGGTTCAGTTCCTGGAATATGATGGCAGAGGAAGACCTAGTGGGGGGCTGAATCATGTGGAAAACTGTGAAATGTTACACATGTACAAACTATTGTATTTTACTGTTGACTGTACACCACTAATCCCCCCAATAAATAAATTAAAGAAAGAAACAAGAAAAAATGTTTGAGAGGAGAAACCCTAGATAAAAGATGACTCGCACTTTTGAGTCATAGAGAGTAGTGGAGCTGCCTGGAATACTAAAAGCAAAAACCAAGTCAACACCAGTTACCAAGATAAACATGTTAGCTTTCTTTTCTTCTCAGGTTTCACAGTCTGCATGCTACATACCACAATTTTGCCTAGGAGGAATTTCCTTTGGGAAAATTGAATAGGCTATTACCTTCCAACTCGTATGATTTAATTTTAAGAGTATCCTTCGTTAAGATACTCTAAGTCAAGTTGAAAAGATATTGGTACTGTTCTTAATAAACTCTGGAACAGCAAGGACAAAACACACTGGAAAGCATCTCTTCTCTGTCCTCATGCCAGGTGAGGCAGGCTGGCACCGTGGCCAGAGCCTGCCTATTGAGGGTTAGACTCAGATTCCTCATGAACAGTTCACAAGGTTGTGATAATTGTCATAAGAATTGATTCTTCTTGTTTAGGGTGAAATGTTGTGCTTTCTTCAAGGGAGAAAACTTCTTTATTCCTCCCCCCCCCCCCCCCATCACTGGGGCTTTTACTACTCTGGGTCAACTTTTCTGGATAGAAAGAGAGACAGAAAGAGGAACAATACCACACTGCTCAAGCTTCTCCCAGTGCAGAGAGGCCCAATGTTTTGATCCAGAGTCTGGCACCTAGCTGAGCTGTTGTGCCAGGTGAGGTACCTTGTTAACCCAGAAAGAATTTTTTTTTCTTTTTATATTTATTTTTTCCTTTTGTTGCCCTTGTTGTTTTTCATTGTTGTTGTAGTTATTGTTGTTGTTATTGATGTCGTCGTTGTTAGGACAGAGAGAAATGGAGAGAGGAGGGGAAGATAGAAAGGGGGAGAGAAAGACTTGCAGACTTGCTTCACTGCCTGTGAAGAGACCTCCTTGCAGGTGGGGAGCTGGGGGCTTGAACCGGGATCCTTACACCGGTCCTTGCACTTTGCACCACGTGTGCTTAACCTGCTGTGCTACAGCCGGACTCCCTGAACTTTTTTTTAGAATATGAATATTCTGATGACACAGTCCACGTACCAAGACACTTCACTATTTATATTCCTTGGAAGTTGAGTCAGAAATGGGATATTTGTTCAAAGGACTTATTTGGATATATATATTTAAATGCACTGGTATAGTTGGCTGATTATATTAGAAAGCCACTTTGACTTATTAAATTAAAATAAATTATGTTGGGGGAATAAATTTTGATACACAGATGGGAGAAGAAGTGAACTCTACTCAGACATAAGTGTGCTTGGCAATCTTTCAATAAGGTATAGCTGTAACCATCCCTCATTAACGATGGGGGTGGGTTCTACAAAAAGTACCTTTAGGCAATTTTGCAGTCGTGCCATCATTACAGAGTGTAACTGCTCAAACTTAGATGGCCTAGCCTATTACAACTTAAATCATTTCCTGAAAAAGAAAAAAAAATTCAAGCTTTGTATCTTTCTTAGTAATGTAATGCCTTCCAGGGTCCATTGTGAAAGCAATTTGTGATGATTTATCCTTTGTTAATTTTTTCAGCAGTATGTGTCATATATGTATGTGGATAATTCTCCCAGTTTGGTCATCAAAGCAATTCCTGCATGTATCAAGGAGTTGCTGCATTGTAAGCATTTATTTATGTGAGTTTGCCTGTCATGCTGATTCACAGAGAAGGCTATGCAATAAGGACACTTTCCCTCCCTGCTTTTAATTACTGTAACCCCAGAGATGAATGAAAGTCCTTGGTGAGTGGACATAAAGGGCCAGAATCTCATAGGGGTAGTCCTCTGAACTGTCAGCTTCATATTTGAATCCGATAAGCTACAGGCCAAGTTGAAAAGAAAGTCACAAGCTTGGTCAGCAGCCTGGTGGCCGCCAGCATCAGCATTAAGCTAATGAGACAGAGACAAATTAAAACCTCTTTCAGGATCAACAGCTGTCCTTGGGCCTCCTGCTCATAACTGGTTTTATGTTTTCTGGGCACTGCTATAGGTATATATATATGAAAAGAGCAAACAAATGAGACTTGACTGGGGAGAGTCCTGGCAGGGTGGGCTGCTCAGGGGCTGCATCTGTGTTCTACAAAAGCAGGGAAGAGTAGTCACAGAGTCAAGACAAAAGCAGAGAGAACTGATCTCAAACAGAAAAACAAAATGGTAGACAACTGGGAAACAAGACTGCCCAACGTGCTTATTCAGATAAGCAGAAGTGGTTTAGAATGGGTGAAGAAATGCAAAATTTGATGAAAGAGTACCGAAAAGGCATTATAAACAGAAAATGGAATGTGTGTGTGTAATGTTAAAAGCCTTGAATGTGTATGTGGTGATGTTAAAAGCCTTATTTCCACCTACACAGCTTCTTTTCAAATAATTACTGCTAGTAATATGGTGAATAGTCTGTCAGGTTTGCCCTTTTTCTTCTTGTATGTATTAAATATAGGTATTTCTACCTGTAGGTCAGATCAAAGGAGCACGGCTGGGCAATGATTTTTTTTTTTTTTTGTCTTTTTAATTTTTTTTTTTTTACCATTTTATTTGGGGGGGTTAATGGTTCTCAGTAAAGGTGTTTACATGAGTACAGTTTCTTATCTACTGGTGATGCAGAACATCCTTTCCAACTTAGGTCCTTTCCTATTATTATGCACCAGGACTCTAAGGTTCTCTTCAACACCACCCCCCCGCCGCCCCCACCTCCATACACTCTCCTTTCTTGGAGTCATTTGCTTTGGTGCAATACACCACACCCATAGATAGTGGTTTTAATGGACAGATTTCACCAAAGCTGCCAGCAGAGTCCCAGGACACCACTGATGACTACTCCTGTACAGATTGATACCTCTGGCAAATGGACCAGAGAATCAGCTCTGGCTCCTAGAGTCTGTTGGTAGCCCAAGGTGAGCAAGATGAAAGTGCTGGAAAGCTAGTGTCTTAGGAGTGACCTTCATTAGCAAGGGAACTCTCCAGACACCTTTCCTCATGAGCGACCTAAGCTATGTTTTCCAAAGTTTCTCAAAGGGCCTGCAGGGAAGTCTGGCTTCAGTTGGTGCTCATTCATACAACTTCTTCTTCTTCCTCTTCTTCCTCCTCTTCCTCTTCTCCTTCTCCTTTCCTCTTCCTCGTCTTCTTCGTCTTCTGTCTTCTTCTTCTCCTTCTCCTTCCCCTTCCCATTCTTTTCCTCATCCTCCTTATCCTCATCCTTGTCTTCCTCCTTCTCCTCCTCTTTTTGCCTTTAGGGTTATTGCTGGGGTTCGGTGCCTGCACTACGAATCCACTGCTCCTGGAGGCCATTTCCCCTCCTTTGTTGCCCATAGTTAGTTGTTGTTATTATTGTTATTGCTGTTGGATAGGACAGAGAGAAATCGAGAGAGGAGGGGAAGACAGAGAGGAGGTGAGAAAGACAGACATCTGCAATGACATGCTTCACAACTTGTGAAGCGACCCTCTGCAGGTGGGGAACTGGGGTGTGTGTGTGTGTGTCTCAAACCAGGATCTTTAAGCCGGCCCTTGTGCTGGGTGCCATGTGCACTTTACCTGCTGTGCTTCCACCTGCCCCCCCTTTTTTGTTGTCTGTTTTTATAGAGATTGTTATTTATTTATTTATTTATTTATTAGATGATATTTGACCAAGGAGAGCCCTGGCATGGGGGGGCTGATCAGACGCTGCTTCTGTGTTTTCAAATTCGCTGAAAGAGACCACAGTATCAAAGCATCCTTCAGTTTGATGGGGACTAGGTTAAACCTGGGTCACACACATGCAAAGGTGAATACAGTCCAAGTAAGCTATTTTGAAGGCCCAACCCAGTTTTTTTTTAAAAGAACAACTTGTGATATTGCCTTATAGTTATTTGTCAGATGAGGAAAGTTAAAAAACCCCAAAAACAAAGAGTCAAGAAATTAAAAATAGGAGGCAACATATAGATAGAAAAGGAACTTATCACTCAAGGTTATAGGAGAAAGTACAAAATGAGAAAAAAAGTAACAATAATGAGAATTAATTGCAGGGAGAAGAAAATGAAAGAAAAAGGACATTGAATGAATGAGATTATGAGTGCAATGAGATAAATGATGGGCAAGGAGTAAGAAACTATAACAGATATGAAGGGGAATAAAGCAGTGATTGAAAGAAAAAAAATTACCCAGAAAATTAGAAATGTTCACTTTACGGGCACAGAAATAACAGGATGAAAAGAATGTTAATAAAATCAATCATGGCAACCAAATCTGGAAAGTGGACAGTGAATGAGTAAGTGAGAAGATAAGGTGGGGTGATGAGAAGATACTGTTCTCCTCTCCACAATGATTAATGGATTGAGACCATGAAAATGGCAGCAGAGAACAAAAAAATAAGGAATAAAGGAACAACCAGTGAGGAACTAACAGAAAGAGAACTGCCATGATGAAATGCAGTAGGAACAGATACTTCTTTCCAAACTTTAATTAAAAGCTTTTATAAAGCTCTGAATTTTTCTTCTGGAATTGCTATTTTTTTTTTTCTCTCCAGCTGGACTCAGATGGCTGAATGGTCCTGGGAGACAGAAGAATCAGGAATTGTGGAAGCAGTGAGAAAAAGCAACTAGAAAAACGGAAAAATGATTGGATTGCAGAGATGTGGCCAAAGATAAATTCCATTAACAGGTGCTTCTATGATGATAAAAATTTCATTTCACTCATATGCAGAATATGTGTAACTAAAGTGAAAAAAACTTAAAAAATAATAACCAAATTATCTCTTAGGCTTTGTGATAATCATGGTGGGTAACATAAGTTGGGGACACAAAATTTTGGTGGTAAGTGTGGTGATTTATACACACACACACACACACACACACACACACACACACACATACACACACACACACACACACACACACACACACCTGGGTGTGAGACTATACACCTGATTGCTTACAATTTTGTCAATCACTGCTAAATCACTAACAATAAAAAGAACAAGAAAAATATTAAAAGCTTATCTTTGCCTATGCAGTTTTACTTGGTGAATTCGTTTCACTTTTCTTTCCAAATATTAACTCACTACATTATAAATTAGAGAAGTGAGCCTTGATCTTATGTTAGACCATCAAATAAAATATATAATAGTAGCAGTGTAATTTCTAAACATCTTTCTCTCTTTTTATCTGTTATTAATAGTTTATTATAAGATTACAATGTATAGTTCCACACAATACTCACAACCAAAGTTCTGTATCCTCACCTTCCAACCTCTCAAAAATAACCACCATAGCTCTCACAAACCTTACAAATAGTTTGCTTGCTTCTGTTTTGTCTTGTTTTGTCTTGTTTGTTAATATTTTGTGGCAAGTTCATGTGTATCAGATCTCTAAATTCCCCATATGAGTGAAACCATCTGGTAGTTGTCTTTCATCTCTTATTTCACTAGGTATAATCACCTCCAGTTCATTCCATTTGTCCCAAAGGACACAAAATCTTCTCTTTAAAAATAATATATTTAAATTTTTTCATTATTTCTTTGATAGAGACAGTCAAAAAAATCAAGAGGGTGGGGGAAATAGAAAAGGAGAGAGACACGTGCAGCACTGCTTAACCACTCACAAAGGTTTCCCCCTTAGATGGGGATCCAGCACTGGAACCTGGGTCCTTGCACATTGTAACATGTGCTCAAGCAGCCATGCCACCATCCAGCCACCCACAATGTCATCATTTTTGATCTTAGATTAATATTCCATGGAATATATATCCCATAACTTTGTTAGCCAGTCATCTGTTGATGGGCATTTAGGCTGCTTCCACTCTTTGGATATTATGAACAATGTAGCTGTGAACATAGGGGTGCATATGTCTCTTCTAATTTGTGTCTGTGCGTCCACTAAATAAATGCCCATGCGTGGTTTTACTAACAGCTAACATACAGGTAGACCAGAGGTATTTTGTGGGGAGATGGTGTCAGAGTCAGAAATAGGACTAGAAAGCTGGATCAGTATAGAGAGTAGCTCCAAAATATGAGAAAAGTATGTAAGCATCATTTTATGGTTTTTTTTTTTTTTTTTGGTCTTTCTTCTTGCTTGCTGTTTAGGGTCAATGCAAACTATTGTGCACTTTTGCTTTATAGAGTATATTTTCCCTTAACTTATGGGTACATGTGCACATGTGTTCTGTCTCATGGGCCCTGAACCACCTGATATGGAATTGAGGCATCCTATGAGCCAGGAACAGTCTCACCAGAGTGCTGGATCTGAAGGGTTGACATCCCACATTTTATATCTTGCCACTTTTCAGTCACCAAGTTGCAGACACTATCATGATTCCATCCTGACTTTCCTGGGCAGATGATCTTACCAATGTATCCCAGAACCTCACCTCTCCATGTTGGGCCTTAATGCCAGCCCCCCTGCTCTGCTTACATAATCATTGTTTTGCCTGAAAGATACCCACCACCACATTATCCCCTCAGGGTATTGCTAATTCAGTTAAAACCATTGCAACAGTTGCTAAGGATGCTTCCACCTTCCCAACATGCCTTTTGTCTCTCTCCACCCCCTTTCCTAGCCAATCCTGTCGCAACTTGCTACTTCCAGAATTCTCCCATAAAAGCCTCTGCTGTTTTCTGCTTTCGCTCTCTTTGCTCTTTTCTCTTCTGCGACCGACCCAGAGAAGGGCTGGTGGGCATAGTGGGAGGCGGCCATTTTGCTAGCTCCTTGTGGCCTGAACCACTGTGCTCACACCCAATTCTGGGGCACCCGTGTGTATAAAGATTTGTGTTCCCATTCTGCCACAAGTTCCTGGTCTCTTCTCTCTCCCCTGCATTTCAACCCATCCTATGTAACCTCTGAGTGCCTATTGGTCTGTGTTCACAGTACATGGCCACAGATGATTATATTGCAGTCTCCACTCATTTTAGGTCTAGTCTTCCTTGATTGGCAGGGCAGGCTGCCTCAGCATCTCTTCAGAGACTGGGGTAGTCCAGTCCATAATGGGAAATGGGGACTGGAACCTGAGACTTCATACATGGTAGTATATGCTCTCAGTTGAGTGGTAGCACACTGGGTTATGTGCACATAGTAGGAACTGCAAGGAGCTGTGGAAGGATTCTGGTTCAAGTCCCTCTCCCCCACTTTAAGAGGGAGAAGTCTACTTCACAAGCTGTGAGGCAGGTTTGCAGGTGTACATCTTTCTCTTTCTCTATTTTCCCCTCCCCTCTCAATTTCTCTCTGTCCTACCCAAAAAATCAGAAAAAAAAAAATCCTGGAGTTGGACGGTAGCACAGTGGGTTAAGCGCACATGGTGCAAAGTGCAAGGACTGGCATAAGAATCCCAGTTCGAACCCTGGGCTCCCTACCTGCAGGAGGGTCGCTTCACAAGTGGTGAAGTAGGTCTGCATGTGTCTATCTTTCTCTCCCCCTCTCTGTCTTCCCTCTTCTCTTCATTTCTCTCTGTCCTATCCAACAGTGGTGACATCAATAATAACAATAATAACAACAACAATGAAAAACAATAAGGGCAAAAAAAGGGAAAATAAAAAAAAAGCTGCAGAAGCAGTGGATTCATAGTGCAGGCACCAAGTGCCAGTGATAACTCGGGAGGTAATAATAATAACAACAACAACAACAATAATATATGCTCTCTACCACCCAGTTCCTTTCTTCCCTTTTCTCAACCTTGCCACTTGTACTCTAATTTTAGGTTGTTATTATGAAAACATCATGATTTGGGAGTCATGGATACACTTGATAGTTAATGATGAAAAACAAGGAACTGTGTTTTTATTGTTATGTTTGAGAAAATACTGTTCACAGCACAACCAGGTAGTATATGGTGACTGTGTTTCTGATCATAGGCAATATTCCATACTGTTTGAGGGCCTGGAGACAGACTGTCAGGGTTTGATGATGGCTTTTCCACTTACTGATACTGGACATTTTGGCAAGTCTTTTTTTTTTTTTTTTTACATTTTTTAATCTTATTTATCTATTTATTTATTGGATAGAGACAGTCAGAAATTGAGAGGGAAGAAGGAGAGACGAAGAGAGATAGAAAGACACCTGCAGCACTGCTTCACCACTCATAAAGTGTTCCACCTGCAGGTGGGGACAGGGGCTTGAACCTGGGTCCTTGCGCATTGTCACACATGTATTCAACCAGGTGTACCACCGCCCAGCCCCAAAGTCTTTTTTTTTCCCCCAGAGGGGTGAACATCTGGCTTCTGGTGAGACCGGGGTTTGAAGCAGATACTCAGTCCGCCTCAGAGTCTATATGCAGAGCCACTACACAAGCTTAGTACTCTTTGGCAACTCTTTTTAATGTTCTCTGTGCTTCAGCATCTGTAAAGCAGGAATAATAATAGTCCCTATTTCTGAGTTGTCATGAAGATTAGAGAACTAATAAAAGTAAAGTACTTAGAATAGCACCTAGTCTTAAGTAAGTGCTCTGCAATTTTTACTTATTATTAATGGACCATTTGTAATTCTCCCCAGTCCTCTTTTTTAAAAATATTTATATCAGGGTTTCTTCTTTTCTTAAACAATTCCACATTTCTGTTAGAAACTAGACTGCTTAATTTTTTTTTAAAGAGTTACAAAGGAGATGGTGTTATCCTACTTTTCAGTAGTTTACAATCATAGTTGTGAGAATTTCTTTTTTTCTTTTATTATTTTATTTATTAGAGATAGAAATTGAGAGGGGGAGGAGAAGAGGAGAGTGAGTGAGTGAGTGAGAGAGAGAGAGAGAGAGAGAGAGAGAGAGAGAGAAGAAAGGGCTAGAGACCTGCAGCATTTCTTCATTATTTGTGAAGCTTCCCCCCTATAGATGGGGGGGTTGGGGGCTTGAATCAGGGTCCTTGAGCATTGCAACATGTGTACTCACCCAGTCCCTAGACCACTTATTCTTTTAAAAAAATTATTTATTTTCCCTTTTGTTGCCCTTGTTTTTTATTGTTGTTGTAGTTATTATTGTTATTGATGTCATCATTGTTGGATAGGACAGAGAGAAATGGAGAGCGGAGGGGAAGACAGAGAGGGGGAGAGAAAGACACCTGCAGACCTGCTTCACCACCTGTGAAGCAACTCCTCTGCAGGTGGGGAGCCTGGGGCTCCAATCAGGATCCTTAAGCCAGTCCTTGAACTTTGCAACATGTGGGCTTCACCTGCTGTGCTACCGCCAGACTCCTTATTCTTTATGTTTGCTAATACTAGTCTCAACAGAGATCAACTCCCCAAGATTGTATCCACTTGTTACATGGATCTCATGTAAGGTGTTCAGACCACAATGACTAACCCAGATTCAAAGATGGGAGGGATGGCAGTATGGAATGAAAAAGATTTCTTTCTTTAGTTTAAGATTGCCACTAGGTTAATCATAGACTACAGTTAGAGTGAACTCTGTCTCCGACCTCTATCTCAGAACTTTCCTTATTTCTTAAAACATTTTGCAAGTTCTGTAGTTCCAGCAGCAAGAGAAAAAGAATTCTTGGGGGATTCTGCAGAAGCCTTTACATTCTTTGAAGAAGAGAAGTAGTTGATATTTCTTGGATTCTATATTGCAGTCTAGGTTTCTTTTTCTTCCTTGTTTCCTTTCTTCCTTCCTTCCTCCCTTTCTTTCTTTCTTTCTTTCTCTCTTTCTTTCTCTCTCTCTCTCTCTCTTTCTTTCTTTCTTTCTTTCTTTCTTTCTCTTACTTGCTGTTTCATAGTTATAAAACCTCATGTCTGTGATTTCTTTCTTGCTGCATCACTGAGACAACTTGAGGTTTCCATGCTATTTCTACTTTTTCAGTTTACCTGTCCTTTATTTCTGTGCTGGAGCATACCCGCAGGTAACTTCCTAAAACAAGAGCTTTGGGATATGCATTTCCAAACCTTAATAAACAGTTACTTATTCTATTTTTCTACTGATCACTTCATATCTTGGCTAAAGAGTAAAAAAGGAAGAAAGAAAAAAAAAGAACTCATAGCTAACGCTAGAGTTCAGGGCATCTTGTACCCATCTATTTTTGTAGAGTGCAATTCTCAAATTACAAAGATTGTATAAAATCTGTAGTTTTGAATTTGAATTGGAAGTATTAACAAAAATCTCTTCTACCTGCAATTCCTTTTTTTTTTTTTTTCTAATGCAGAGTCCTGAGTTCCAAAGGCCTGGAGGGCATTATATCCTGCTTCCCCTTTTGTACCCTAGAGTACAGTTTTCATGCAGTAGCCAGAGTGTTCCTTTAAGTACATGTGCATACACACACACACACACACACACACACACACACACACACACACAGTTTCAACAACTTTACAGAAAAAGCTATGAAGGCAGTAGATTTCCCAAACATCTTACACTTAATTTTCCCTGTTATTTACATCTTAGATTAGCACAGTACACTTGTTACAGTTAATGAACCATTGTTGTTACAGTATTTTGAATGAAATCCCATGTTTTATTTAAATTTCTTAATTTTTTTTTCCTTGCCAGCATTTTTACTGGAGTTCAACACCTGCATAATGAATCCACCACTCCTGGTAGTTACTTCTTCCTCTTTTCTTTCTTTTTGATTCTTTTACTTTTATTTCTTTTCAATGGAAACAGAGGAATTGAGAGAAACAAGCTGGGGATATGGATTGAACTGCCAATGCTGATGTCCAGTGGAGAAGACATTACAGAATCCAGAACTCCTACCTTCTGCACCCCCAAAACAATCTTGATCTAGACTCCAAGAGGGGGAGAAGTCATAGGATGAAGAGGATAAGAGGGCTCTGAAATCCAGCTCCATCAGCACTGAGAGAAAGAAAGGAGGAAAAGGAGAGGGACATGTGGAGGTAGTAATGATATAATGAGTAGCTTGGAGGGGAAGAGAGGACTGGACTTGGGAGTAAAAGTAAAAGGCGGAAATTATTTACAAATGTAGAAAGATAGTTGTAGACATGATAGCTGGCCCATGGCTGCCACCTTAGAAGAACTGTGGTGGTTTGTAATGGGGATACTGGGGATTCAGAATGCTGGTAGTGTGCACATGTGGAAGTAACCCTTGTGAAAATGTACTTTTGTAAATCAATATTGTATCACTAATAAAATAAAAAAATAGAGGGAAGGGGGAAATATAAAGGGAGAGATAAAGAGAAACACTTGCAGGATTGTTTTCATGGGCCATGAAGCTTCCTCCTTATAGCTGGGAATCAGGGGTGGGGGCTTGCACACAGTAATCATACACTCTACTGCATATACCACTGCCTGACTCTTTCACACTTTCTTAGTTTTTACCTAATGTTTTAGTTCTGTTTCAGAATGACAAATTATATTTAGTTACTATATCTCTTTAGGTTCCTCTTATCTGCATTTGTTCCTGAGACTCCCTTGTTTTGGATGAGCATTAGTCAGAATATATATATATATATATATATATATATATTAGAGACAGCCAGAAATTGAGAGGGTAGGGCTAGATAGAGAAAGAGAGAGAAAGAGAGACATCTGCAGCACTGTTTCACCAGTTGTAAAGCTTTCCCCTTGCAGGTGGGGACTGGGGTCTCAAACCTGGGCTTTTGCACATTGTAACATATGCACTCAACCAGGTATGCTACTGCCCAGCCCCTAGTCAGGTATTTTGTAGATTGTCTTTCAAATAGGGTCTGTCTACTAGTTTCTTCATGATTAGAATGAGTTATAATTTTTAGGGTTGAAGATCAGAGAGATAAAATGCCACTCTCACTACAGATATAAAAATAAGATAGACTTCTCTGTTGATATTGACCTTGACCATTTGACTGAAGCAGCGATCTTCCAGATTTCTGCTATATTTCTTTTCTGTATTTCTTTCCTCTTCCTTGCATAGTATAGTCTTTTGCAGGAAGTAACTATGTTTTATCTCACACTTAAGTAGTAAAAATTCAGATTCTACCTTCTTGAGGCCAAAGTATCTACATGAATTACTACATACTTCTACATAGAATATCATTTTAACAGCACAGATAAGATGATATTAAATTCTTGATTAAAATGATCTAATGACTGTCTAACTTTCTTTGAATAGTACTCAAACTTACCTTGACCTTGACCCTACCCCATGTGGTCTCCACTTTTTGTGGTCTCCATGGCCCAGGGCCCCATTCAGAGCTACTTAGTGGGCTCAGCATGATCTGCCCTCAGCTTCCCTCTTCCCCTACAATATTTCATTCTTCCATTCTTGCAACCACACTGGTCAACTTTCTACTGTTTAAAAATGCCAGGGGCATGTCATCTTAATAGTTTTTCCCTGTTTTCTCATAGTTCTGCAAGGCTAACTTTTTTTGTGTGTATGTGGACTTATATATTTTTCACTATACTGAATTGCTTTGGGTTTTTGCTTGTTTGTTCTGACCACTTCTCAACTCTTGAATATGATGGTGCTGGGGTCAAACCTAGGATCTTTTTTTGATGAAAGTCCTATGTACTGTCACCACACTATCTTCCTGACCCTAACTACTATATGGCTTAAACAAGCCCTGGATTCATTGTTTGCCAAGTCACCATTTTCATCATGCTAATTATCATATTTACCATTATGATAGTTCTTACAGGGTACACCCTCACCACCAAAATTCTGTGTCCCCATCCTCCCATCTCCCAGAGTTAACCAGCATAGTTCTCACAAGTCTTAGAAACAGTTCCTTGTTTTTTTTTTAAATTAAGATCATTAATATTAGTTCTCTAGATTCCACATGTGAGTGAGACATCCAGTAGTTGACTTTCATCTCTTTATTTATTTTGCTAAGCATTATCACCTCCAGTTCTGTTTTGTTTTAATGATGTTTTGTTCATTCTCATCTTTTGCCTGTCTAGAATGTACAGTAGTTATGAGAATAATCTTTATCCGTCTCACCCATTGCCAAAATACTGCTACCCAGACCTGATCTTTATGCAGTACCCATGAATAAATGAATGAATGCATTTACTTTCCCCTGAAAGCTTACACAGGGAGAGACTATAAAATCAGTCTACCCTTGTGAATCAGGAGTTTGTGCAACTGAGCAGTTGAGAAGAGGTTAAGGCTAATGATCAACTGAGAATTCACTAAATAAAGGCAACACAGAGTGCACTTTCTAAAAGGAATTTCATTATGTGGCATTCTCCTAATACAGCACATAGCTGTGTAGTACCTAGGTTTTCAGTTTATTTTAGGTTAAGTGAATCATAACAAAATTGGGAGCTTCATTATATTTGAATGGTTAAAAGCACTGTCACCTCCAATGGTATATTTTAAATAAAAGCTTGCATCCAGGACTTTAAAATGTGTACTAATATGTCCCAAGGCCAGAGACTAAGTTGAAGAACCCAAACTCATGTTCCCCCACCCCTCATTGTGCACAGCAGAATGACTTTCAGGCTAGACATAGGGACCAGGTATGGACTGCCTTTTCCATTACAGAACTCCATTGACTCAACCAGTGGACTCTTTCTTTCAAGAATACACCCAGTTGAGAGCACACACTATACTGAGTGATGGCCCAAGCTCAAGCCTTCAGTCCCTGCCTGCAGGGGTATGTTAAAAAAACAATACAGCCAAATGGGGCACCAGGTAGTTGTATACCTGGTAGACCACACATATTATCAGGTGCAAGAAATGGGATTTGAGAGTGAGGTTCAAGCCCCCAATCCCTACCTGAAGGGAAGCTTCACAAGTGCTAGTGCAATGTTGCAGTTATCTCTCCTTACTGACTCTCTTTGTCTCATCCTCAATCAAAAGGAAAATGTTTAAAAAAATAGTCACTGAGAACAGTGGAGTTTTCTTGTATGCACCAAGTTCCAGTGATAACCCTGGTGACAAGGAGAAATGGAAAGAATGCTATCAGATTAACTGAGGGAAAATGAAGATGCTACTTGAAAGCAGGTATATAGACTACAGATATGCAAAACAAACTGTACTTGTGACTTTTTCCTTAAATACATAGTACTGATTTGGTATGGCTCCAGTATAATTCCCATGCTGTAGTTATTTAATCAAAATGGATAGTATTTGTGTTCTGTGCTCTGTACCCAGAGAGACACAGGAGTTGTAGTCCCCATCAATACCTTCTGCACAACCAGCTTCTAGAATATTATTCCTTGGCTCCTAGAAGTGACAAACCACTACATTACAACTCACAAATGCATACAGAGAAACCTTTGGGTCCAGAAATTCCATCACTGGAAATCCTGTAATTTTCCATGATCACCTGACTATGGGAATTATTTTTGTTTGCAGTTAATTATTTCATATTCTTTATGTTAACAGTGTTGTCATTTCATTGCTTACTGCTATCTATTGTTTATTTTACTGTTGCACAATTCAATCCTACAGGGTTCTTTAACACCTTTGCTACTTATGTGCGGTCCATGGCCATACTACGATATCACCTGGGAGCTTGTTAGCAATGCAGACTCTCATGTTTCACCCTTGATCTACTGAATCAGAATTTAAAGTTTGCTGAGACCGCCAGCTGATTCTTATACCCATTAAAGATTGAGAAGCACAGCTTTAGCTCATTGGGCCTGCCCCACACTGTGCAGATGGTGCTTTAGAATAACAAGCCTCCCAGGACACATTGTTCACAGGATTCCTCTGAAATTTCCCTTCTCTTCTTGGTTTCTGACCCTATGACTTATCTCTCTCTCTCTCTTTTCCTTCTTTCTTTCTTTCATTCATCTCTCCTTTCTTTCTTTCTTTCTTCTTCCTTCTTTTCTTTTTTTTTTCTTCTTCTTTTAAATGTTTATCTATTTATTTTACTAGAGACAAAGAGTAATTGAGAGGGAAGGGGAAGATAGAGAGGGAGAGAGATACCTGTAGTCCTGTTTCATCACTCATGAAGCTTCTCTTCCTGCAGGTGAGGGCCAGGGGCTTGAACCCACATCCTTGCACTTTGTAACACGTGCACTAATTCAGATGTGACATCATCCAGCCCTGACTAGTTTTTCATTTTTTTTATAGTGATTTAATATTGATTTCCAAAGGGATACAATTCCATACAATTCCCAGAGTTCATATCCCATCCCCTCTATTGGAAGCTTCCCTATTCTTTATCCTTCTGGGAATATGGACCAAAACTCTTTATGGGGTGCAGAAGGTGGAAGGTCTGGCTTCTGTAATTGTTTCTCCACTGAACATGGACATTGCTGGTTTATCCATCCCCCCAGCCTGTTTCTATCTTTCCCTATTGGGATAGGGCTCTGGAACCTAAAGATAAGAATAGAGCAGATGAAACTAACGTTCTTTGTGTGGGAAGAAACTAAGAAGTCTACTTTAGTTGTGTGACAAGGAGCCCGTGACTTTGCTAATTTTTGCCTGAGCCTCATAGCTACCATGTAGGTGGATGATTTATTTTTCTTTATGAGACCTCACCACTTACATGTCAGATCTAACACTGCTTCTGTGATTTCAGCCCTTTCTCCTGTCCTCTAGGATGAGAACTCTTCCTCTGGTGAGCAGGGACAGATGTGAATAAAAGAAGAGACTGAGCACCAGAAACATTTTAGGAACAGAAATGAGTAAAAGCAAATTCTTAGAAAACTATACCCTCCCAAGAATCTAAAAATAGTTTTTCTAGGATTCAGGTGCCAGGGTGGCCCCAGAGTTATCAGCAGCAACTTCAGGTCAATTGCACCAGCTCTCTGTCATCAATGTGCTTTAGCTGTCATTTGACTAAGCTGTGGTATGTCTTAAATCAAATAGAATAAGAAAGAAATTAATAGCTTAGTCTTACCCAAGAGGGCCTTCTCTGTACATTTGGATGAGGGCCAATCAGCCATGTTTCAATGCATAATTCTGGCAGATAGAAAGAGTCTTTTACATGGGGAAAGTGGTTTGAGAGACTGGCATGTCTAATATAACACTTTAAACCACTTACAGGAAGAAAATATGATTAAATAGGGCGGGGGTGACAGTACAGTGGTTTACTCTGCAAACTTTCATACTTGAGCCCCAGAGATCCAGGGTTCAATCTATGGCACCACCATATAAGCCAGAGATGAGCAAAGTTATAGAGCAAAACAAAACAAACAAAACAAACAAACAAACAAAAAGAAGTAGAAGAAGAAGAGGAAGAGGAGGACAAAGAAAAAAAGGAAAAGAAATATAGTTAACTTTGGGGTAGTTCTTATTTCTCTAAAACTGATCTATAAGGTGAACTTGGATCTCTAGTCTCACTAGATGGAGTTATATGCATTTGTAGTTGTCGTGTGTACTTATAAAGCAAATATGATCTCCAGTCATGCTGGCTCTATAATTTCATAAGACAGTATGCAGCTAAAAATCACATATAATATAAATAATCTATAATTTACCCATGTAAAAGTTTCAGGTTCATCTCAATATTAGTTCAGTTTAGCCTTCACTCAGAAAATGTTGATGTTCTAATCCAAAAGTTTTAGATATATACAGTTCTGTATCTATCTGTTTTTGCAGATATTTTATTTAAAAATCTGGTTTAGTGAGGAAAAAATACATAGAGAGTTGGTTCAGAGTTTTACAGAGAAGGATTGTTCATTGCTACTTTCATACACAGGATTCAATGCAAATTCTACATGTGTATATTGTACCATAAACAGCCCTTGATTATAATTCTGAAAGGAAGAGGAAAAACTTAGTGCCCTTCTTGTTCTTCCTGTTTGCAAAAATGGTATTTAGATGATATTTTGAAACCCTTTATAATGATGAAGATGCCAAACTGTCCATTCCAGTATGTTTTCCCCATGGAATGTTTTTTTTTTTTTTCCAGCATTACCTATAGTCACATGACAATGCATATTCTTAGCCTTATTTTCAGCATCATAGGAGAATAACTAGTCACTGTTTACTATTTATTGAGTAGTTTCAGAATGTCAGTCTTCTTAAGTAAGAAGATATATAATCATGTGTATACATGTGTGAGAGAGACAGAGACAGAGAGGCCATAGCACCATTTTGCCATTTATGATGTTCTGGTTATTTTTGTCTTTCAAGTATTTTTCTAATGTGACATCAGGCCTTATGTATACAAACATGTACTCTACCACTTAGTCACCTCCAAAACTCTATAACTATGTTTCTGAGTACAGGCTTCTAAGTGACAAAAAGTTGTCCTTAGTGTGACATACAGGTGACTTGAGAAATGGCAAATGTTCTATTTACCTGTCAAACTTAATAGAGTCCAAGTCCCATTGCTAGGATTTACTGTACCATACATGACTTCACCATGATTTATGTCATTTAATGCTATTTACAAATAATCATACCTTATGTACTGGCAGGACCAGTTGTTTCTGATCTACCTGATCTAAGATTATAGAAGGACATGATGTTAAAAAAAGTTATTGTTAGAAATGCTTTAAGAGGAAATGCAAAATATAACTTTACTGAGTTTGGGGTATTGCACCAAGGTAAAAAATTTTGGGGGTAGCGGGTTAGGAAACGGTAGATTTTCAATTCTACTATAGGGGTGTGAGGGTAGGAACATAGTTCTTTGGTGGCAGGAATGTTGTTAATATAGCCTTCTATTAACTTATAGTCCTATAAATCATTATTTAATCAATAAGAGGGGAAAATAGATTGAATGTCTTTTTATTGCACAGCTTTTTATTGCACAGACTTCAGTTCTGAGTATATTTTCCTTCAATCTAAGCACTTAAGGTTTCAAATGAGTAAGCTGATTGAATTTTAACATTGGGCTTAAATTGTTAATGCATTCAAGCCCCTGGCTCCCCACCTACAGGGGAGTCACTTCACAGGCGGTAAAGCAGGTCTGCAGGTGTCTGTCTTTCTTGCCCCCTCTGTCTTCTTCTCCTCTCTCCATTTCTCTCTGTCCTATCTGATAACAATGACATCAATAACAACAATAATAACTACAACAACAATAAAAGACAACAAGGGCAACAATAGGGAATAAATAAATAAATATAAAAATTGTTAATGCACTTCTAATAACAACTTTTTTTTGGAAATATTAAATCACCTACAATCTTAGACCAATGAGTCCAGAAGTAACTGGTTTCTACCAGTATATAAGATATAGTTATTTGTAAATAGAATTAAATGACACACATCATGGTAAGGTCTTGTATAGTACAGTAAATCCTAACCATGGAATTTTCAATGTAAACCAAGTTCTCAAATAACTTGGTCATAATAATTATTATCTATTGCCTTCTTAAACTCTAATATAGCAAGGAATCCATTTCATTCTCTATAAACCCATATTTCTCCCAATCCTGGAACCTCTGGAACTTTGCTCATTTTCCTTTAGGCTTCTCTTGATCCCTACAATTTGATACTGCATCTGCTGATCTCCACCAAATCAATGCAACTAGTACCATCTTGGCATGTTTCACTTTGGACTGTGTCCAGTGATGCCATGCCTGTGATGTCAACCTTCCAGCTCCAATAATTTGCCACCAAGTTGCAGATGCTACCCTGACACCAACCTGACTTCTCTGGGCAGACAACCACATCAATGAGTCCTGGAACCCCACTTCCCCAGAGCTCTACCCCACTAGGGAAAGATAGAAACAGTTTGGGGGTATAGATCTACCTGTCAATGCCCATGTTCAGCAGAGAAGCTGATCTCACAGCAGCCTATGACACTGTCCAGCACCGTGGTCTACTAGTCAAGATCTCAAGATGCCTGCCCCCATGGGTGGCCAACACTATATCGTTTCTTCTCCAAAACAGACGATTCCGGGTGCATCTGGGTGACAAGTCTAGCAGATGGAGACTTGTCTCCAGTGGCCTCCCCCAGGGCTCTGTTCTGGCTCCTACACTATTTAATATTTACATCAATGACCTCCCAGAAACTTCTTCAAGGAAGTTCATCTACGCCGATGACATCTGCTGTGCAACTCAGGCATCCAAGTTTGACATCCTCGAGGAAACACTCACGAAAGACATGTTTCTGTTATCTGATTACTGTAAAAAATGGCGACTAATCCCTAGCACTGCAAAAACGGTATCATCTGTTTTCCATCTACACCATGCTTCGGCCTTGCGTGAGCTTAATGTGCAGCTTGGCGATACGAGAATCCGGCATGAAGCCCAGCCAGTGTATCTTGGCGTTACTCTCGATCGCACCCTGTCATTTCACGAACATCTCATAAAAACTGCAGCAAAGGTGGGCGCGAGGAATCACATCATTGCAAGACTGGCTAGCTCCTCATGGGGCGCAAGCGCTTCCACACTACGATCATCATCTCTGGCATTATGCTATTCCACTGCAGAATGCTGTGCCCCAGTATGGTTCCGTAGCCCCCATGTCCACTTGGTCGATTCCAAATTATATCCCTCCATGAGGATAATTTCTGGAACCATCCGTTCCACCCCGGTTCCATGGCTGCCAGTTCTTAGCAACATCGCCCCGCCAGATATTCGTCGGGATGCGGCATCATCTGAGTTCATTTCCCACGTCTATGCTCGACCAGACCTGCCAATATACGCAGATATCTTCGCCCACCCTGTCCAACGCTTGATGTCTTGTCACCCAATCTGGTCCCCTACGCCTACACTGAACTTCTCTGTTCCAGACTCTTGGAAACAGAGTTGGCAGTCAGCTGAGGTAAAGAACAAACACCTCATCACAGACCCCTGCAAGCATCAACCCGGCTTTGACCTAGCACGTTATTATTGGGCCCTCCTCAATCGCTATCAAACAGGCCATGGCGGGTGCGCCACTATGTTCCATCGCTGGGGAGCCAGAGACAACCCAAACTGCCCCTGCAGCTACAGACAGACTATGACCCACATAGTCAACGACTGCCACCTCTCCAGATTCAAAGGAGGTCTCGGAACTTTACATCAGGCTCAACCTGATGCTGTTGACTGGCTACGGAAGAAGGGCAAACACTAGAAGAAGAAGAAGCAGAGAAGCAATTACAGAAGTGAGACCTTCCACCTTCTGCTTCCCATGAATATCTTTGGTCCATGCTCCCAGAAAGATAAAGAATAGGGAAACTTCCAATGGAGGGGACGCAATATGGAACTGTGGTGGTGGAAATTGTATGGAATTGTACCCCTGTTATACCATACCTTGTCAATCAAACCACAAAAGAGAAAGATATGTTTTAAATATTTACTACTTAGGCCTAGAAACCTTCCTCTTCTACTCCCCACTTCACTTCCTGCAATCACTTTAAGTGTAACCTTGTCAGATAAAGTAAGGACTAAAAAAACTAGGTAAGAGCCAGAGACTGGCATAATTTAACGATTTTTTTTTTTTTGTCAATTCCAAGCCAACCCACCATCTAGGGCTCTCGTTGGGAATCCTTGGATTCCCATATTGATATAATGGGCCTAGACTTCTAATATATCCCTCTCTTCACCATCACTGCTCACTTTTATTAGGAACGTCATCATAGCCCTCTTGTGGGCCTCTATAGGACCTTGCCTTACTGTAGAGCAGCAACTGTGCAACTTGAGAAAGACTGGTCTGAAATGAGTACAGCCTAGAATATTCCCCAGCTGTGACTGTAGGCTGTGAGCCTGGACTGACAGGGACTCAGAGGTTACACAGGCTCCTGTGCTAAATATGAATATACATGGGCCATAGGTGAGAATGATGATGTTGAAAGTTAATGATATATATATATATTATGTCATATAATATATATACTATTCTCATATCTGGGAGCTACTCTCTTCCAGCTTTCTAGTCCTATTTTCAACTCTGACACCAACTCCCCCAGACAATATCTTTAGCCCACCTACATGTTAGCTGTTGTCAGAGTTTTTTAGTCCTTACTTTACCTGACAACCCTTCCAGAGGAGCTATTATGCTGGCTCCAAACTTTTGTTTTTATTGAAAGAATATTAGTCTAAGTGAATGAGTTCCCTAGAAATTGAGGGAGTTGAGAATAACAAATCCAAAATGATGTAAACCTTCATTAGCAAGTGTATACATTTTCCATGACTTTTAAGTGGGTTGGGGATAAGCATATTCATAAAGCAATGGAGTAGAGACTTTCCGTGAAGTGAGACTATACGAGCTTTGAATTCACAAAAGTTTGGACAGAGAAGGTTGTGCTTATCTTTGAGTACTTATAAAGAAAGGAGAGATGTTTCAAAGCAAATAATAGAAGAGAATTTCAGGGGACATGTTTAGCTTACATAAGAAAATAAGCAACTCTAGGGTGTCACATTTGATAAGTAAATCCTAAATGATCTTTATTTCTTTGACAAAAAATTTGGTGAAGCATTATTAATAAAGAGATCTTAGTTAACACACACACACTTAATGTGCTTATAATAATTCTATTTCAAAGTAATACTCTAGTTCATGTTATGATTTATGCAATATTTTTCAATTGCTTAATTGTCACACTTTATTGATGTTCTAGAAAGAAATGGTTGGAGACAGTGGAGTAAAATAATTATTAAAGGAAAATAAACTTTCACTAATAGAAACTATCTGCCCAGGCTGACCTTCCAGTAGAATGGCAAAAAAAAAAAAAAGTGGGCACAAGGAACAAGCTGGGAATTGTCTGCACAGAGCTGGATTGGATTTAGGTAAAGTGTTGCCACTTTTATGAAATATTTACTATATGGCTTGCATGCTCTAGAAATGGGACTGTGAGTATTTAATCTCTTAAAGACTAGCAGGGTTTTTTGAGAGAAGAGGGCAAAAGGTTCAACAACCAGGCAGATTTATGCAGGGGGATGTGGCATGACACATAACACAGAAGTGGTATTTTCTGTCAAGCCTTCAGGAGCTCCTCCAGGCTCACTGTCACCTGCATCATTCTCCTGGGGATGCAGTTGTCTATCCCAGCCTGGGCAGTGGCCCAGTGTAGTCGTGGCTGGCTCTGGCTGCCACTTTGTCACCACTCTGGACTAAGAAAGGGTCCTCTTGATTGTTCTGGGAAGGCTCAGATGGAAAGATGCCACAACACGCAGCCAGGAGCAGAATCCTGACTGTTCACAAGGCCACTGGGCTGTTAAACCCAGGCCCCAGGGCTTCCATGGTTTAGTGCTTCAGTAACCCTTACTTTAAAAGCCTGGCTAGATTTCAGCCAGTCTGCCTTGAGGGTGTCTCTTTAAAATGCTATTTATAGTACATGATCAACATAATCCCATTTGCAGGTATCCTATGTAAGGAACCATTTCATTTGCAAATTTCCTAATGCCATTAATCTAATTTTTGTGCCAGGTCAGACTGCCTGACAAGGCTTCTTTTGCTAATAAGGTCCCAAGGCTTGGGTGCCTTGTGTCATATGTGTTGGTGTAGATTACAGGAAGGAGCATTTTGTAAAGGGGATGCTCTCTACTGCCTTGTGTCAGATCTTCTGTCACAGCTTGTTCAAGTCATCCAGTGGTATAGGATTTGTGCTGTATAGCAAATCTGTTTCTGATTTAGATCTAATGTGATTGTGAGGCTTTGGATCAGGCACTTAACTTCCAAAGAGATTGGGCTAATTGAACTCTACATGAGCCTTGCCTCCGGGAGGCTACCGCTGCTACACTTTGTGAGTGAGTGTCTGACTATGGGCCTGCAGTCATCTGTGTGTGTGCTTCTCACATGTGACCAAATGGTATACTACTGCATCTATGCATTTACATTTTTAATTTTTTATTAATAATTTAATATTGATTTATAAGTTGTAAAATGATAGGGTATAATACAGTTTCCACCACCAGAATTCTGTGTCCCATACCCTCAATGGAACTCCCATGTCTACTATCCCCTCTATTGTGTCCCATCCTCTCCAATGGAACTCCCAAGTTCACCAGTATGGATTGATTCTATATCTATCTTTATCTATGTACACACACACACACACACACACACACACACACACACACACACACACACACACACATATTCCCTCATTTTTCAACACTTCTACCTTCACTTCCTTTTAGTTCACCTCTACACCTATTACTACTTCCACGTCTCTTTCCTTTTTTCCTCTTTTCTCTCAGATAAGCGAAACTATGCCTGGCTTTGGTTAGTGTTTTCCAGAGTTGCTTCCATTTCATTGATGGTATAAAAACAAAGTTGCTGGTGACAAACAGTTCGGGTCTGGTGGAATGGGGGCACAGAGCCTTCTGGCTTACTTTCCCAATTATTTATCCCTTTAGGAGTATGGACAAAAGTTCTTGTAGGGCTTTAGAAGGTGAGAGTTATGGATTCTATAATTGCTTCTTTGCTGGACATGGGTGTTGGCAGGTTGATCCATACAACCAGCTTATTTCTATCTTGTCCTAATTCAGTAGGGCTCTAGAGAGGTCAGGTTCCAGGTAGCATCATCTGCCTAGGGAGCAGTTATGTTTTTATAGTCTTTTCCTTCACTGGAGGCAAGCTTAGTGAGAGCAGAGTAGGAAAACAACACATTCATAGACCTGAAGTGAATGGAAGTCTTTACAATTTAGTAATGGTCACAAGTCTAATTCAGGCACTTGAAGAATTTCAGGGAGAAATCAGAATGGGAGCAGAAATGTTTCCCTTCCCTTTTGCTACTCCCCACTCCGCTACAATGGTAATACTTGCCAGCAAATCTGATCATAAAAGGTAGCCACTGCCATGTTCAGTGGGGAAGCAATTACAGAAGCCAGACCTTCCACCTTCTGGACCCCATAATGATCCTGGGCCCATACTCCCAAAGGGATAGAAAATAGGAGAGCTTTGTGAGGGGGATTGGATAGGGAGTTCTGGTGGGGAGATTATATGGAATTATACCCCTCTTATTCTATGGAATTATACCCCTCTTATTCTATTGATCAATATCTCCATTTTATAAATAAAAAATAAAATAAAGGGTAGTCACTTGAGTTGAGTAATTATTCTCAACTAGATCAGCACTTTAGAATCATCTAGTTTACTTAAACAACAAAGAGGCGGCATACCAGTCAGTGATAGGTAGTCAAGCCATTACTACATATGAAGTTTTTAAACTTCACGTATAAAACATCAAACAAGTAAAACATGCCCATTGTATGAAACACGTAGAAAAAAATACATGCAAGTAAAAAGATAAAATCTTTGTAATTAATTCTACCACTCAGAGATAATTGCTTTTTTTTACATTTTGCTCTATATCCTTCCCAACATGTATTTCTTTTTTTTTTTCTAATCAATTTTTCCCCACATGTATTTCTAAGGAAAAAAAAACTGAGTTTGTCTTGTAGTCTTTTATTTTCACTTAGTATATTGTAAAAATCCTTCTGTGAATGAAAACATTTCTTTTTTTGTTTTGCCTCCAGGGTTATTGATGGGGCACCCAGCCTGCGCTACGAATCCACTGCTTCTTGAGGCCAGTTTTGTTGTCTTTGTTGTTACCCTTATTGTTACTGTTGCCATTGCTGCTGTTGTTGTTGGATCGGACAGAAAGAAATAGAGAGAGAAAGGGAAAACAGAGAAAGATAGACATCTGCTGACCTGCTTCACTGCTTGTGAAACGACCCCCCTTCAGGTGGGGAGCCGGGCTTGAACCCGGATCCCTATGCCACTCAGTGCACTTTGTGCCATGTGTGCTTCACTCACTGTGCAACCGCCTGGCCCCCAATGAAAACATTTCTTTGCTACTATTCATTAATTTTTCATGGGCAGAACAACTTAGTTGTACTTCTATCAGTATCTTCAAAGACTTAGGTTGGCTACTATCTTGGGTTCACTTATTTTGAAAATACTGTTATTTCCTTAATATCTCACATGACCATTCCATATAGAATTCAGATAGTATTTTCTGTCTTGAAGTTATTTATTTGCTTGTATATGTAGTTTCTGTGATACAACAGAAGAGCTGAGAATAAAATATCAAGTCATATCAGATTTCTGAGACTGTGATAGCTCTAACCAACTTGCATGATATTTTCTGAAAGAACATTCAAAAAGGTCTGACTCACACATATGGTATAAAACAATGATACTCAAGTATCAGATGGTATAGTTTTTATACATAAAACTTGCACAAATGTAAATATTTGACCTACATTCTTGTTTAGAAACAGAGCATCAAAAATTTCAATGTGATCTTTATAAAGAATACAAAGGAAAAAATATTTTGTATTGTACATAGAAAAATTTTTAAATAAATCTTTAAATCATCAGTGGTGTCTGTGGGGATTGTTGATTATCAGAGTACCCTCTAAATTTCTGAGAGATTCTGAGCAGAAATGTTTCCCTTCCCTTTTGCTACTCCCCACTCCACTACAACAAAAGATCAGAAACTCTAGAAAACACCTACTGCATCAAGCTAGTGTACTAGCATTAATATACTGAATTCTATCACAAGAAGAGTTTCTTCCCCTCCGGGGAAAGATGGTTATGTGAAAGCTCATAGATACCTTTTGCATGTCCCACTGCAGTGTCATATGCTTTCTATTCATCTATTTTAGTTAACCATTTGTGATACATCTCTGAAAATCTGCCACAGATTGAAAAGCTCTCAAGTAGAAATGCACTTTCCTCCATTTTAGCAGGAAAAATTATTATCATTCAGTTATCCTAATCTGGGAGACCTCACCACATCTCTCGAACGGAAAACATTTCAGTCAAATGATAAAGCAAATTTCCTTAAGTAATAGACATACCACATGGCAATAAATAAATAAATGTACTTTGTATACAACAAATAATAAAATTTTCTAAGGGAGGGTGAGAAGCCAAGGTAGTAAGGGGGGGGTGTAGGGCACAGAAAGAAGTTGAGGTGTCAGATGACAGACTGTGATAGTGTTTTGAGGCTCAGAAGTGCATTCAAACTTCATTTAACAACATTATTAAAGGGGATCCTGGTGGTGGTACACTCGGCTGATCACATATGTTACAATATGCAAGGACCTGAGTTCAAGCCCCCAGTTCACAAGCATTGAAGCAGGTATCTTTCTTTATCACCCACTTCCCTCTTAATTTCTGTCTCTATCCAATAAATGAGTAAATCAAATATTTAAAAATCAATAATATTAAACACAGAAAAGTAAATATACAATGATACAAAGGCAAGAGGCTTTGGAAAGGTGGAAATGGCTTGTTGTGTACCAAAGACCAGAAAACAGCAGTAGCTGCCATCTCTTCCCCCTGACCACTCAATATGCTAGAGCAAGACATTTTGGGCCCATCCAAGCATGGGACACTATTCAAATTTGTTCCACATCATATTCAATAACTAGAAACTTCTGTTTCAAGAATGGGAACTACTCTTTGCCCTAATCTAACTTTCTAGCACTCTTCTCTACACTGACTCTATTTTCTCAGAATGTTTTTATCCAACTTCATGCTAGCTATCAAACTCAGGCAAGGACTAGACATGGGTCTAGAAACATGCCTAAAATGGATCTCCTAGATTTCTTCCTCCCTAGAATTCCTGATCTCATCTGCTCTGTTTCACTTTATGCCTTGCCACCTTCCAGACAGCAACTTGCAGATGCTACCATGATTCCATCCTGACTTCTCCGGGCAGATGATTTTATCAATGCATCCTGATCTCTACCCCATTAGATAAAGATGGAGACAGGCTGAGGGTATGGATTCATCTGCTAACACCCAAATACAGCTGCAAAGCAATTAAAGAAGCCAGAACTCCTACCTTCTACACCCCAGAAACAACTCTGATACACTCCCAGTGGGGGAGAAGTGATAGGAGGAAGAGAGTAAGAGGATTAAGAGGGCTCTGAACTCAAGCTCCACCAGGTCCCAGAGAGAGAGGATGAAAAGTGGAGAGATATTTGCATGAAGTAATAGGGTCATGAATGGCCTGGAGAAGAAAGGACTGGACCTGGAAGAAAAAGGGGGCAATTATGTCCAAATGTAAAAAGATAGCTATAGAGATGATAGTCCATGTCTGCAACCTTGGGAGAACCATGGTGGACTGCAATGGAGGGATCAGAGATTCAGAACTCTGGTGGTGGTAGGAACAATCTGGAATTGTACCTCTGTTAATATGTAATTTTGTAGATTATATTGAATCATTAATTAAAAAGGAAAAACCTTTGAACTGAGTAAATGAATATGTATTTTTGACCGAGACCATGACATTGAAATAGTAATTCTCATAGTTTTTCTTTAGTCTGTTTTTGACTAACCAAATACGTGCATATGCATACACATATACAAACATGCGCACGCACACACACACACACACACACACACACGTGTGTGTGTGTGTGTGTGATACATCAAAAAAAAAAGCAAAGCAAAAAACATAGTTTTAGAAAGAAGTCATTGCCTGAAAACTGGTTTAACTTTCCAAAAGCTATTATGGAAATATCATTATCCAAAAGGCTAACTGTCAGCTAAATTTGGACAAATATGCCCATGTCAAGAATGTGTTTTTGTTGTTTCAAAGTGAGTTATGTGATTTTGGATGTTTTCTCTCTATAGGTCATTTCACTCATCTGGACAAAGTCCAGGATTTTTCATAATGAGCCTTTTAAACTTTTCTAATTTTAATTTCCATCAGAGAGACAGTTTACCGGTAGCTCAACAATTGATGTGAGTTCAAGATGGAGTTAAGATAATTGTGGACTGTTTGCTGAATACACAATAAGATCATACAGAAGCCCAAGACAGCAATTACATATTTTCAGGAATAGTTGAGTCTGGCAGAATGGCAGCAATCATTCACTTTCTTAGCCAGGTTTTTGTTGCTATGTTAATAGCTCAGTCCTATTTGCAGTCATTTCCATGTTTGCAGGCAGCAGGCATTCCTTTTTGTTAGAGTATGGGCAACTTTTGACATTAGGAAATACACATTTCTTCAGTATGATCTACTAGCTTTTTTCCAACACCAATATCACTTGTTCTTTTAAGGAATTGTTCATCTGCAGGATTTCTGTTACCACAAGGATACATTTTGTACATTTCCCCAAGATTGGTATCTGCACATTTCACTTTCAATCAAACCATAATCTTAATCTACCATAAGGGTTTAGGCCCACAGCCTCTCCCTAGTAATAGTCACCCCACCTTTTTTCATTTTTTTATTTGTGATTGAGCCCCTCCCCCTTTTTGAGACCCAGGATTTGCTAATTTTTTGACATGGGCTATTAAATAATCAGAGTGCAGCTTTTAGAAGGGAAAGTAGTATGCAGCTTAATGCTTCAAGAGATGCTTCTTCTGACTTTCAGAAGACTAGACTAGGATTTTCTTTCTTTTTTTTTTCTTTTTTTCTTTTTTAAATTTTTTATTTAAGAAAGGATTAATGAACAAAACACAAGGTAGGAGGGGTACAACTCCACACAATTCCCACCACCCAATCTCCATAACCCACCCCCTCCCCTGATAGCTTTCCCATTCTCTATCCCTCTGGGAGCATGGACCAAGGGTCGTTGAGGGTTGCAGAAGGTAGAAGGTCTGGCTTCTGTATTTGCTTCCCTGCTGAACATGGGCGTTGACTGGTCAGTCCATACTCCCAGTCTGCCTCTCTCTTTCCCTAGTAGGGTGTGTCTCTGGGGAAGCTGCACTCCAGGACACATTGGTGGGGTCTTCAACCCAGGGAAGCCTGGCCAGCATCCTGGTGGCATCTGGAACCCGAGTAATGAAGCTGAAGGGTTGTCATTCCACATGTGAGTAGACTAGGATTTTCTAAGTAAACCTCCAATCATTTCATATTAAAAGTATGTTTTCTATGTGGTTAGCCATCTTCATCAAGTTTAGAAGTAGAATGAAACAGCAAGAAATAATTGTAATTTTACTTTCATTCCATGAGAAGTTAGTCTCTTTATTATAATGAAAAGAAAACATTAATAAGAACCTAAAATAAAGTATTCTTTCCACAGTTTTCTAAGCACTATGCCAACCTCTTGCAGATTTAAACTATATTTACATGGGTGAAAGAAGTTTCCAATGACATTCTTTTGGAGAAGAGTGTTGGGAGCAACTTAGAGGACAGAATATATTGAAGGTCTTGTCTTCTTGCTCTGCATTTTTACCTTGAATTTATTAGGTGTATGCTTTTCCACTCTGTAATACATTATGCACTCCCTCTAGTGTCAGTTTGTATATGATCTGAAACCCAGTATGACAAAGTGCTGCTATAAACATTAGAGTAAGGTTCAACCTCCTAATTATGCCATATTTCAAAGATATTAAAGGCCACCTAATAATGTGAAGAACAGCCTTGCATAAAGTTGCCCTGGCTCAGAAAAGAACATGTATTTTAACCTGTGATATGAGGAGACCTCTTCTAAGCTTTCTTCTTTTCCCCAAAGTAAGCTATAAATAAGCTTAGATTTTTATTAAAGCTTTAAATTCCTTTAATAATCTCAAGTATTTATGAAATTCTAAATTCTGTAACTAAAACACCAAGAATAAACAAAACATCACATTAAAAAAAATGAAACTTCAGCTGAAAAACTAAAGCCTGTGGGGATATTACGAAATGTGTTATTGTCAAAATTTTCAAAAGTTTACTAGCTCATTTACTATCACGCCCCTTTTAGGTACTCGAAGTGATAATAGCTGTTATTTATTTCAGTTTCATAAAGCAAACACATTCTGCTGCTGGTCCCTGCTCCAGCATAGGTCCCTTACCCTCTTTTCTCTAAGATGCATCATTATTTGCTCTCCCTCTCTTTCATACCCAGTTCAGAGACCTTGAGGAAAGCTGAAATTCCTCCCAACTTCTAAGTGATGCTGTGTGACCTGTGGATAATCCCAGCTTCCTCCCTCGTCATGGTTCAAGAATAGATATGTGACCCTATTCTGGCCAGTGAGGACACAGTAAGGAAGTTTGTTCATCTTCTGTGCCAGTTTCATGGAGTGACTTTTCCTTCGGATGTGGCATATGATAATATGATACCTGAAACTACTGAAGCCACCTTGTTACTCAGTATAGAGACAGACACTGCAGGGGAACTCGGGTGCAGCTAATTCACAAGGTGATTCAGCAAGTGCCCCTGGACAGTCAGCTCTGCAGCCAAGCCTATTCATAGACTTTTAAGTATGAGAGCTGATATGCACAGAGTTGCTTAACCAGTTTAAATTGGGTTGCAATTATTAGCAGCCAAAATGATCTCCAAACTCATAACTCCCTTGATACAAAATAATGCAATCTTCTTTTTTAAATTAATTATTTTATTTAAGAAAGGAGACATTAAAAAAAATCATAGGATGGGGGGGTACAACTCCACACAATTTCCACCACCCAATCTCCATATCCCATCCCCTCCCCAATAGCTTTCCCATTCTCTGTCCCTCTGGAAGCATGGACCCAGGGTTGTTGTGGGTTGCAGAATGTGGAAGGTCTGTAATTGCTTCCCCGCTGAACATGGTCATTGACTGGTCGGTCCATACTCCCAGTCTGCCTCTCTCTTTCCCTAGTAAGGTGAGTCTCTGGGGAAGCGGAGCTCCAAGACACATTGGTGGGGTCTTCATTCCAGGGAAGCCTGGCCAGCATCCTGATGGCATCTGGAACCTGGGGGCTGAAAAGAGAGTTAACATACAAAGCCAAACAAATTGCTGAACAGTCATGGATCCAAAGGTTGGAATAGTGGAGATGAAGTGTTGGGGGGTACTCACTGCAAACTCTAGTGTACTACTGCTTTCAGGTATATATTTGCCCTAGTTTATGGATATGTGTGAAGATATGCTCTGTCTCATGGAACCTGGTGTATATCTGGGTTTTGGGACTTCGTTAGGAAGTGATCCACCTGGGATGGAATTAGAGAATACTATGAAAGGAAAGGTCTCACCCGAGTGATGAAGCTGAAGGGTTATTGTTCCACACCTGAAGTCTCTGGACACAGTCTGAAGTGAAGCATGCTGGGGTGGCACTCATTGTGTTGATTAGGTTGCAAACAGCAGATGCAATATTATTTGATAAGAATTGGGAGAAGCATACGGGAAAGTGGGCCCTACCCTAGGGTCCCAGGACTGGGGGAAGTTTAGGCTCTATAGTGGAAATGTGAGGTTCCTGCTGTCTTGGGGTTTGAGAAGACAATTGATAGTTACTGTTATCATCACAGTATTTAGTAGTTGGGTTAGCTTTGAAAAGTCCCTTTATTAGACATACAATTTTCTCCCTCATATTAATTAAATAGTGATTTATATTACTACAATTTAGTAGGTGTGTACATAAACACCATTCCCATCACCAAAAGATTGTGTCGCATCCTACCCACCCTCCCCCCCCCCCCGCAGGCCCAGGAAGCCGCATGTCCACCCTCCCGCTCACCACAGGGTTTTTACTTTGGTGTCCTACTTTTAATTTAGTCAGATCCTGCCTTTAGTTTCCGTTTCAGATCTTCTTTCTCAACTTCTGTTGGTGAGTGGGATCATCCCATACTCAACTTTATCTTTCTGACTTAGCTCACTTAACATAATTCCTTCTAGCTTTGACCAAGATAGGCCAGAGAAGTTGAGTTCATTGTTCTTAGTAGCTGCATAGTATTCCATTGTGTATATATACCACAGCTTTCTCAGCCACTCATCTGTTGTTGGGCACCTGGGTTGCTTCCAGGTTTTAGCTATTATGAATTGTGCTACTATGAACATAGGAGTACACACCTCTTTTTGGTTGGGTGTTATGGAGTCCTTGGGGTATAACCCCAGGAGAGGAATTACTGGATCATATGGAAGGTCCATGTCTAGCCTTCTGAGAGTTTTCCAGACTGCTCTCCACAGAGTCTGGACCAATTTACATTCCCACCAGCAGTGCAAAAGGGTTCCTCTGTCCCCACAGCCTCTCCAGCATTTGTTGCTGCTGTCCGTTTTGATATATGCCATTCTTACAGGAGTGAGGTGGTATCTTAGTGTTGTCTTAATTTGCATTTCTCTGACAATCAGCAACCTGGATCAGTTTTTCATATGTTTGTTAGCCTTTTGGATCTTCTCTGGAGTGAATGTTCTGTTCATATCCTCTGCCCATTTTTGGATGGGGTCATTTGCTTTTTTGGTGCTAAGTTTGCTGAGCTTTTTGTATATTTTGGTGATTAGTCTCTTGTCTGATGTATGGCATGTAAAGATCTTCTCCCATTCTATGAGGGGTCTCTTTGTTTGTGTGATAGTTTCTTTGCAAGCTTCTTATATTGAAAACTTAATTATCAACCTATTTTTACACCCACTTTCGTGCTAGTTCACCATGAAAAATGAAATACACTGCAACAGCCAATTATTGAGGATCCTATTTATTCTCTAGTATTGTATATCAACTCACTCCAAACCTTAGTAACTTAAACTGACAATAAATGTTTATCATTTCTTGGAGTTTCTTTGGATCAGGAATTTGAGAGTAGGTCAGTAGTCATTTCAGTCAAGCTGCCAGTTTGGACTACTCTCATCTGAAGACTGAACTAGGACTTCAGAAGACAGAAGATGAAAGACATGCTTCCAAGATGGTACACTGACATGTCTTGGCTGGCAAATGGTGCTAAATGTTGTTATTGTCTGTTCCTTCTAACATGACTCATTACACTGGTTGTTTGTCAGTCCTTATGACATGACCACTGATTTCTACACAACTGAGTGATCCATCCAAGAAAGTGCTATCTATATTGAGAATAATCCTATTAAGACCCAGCCTCAGATGTCATGTGGCATCATTTAACCGTATTCAGTTCACTAGAGGGCAGTCCATGAACTGATACTAGATTCAATACAAGAGAATAGACTCTATTCTTTGAAAGCAGAAATGCCAAGACACTTTTAAATTACATTGAGGATACTTATTTACAGTAAATATAGTGGGGTTATCAATGAATTGTACCGTTCTTAGGTCTCAAGGAATATAACAACTATAATAATACAAACAATTAGCCATTTTGTAAGCTTTTAGGCACTCTTTAAAGGATTTTGCATGTATTAATTGACTTCATATCAACCTGTAGTTGCCATTATTCTGTTTCACACTAATGAAACTGAGCAACAGAGATTTGTGTAATTTGTTGAAAGTATAATTAGTTAAGTTTCCAATACGTCATTTGAGCCCAGATAGTCTGGTCTCTCATACTAGCCTATACTTGTAGGTACTAAAATCTACTTAAACTACTGAAAATTACCTACATTTTGCTGCTATTTGCCTTCTCATGTGAAATTCTTGGTGATTACTTAAATGATTATGAGAGACTGTATTGCTATCAGCTGTGTCTTTCCTCTTCTAACTTCCTTCTTCATGTTATCATTCAGAATCAGTATCTCCCTCTCTGTGGTCATTTTATGGAGGAACATCAAGTCAAGGTTCTCACTGTGGGTATCCTTGAGCCTTTCAAAAGATAGTTGTTTGGGGCCAGGTGCTGACATACCTGGTTAAGCATACACATTGCAGTGCCCAAGGACTCAGGTTCAAGCCCCTGGTTCCCACCTGCAGGGGAAAAGCTTCACAAGTGGTGAAGCAGGCCTGCAGGTGTCTTTCTGTCTCTCTCCCTCTCTATCTCCCCCTTCCTCTCAATTTCTCTCTGTATCTATCCAATAATAAATAGATAAAAAATATTTTAAAAATTAGCTGTTTCAGTTTTAGTATTGATGACTGCATGTTCTCATAACAATATGTGTATCTTCTTTCCTTGTACTCAGAACCTATTTTCCTTATGTTTCTCTCCAAGCAGAACTTGCCTCTTCCTATTCACAAGAAGAGTTTTCTTCTTGGAAATGACACAGTCTTTATGAGAATAATTTCTGGGGCCAATAGTATACCTTGCATGGCTAGGTGCCTGCATTGCCATGTGTGAGATTCAGACTTGAGCCTCCCTTCCACCCCTAAACACTGCAGTGAGGGAGCTTCATTGCTGTGATTCCACTGTTTCTGAAAAAGTTGACCCAGAATGGTGAAGTTCCAGTGATAACAAAAACAACAAAAGTTCTGTCAGACCCTTCTCATTGGTTCTGTAGCCATACCCAAGTCTGAGTCCCTGTGGAGACAGAGTTTAGACTCAATCTGGTATTTCTACCGGATTAAAAATAAATAAATTAAAGGCGAGTAGATACTAAAGGGTAAAACATCATGTTTCAAGAAAATAAGTCTTACTAAAATTTTTCCAAATCTAAAGATTACTTTACTGTCTACTTTAGACAGTTTAGATACATCATTTAGCTATAAATCTTCCCATCCCTAACACATACTCCAGAAGCTTCTTCACACTTTACTTCTGGAAATATCCAGTGAGTAACTACTGTCTTCCAAACAAATGCCACATGGTAGTGTAGTGGGTTAAGCTCAGGAGGCACAAAGCACAAGGACCAGCATAAGGATCCCGGTTCAAGCCCCCGGCTTCCCATCTGCAGGGGGTTCGCTTCACAAATGGTGAAGCAGGTCTGCAGGTGTCTATCTTTCTCTCCCCCTCTCTGTCTTCCCCTTTTCTTTCCATTTCTCTCTGTCCTATCCAATAATGATGACAATAACTACAACAATAAAACAAGGGCAACAAAAATAAATAAATAAATAACTATTAAAAAGAAAGAAAAACAAATTCCACACATGGGAAAGTCAGCACAGAGCAGACACATGGCCCCAGGTTTCATGGCATATTACTCAAGTGGGTATAATGAATTGGGGACTGGCTTTAGCAGACCCCAGGAATCAAGTAGAGGCTGATGACTTTCTTTGAACATGCAATTGAAGCCTTTTAACTTCTGAATCTGACACATTCACTGGAGGAACACCAGGAATCATTCCAAGTAAGACCACTTTGGTGGCCTTGCCACAGAAATTTTGGCCTGAGAGTCCTATACTCTGCACAGGGGTATCAATAAAGAAATTATATGTAGATTGGAAAAAGAAGTAGAAGGAGGGGGGGGGAAAGAAACTCAAATGGTAATATATGAAACTGAAAAGCTTCTGCATAATAAAAGAAATACCCACCAAAATCTTTGCCTATTGTGAATAATGCAGCTACGAACACAATGGTGCTTATGTTCCTTCTAGTTAGTGTTTCTAGTTTTGGATAAAGACCAAAGAGTACTATCACTGGATCATAAAGTAATTTCATTTTTTTCTAAATTTTTATAATTTATTTATTTATAAAATGGAAACACTGACAAGACCATAGGATAAGAGGGGTATAATTCCCACCATCAGAGCTCTGTATCTCATCCCCTCCTCTGATAGCTTTTTTATTCTTTAACCCCATGGAAGTATGGAACCAGGGTCATTATGGGGTGTAGAACGTGGAAGGTCTGGCTTTTTTTTTTTGTTGAAGGACTCTTCATACAGTCTTCCAAAGGGGTGGCACCAATTCGTATTCCCACAAGAAGTGTAGTAGAGTTTCTTTTTTCTCCACAGCCTCTCCAAAACCTGTCATATCCTGGTTTATTCATATGAGCCATTATCACAGTTGTGAAATGGAATATCGGTGTAGTTTTAATTTGCAATTTTCTGATGATAAGTGGAGCATTTTTTCATATATCTGTGGGCCATGTGTATCTCTTCTTCCTATCCTTCTCCTTCTTCTTCTTCTTCTTCTTCTTCTTCTTCTTCTTCTTCTTCTTCTTCTTCTTCTTCTTCTTCTTCTTCTTCTTCTTCTTCTTCTTCTTTTTAGAAAACTGCCTGTTTAGTTCTTTGACCCACTCTCTTATTGGTTGCTTCTTTTGTACCAATTGTCTATAAATGTTTGATATTAGTCACTTGTTGGATATGTGATGTGCAAATATCTACTCCCATTTACCTGGTTTCCTGGCTATCTTTGTGTAATGTTCTTTTCAATGTGTATAAGCTTTTTAGTTTCATGTAATCTGACTTATTTCCTTTTTTTTTCATTTTCCTTGCCCAGAGCATTGAGTTTCCAAAAGCATCTTTGATATGAAGATCATGAAAAAGTTTAACTAGCATTTTCTTCTATAAATTTTACAGTTTCTGGCATAATATTCATATCCTTGATTTTTTATTTGACTTTGATGTGCAATGTTAGGGGTGGTGTAGTTTCACTTTTATACATGTGGCTGTCCAATTTCCCCAGCACTATTTGTTGAAGAGATCTTCTTTACTTCATTGAATGGTTTTGACCCTTTTTTATGGATTAGGTGGTTGTATATATAGGGGTTCATTCTGGGCTTTCGATTCTGCTCCACTGATCTAAGTGTCCATTTTTATTCCAGTATCATGCTGTTTTGATTACTATTGCTTTGTAGTATAAACTGAAGTTGGAGAATGTGATACCTCCATATTTTTCATTTTTTCTCAGAACTGCTTTGGCAATTCATGGCCTTCTATGGTTCCACACAAATTTTTGGACAAGTTGTTCAATTTGCTTTGAAGAAACTTTGGTGCTGTGGTGTCTTTCCCTCTCTTCCACTGTCTTGGTCTCTTTCAGGTGAAACAACTTCACCTGGAGCTATAAAGCCCCAGAGATGACAAAAAAATATATATTTTTTAAGTTTACTGTACAGGGCAATAGAGAAAAGTGACAGAATGAAGGGGAAAAGAGTAGAGAGAAATTTTTATTTTCAGATGAGAAATTACAATCTCACTGCGTTTAATAGGTATAATCCAGACAAAAAACGGTGTAGTTGTTGATGGTGGGTGTTGGTATGCTTCTAAATTCTGCTTCTAAGACCCCTTCTGTTTCATTGGTTTAATCCCCCCTGCTTGGCACTGTATTCTATTTACATAACCACTGTTAACTAAGCACCCCTCTGCCTCCTGGGCATTGGTTTAATCCTCACTGATTTGCGCGCTTTTTCCTTCTCCCCACCCCCTATCCTACATACATCCTCTTCGGACCTGACTCTTCCATCTCAGGATAGAGAAGGACAGGATTGTGATTAGAGATAGCTTAGATTGAGCTCCATTCCACATGAATAAAGACTGAACTGCGTACCACTCAGCCATGAGTCCCTGGTCGTCTCTGTCTCCTGCCTTTGAAGCTCAGCCCTGGCAGGTGGGGAGAGGGGAGAGGAGAGGAGAGGAGAGGAGAGGAGAGGAGAGGAGAGGAGAGGAGAGGAGAGGAGAGGAGAGGAGAGGAGAGGAGAGGAGAGGAGAGGAGAGAGAGAGGGAGAGGGAGAGGGAGAGGGAGAGGGAGAGGGAGAGGGAGAGAGATGGAGAGAGAAAGGCTTTTTTGAAAGAATTCCATCAATATAGGAGGAAGGTTTTACCTAAAGATAGAGTAAAGAAATAATTAAGATGGAGCCAAGTGTGGTATACCATTTAATAGGAGAAAAACTGTATGCGTGGGTTAGGGATATAGGTGGTTTGTTCTGGTAGTGGGAGTATGGGGAATTTTTTTTCTGATTGTGCCTATTTTCTCAGTAAAAGAAGAGAGAAAGTTGGATGTTTGTGAATAAAGATTTAGAAGTGTTATCTAGGTGACTAGAACTGTGAACTGACAAGGTCAACTGAGGGTGACAAGAGGACTCCATTATGGCTTGTACTCTTATGTTTCAGATGAGGCTAATCCACACAGATGTCCATTTTCCTTCAGTCAAATTTGGTTTTATAGGGACTTGTGACAATAAGCAGATGTTGGGTATAAGCAGAGGTATTAACCACATCTTTCTGCTATCTTGACTATGGGCACTTTAGGATTTAAAATGACTGTCCCTCCCAGTTCTTAGAGATAGTAAAGGACAATTTCTAGAGATAGTAAATGACTGAATGTGCCTTTCAGCTATATGCCAGAGCCTATACCTCCTACTATGTCTTGTACTGGTTCTCACCCCCTACCCAGGGGTCAAACAGCCAGGGACAATTTCTTTCCCTTGGGGTCACAGATTATTCAAACTAGGTACTCCTAAACCAGTTAACTTGCCTCTCTCCTTCCTTTAAAACCACAAAGAAGTTCTTGCCTCTCTCTCCCTTTGCCTCCTGATAGGTCCTGGTGCTTGTCCCTGCCCTATATCCATGGCATAATGTACATCCCCAACTCAGGATAAGTGAGAATAACAAGTGATATGTTCAGTGGTAGTCTCCTAACCTCTTGAGTTCACTATCCTGAAAAACAGAATCTACATTTTAAAAATAACAGAGTTGTATTTTGCAGAGGTAAGGGTTCAATGTAAATATAAACTAAGAATTCTAATCAGGGGAAGGAGGGGATTCCAGACATAAAGGGAAGATGGACAGTAAAAGTAGTAGGGTCAGTAGGTTGGGGAGCTGATGGATTCATTGGAATTCATGTGCTGGGAGGGAGATGGAAACACAGGAAATGGTAAGTCATACACTGAGTTGACTAGAATTGAGTTATGGAGAGAATGCTCTCGTTGACAATAATTCAGATGAGGTTATAATGGTGGGAATGGATGACTGATGATGGAGATAGGAGTGTGGAAGATGGCTGGAGAAAATGAAGATATGAAGATAATAAAATCGCCAACTATTCTATCAAGGATAGTGTTGAGGAAAAAGAGAGTGAGTAAATTGGATGCTAAAATCCTCAAGGGATGAGGAGGAGTGACCTGAGGCAAGTAGATGCCTATGACAATTTTACTGCTGTCTTTAAAGGCAAGAGTACATCAAACAAGACTGAGCATAGAACTGCAGTCTAGTTAACTTCTTCCTAGAAATCAAGCAGAAGGAGGTCATTTATCTTGGATGGCAGATAAGTATAATACTTCTTTTATAGATCTCAGTGCAGTTACATTCAAGCAGCTGTTCCATTTTGTAAGCAGTGCTTCCCATTGCCACCTCAGAATTTCCCAAAGATGACTGACTATTCTCTCTTTCTCTCTTTCTCTCTCTCTCTCCCTCTCCCTCTCCCTCTCCCTCCCCCCTCTCTCTCTGTTGGGGGAGGGTAGAGGAACAGACAGAATGAGGCATGAACAGTAATTGTCTAGTGAAAAGTGAATGAAAAGATGAGGCTCTGTGCTCCCTGTTCTTTCACACAACCTAAGAATCTCTAATTTTAGTAGCTTATATCTGGGACTTTCATTTGTTGAGTGAGGTGTATATAGCACACATGCAATTATTTCAAACTTTTCAACGAGTCTGAATTTAATCATAGGTTGTTTTCAAAGAAATTCTTTGCAAACACCCCCAACTTTGTGTTTGGGATTCTATTGCACAAAACAATTAGGATGAAGGGTATAGGACTTATGTCATGGCCCATATAAATATATGCAGGAATGGACTGGGTAATAGGATATGTTGGCCTATTTTGAAATAAACTTTTCAGAAATACCTCTTTTATTTGGAAAAATTTATTTCTCCTATTTTATTTACAGTTTCCTTCCAGTTAGTAAAGCTGAAGTTGAAGCGGAGGTGTAAAACACTCATAGACAAATATAACCATTCAGTTTTTTTGTGCTGATATAATTTTATTGTGGCATATGTTTTGTCAAGATGTTGTGACACTACCTCAGGGTAGGCTGACACATCCTACTGGTTTTACACTGTAAATGTTTTGACTCATTGTCTTCTTTAGGACAAACATTGAAAGTTGGCAAATCCATTTTGCTGTAAAGAGTCCTGAATTATATACTATTTATTCATTCTCAAAGATGAAGCCTGGCCACGAAGTCATTCATTAGTTTTTGTTGTTGTTTATTTGTAACTACAGAGAAAGTCTTACAATGTTATAGTGACTCTGTTTCATGAAAGTCAAGAAATTGATTTTGTCTCTGTTCATCTCCTCTTGGGAATGTGATCTTGCCTCTTCTTTTTAGAAACAAACTCTGAAAAAGTGTCCTGTCAGATAAAATGAACAAGCAATAGCTTTCTTGCTCCAGAGTATAAAGCACTCAATAAAAAGAGAAAGAAACTCCTTAGTTGGGTAAATTTTCTTGGGAATAGTGAGATAGGCTCATCCAGTTTTCCTCTGAAGTACAAACATACCTGGAACAGCACTTGTTCCAGAGACTACTGTGCAAATTAGATTTGAGATCTCCAGGGTTAGCTGTGCAGAGAGGCACCTGCAAAGGCCACAGACAGCTTATCTGTGTTCATGTGAAAGTCTGGACTAGATGTGCACTATTGTTCCATAATTACCTCTCCCTGAGAATGTTCAAAATATTCTTTTGTAAATCCATGTGGGTTTTTCTCCATTGTTAGGCAATCAGACAGTAGGCATTGCTCTCAGTTCTTTACTAGAAAAGTTTGCGTTTTTGGGCCTGGTAGTCACTCTCCAAACTTCAGCTGAAGTACCATCATTAGAAAAAAAAAAACAAAAAAACTAGTGGGTGGACTTCAGGATAGAGCAATTGAAAATCAGATCTAAGTTCAAACCACTGATATGTAACCATCTGGGACAATGTATTCCCTGATACTTTGTGTGGGTGTTTCTTTGTTTAAATAAATTCATTTGGCTTTGAAAAGTTTTAAAAATATTTATTTATTCCCTTTTGTTGCCCTTGTTGTTTTATTGTTGTAGTTATTATTAATATAATTGTTGTTGGATAGGACAGAGAGAAATCAAGAGAGGAGGGGAAGACAGAGAAGGGGAGAGAAAGATAGACTCCAGCAGACCTGCTTCACCACTTGTGAAGTGACCCCCTTGCAGGTGGGGAGCTGGGGTCTTGAATCCAGATCCTTATGCCATGTGTGCTTAATCCACTGTGCTACCGGCTTTGAAATTTATCCTTTTTATCTAGTAGCTGATAAGTCCAAGTATGATAAGCAGTGCATCAAATTAGTCAAAATACTCTACTTGGAGTCAGAAAACTTCAAGACCTGGCTCTGATAAGTATATTTCCCTTGTAGAATAAGTACTCATCCTTTACAAGATTTGATTTTTCATCTACTTCATGAAACTCTTGTGAGAGTCAAACAAAACTTTATAATGACTCATGTAAATAAAAGGTATATTTAGTATGAAGGTAATTGTGTATATTTGAAACATACTCAAAGATTCTTGTTGAGCCTCTCTTCATAGACAAGTCCATGTTAAATTGATCTTACGGGATTGATTGGGTCCATATGCAGTGATCAGTACAATTTTTGCCATGTAATTTGATTATAATTGCTAGTTATTGAATGAACAATAGAAGGGCATAGTTAGAGACACAAGTGTGTAAGCTTAGAACTATCTGTGTTGGGTTGACTTTGCTTTTCATCAAATAATAATATATACTCATGTCTCTCATTAGTTTGGGAGGAGATTGAGATATCCTCAGGTGCTTTGAGGGAGGAAATAATCCCAATTGGTGGATATGATATTAGACCTAAATCCTAGAGTAACTTGGAGAGGTATCCTGGACAAGTGAAAAGAATGTAAGAGATAATTATCAGGAAGCAATTATACAACCTTTATATGGAGTTGGCCCTACTCATTTTCTCTTGAAATTATTCCCATCATTTCTTGGATAGTTGTGTACCAGAGAATATCTGTTAGTGGTTGGCAAGTTGGGAGTCACATAACCAAGGATGTGCTCTGATGTTTCTAAAGGTAAGAAGCCTTAAGTTTCACTTTTCACTCAAAAAGGGATAGAATTTGTTTCCACAAATAAGTACATAAGAATTGTTTTCATCCAGGATATAAAAAAAGTGGGAGAGTGCCACTCTTTCTCAGGTGAGAGCTTTAAAAACAACAAAATCATTATTTTGGAACTATTGGAGATCTAAGGTTATATATAGAAAAACAAATAACCTGACAGCCAAGAAAAGATAGGCCTGACAAAGGCAGAGAAAGAAGGGAAACATATGTCAAACAAAAGAGAACATGGACACAAGTGGATTCAAGTCTATATTAAGTGAGTAATAAGAAATTTACTGCTGCTTTAAACAGTTGTATACACTACGTTTGGACAAGAATGAGAGTATAAAGTTCTGGGGGAGTTACAGTGATAATGTGGGTTCACAAGTATATGTATGAATCTTACAAGGTCCTCACTGAGAAAGACTGGGTACCTGGAGGAAGCTAACCTGGAGGAGAGAAACTCATATTTAAATAGTGTGTGCAGATACTCCCTCTTCAGGTAGTAAAGTCAGCCTCTCAAGTGTGAGATTGATTCAGTGACTCACATTAAATCTAGATGCAATTAACAAAGCCTAAAAAGTGAATAGGAGGGCCTGAGTGGTAACACACCTGATTTAGCACACGTTACAGTGTAAAGAGCCAGGTTCAAGCCCCTGGTCTCCACCTGCAGGAGGAAACTTCATAAGTGGAGAATCAGGGCTGCAGGTGTCTATCTCTGTCTCTCTTCCTCTCTATTTTCCCCTTCCCTCTCAATTTCTCTGTCTCTATCCAATAATAAATTTAAAATATATACTTAAAAAGTGAATATGTAATATTATAACTGAGGAAATGGGCCATGATCAAAGTACTATCACCAGTATGATATAAGGTCATGAGAGTTTAGCAGTGGCACACCTGGTTGAGTTCACACATTACCATGAGCAAAGACCCAAGTTTGATTCCACTACTCTCTACCTGCCCGGGAAGGAATTTCATCAGATGAAGCAGTTCTACAGGTATCTCTTTATCTCTCCTCTATCTCTCTCTCCCCTATCAATTTCTCCCTGCCCTATGAAAGAAAAGAGATTTTAAAAAAGAAAACAGATGAAAGAAAGAGACATAAGGGTATCATGTCCTTTTGATACAAGGCTAGAAGCAGGGCACTTCATCTCTGTGGTACTAAACCATAATACCAGAATAATGATAAAGAAATGTAAAACCAACTAAAGTTAGGAGGGAAAAGGAAAACACAGGATGAGATTTAGACTAGGCATGGTCTGATGAATCAAAACTAAGGACACAGTGGTGTTGGGGAATGGGTACAAAGGATTTGAGTGGGCATTGGGAACCCAGTATATGATAGTGGAGGAGAAACTAAGCAGGTGGTGTGCAGACATCTATCATAGAAGGATGAGAAATAGTACACATGTGAAACTATCTTCTAAATCATTATCCTAATATAACAAATAAAAATTATTAATATTGCTTTTTCTTCTATCTGGGAGCCTCAACATTGTTTTTAGGACTTCCAGAGGTGGGGTCTACTGCATTTCTCTCCTCTCCCCTCCGTGGTCAACTAGCAATATCAAAGAAGATCACTGAGACAGCAACAAGATGAGACTAGGACTGCTTTGTGAACCCACAAAGACACTGGTGAATGAAAACACACGTGACTTGTGGACCAAGAGATGCCCATGAAGAGATTCCTGGGGCTAATGTTTGTATCTACTCCCAAGTGGCTTGTAACAGTTCAGAAGTTTGCCAGTTGAAGAGCCTCCTCCTGTCTGTTTTACCAACAAAGAGACTGCTGAAGGGAGGAGAGGACTCGCTCAAGGCTCACCAATACAATTATGAGTCTCCACTGATACTTTCCCTCAGAGGCTGGAGCAGCAATTGGGAGGCCCTGTGCTGGCATCTGAGGCTGAGAACCGATAGTGAAACTCAGGAGAAGATCTACACCTTGGTGGTCTAGAGCTAGGACTATATTTTGGGAGCTTTTCCCCATTATTCTCCTGATGAGAACATAGTGAATAATGGCCTCAGAACCCACAGATTAAATACATTACTTGTTTAGAAACAGATGACCATGGATGGAAGTCCAGGCACAATGCTGACGACATTATTCTTGGAAACAGAGCATGCAGTGATCTGCACAGGTGCATGGTGGACTGTGGGTGGATCCAGTCTGTGCTGGTTTACAAAGCACTGTAGGTGGACTGAATAGACTAAAAAGAACAGCCAGCCAGAAGTCAGTCTCTTGGGCTGCTGCTTCTTCTCTTGGTCAGAAGCATCTCAACGAGGGGCGCCAGGTATCCGTCATGGCTACTTCTCCTGGACACTGAATACATGTGACTCTGCTAGCTGATAAACTTTTAGACTCCTCTACAGCCATGGGCAACCTTTACCAGAGCTGATGAGTATTTATCTGATGGGACTAAACTTTTGATAATTATACTCAGATTTTATGGACATAGCATACCCTTAACCCTTGGTGATAGTGCTTATTTTGCCTTTTACCTGTTTCACTCTAATAAACCTTGTATTGTTTAAACCAGTTCCCAGATCCCTGCTGTGAATTCTTTTACACGCCACATCAGCCACCACATTAGCCCTTTTTTAAGTTAAATAACAACAAATGGCACCCAACGCGGGGCATGAACCCACAAACATTAGAGGCCAGAAGAGAATGGCAAGACATCTATTGAGTGCTCAATGAGAAAGGCTTTCAACCAAGGCAACTACATCCTGCTAGACTGCCATTCAAACTAGATGGAGGCATAAAAACATTTTCTCAGATCAGCAGCAGTTGAAGGAATCAACTATCACCAAGCCTGCCCTGCAAGAAGTTCTGAAAGTTCTCTTATAAACAATCACATCATCATAAACATGCCATATATCAGAACACTCTAAAATTTTAGAATGATGGCATCAAAATATCTTCATTCTATAATATCAATAAATGGCAATGCCTTGAATTCACCTATTAAAAGGCATAGAGTAGGAAGGCAGGTCAAAAAAGACAACCCAACCATATGTTGTCTGCAGCAATCCCACCTAACTCAACAAGACAAATACAGACTCAGTGTGAAAGGATGGAAAACTACTATACAAGCCAGTGGACCAGAAAAAAGTGCAGGAACAGCTATTCTCATACCTGACACAATAGACCTTAAAATAAATAAAATGAAAAATATAGGATGGACATTACTTAATGCTCAGAAGATTAGTAAATCTAGAAGACTTAATGATTATTAACATTTATTCACCCAATGAGAGGTCATCTAGATATATCAAATATCTACTGAAAGAACTACAAAAATAAATTAACAACAACACAGTAATAGTAGAGAAATTCAACACCCCACTCTCTCAATTTAACAGATCATCCAGGCAGAAAACCAATAAAGACATAAGGGAGGTAAATGAAGAGATAGATAAACTAGAACTATTGGATATTTTCAAAGCCATTCACCACAAGAAACTGGAATACACATTCTTCTCAGACCAGAGTGGAATTAAACTAATACTTAACAATAAACAAAATATTAGTAAAAGTCCCCAAATATGGACACTCAACAGTACACTCCTTAACAATTACTGGTTCAAAGAGGAAATTAAGGAAGAAATCAAAATGTTTCAAGAGTTCAATGAAAATGAAGACATGAGCCATCAAAATATTTGGGACACAGCTAAGGCAGTACTGAGAGGGAAGTTCATAACCATACAAGCGCACATTAGGAAACAAGGAAAAGCTCAAATAAACAACTCAATTTCACACTTCAGAAACTTAGAAGAAGAACAGAGGAACACTAAAGCAACAAGAAGAACTTAAATAACTAAAGTTAGGGCAGAAATAAGTAACACTAAAAAGAAGAAAACCATAAAAAGATCAATAAAGCTAAATATTGGTTCTTCAAAAGAGTAAACAAAATCAAAAAACCTTTAGCCAGATGCACAAAACAAAAAAGGAAGAAGAACCAAATAAATCAAACTGTAAATGAAAGAGGAGATAGTTCAACAGACACCATAGAAATTCAACTTATCATCAGAGGCTTCCATTAAGAATTATATGACACCAAGTTAGAAAACCAGGAAGAGAGGGGTGAGTTACCAGATACCTACAAACTTACAAAATTAAATAAATATATGAACAGGCAAATCACAGCCAAAGAAATTGAAACAGTTATAAAAATCCTTCACAAGAATAACAGAACTGGACCAGATGATTTTACAAATTGAATTTGACAAAACATGGAAGAGTTAATGCCTCTACTTTCAAAGATTTTCCAAAAAATTGAAGATGCATGAATATTCCCTTCTAGCTTCTATGAAGCCAAAATCAGTCTGATACAAAAAGCAAGGATACAAAAAAAAAAAAAAAAGACAACTACAGGCCGATATCTATGATGAACATGATGAACATAGATGGTAAGATATTAAACAAAATTCTCGTCAACCAGATACAGCAGTATATTAAAAAGATGTTTCATAATGACCAAGCTGGGTTCACCCTAGGGATGCAAGCTTGGTATAATCTTTATGATCAAAACACTATAAAAATAGAAATAGATGGAAAATGCCTAAAGATAGTTAAGTCTATATATAGCAAACCTACAACCAATATCATACTCAATGGTAAAAAACTGGAAGCATTTCCCCTCAGATAAGGTACTAGACAGGGCTGCCCATTATCACCATTACTCTATAACATTGTGTTGGAAGTTATTGCCATAGCAATCAGGCAGGAGCATGGAATTAAAGGGATACAGATTGGAAGAGAAAAACTCAAACTCTTCTTATTTGCAGTTGAAATGATAGTATACATAGAAAAACGTAAAGATTCTAGCAGGAAGCTTTTGGAAATCATCAGGCAATACAGTAAGATGTTAGGCTACAAAATTAATATACAAAAGTCAGTGGCATTCCTTTATGTAAACAGTAAGTTGGAAGAAGAAATCCTCTTATTATAGCAACAAAAACAATAAAATATCCAGTAATAAGCCTAACCAATGAAGTGGAAGACTTGTATACTGTAAATGAGTCACTATTCAAGGAAATAGAAAAAGACATAAAGAAGTGGAAAGATATTCCATGTTCATGGGTTGGAAGAATTAACATCATTAAAATGAATATACTAACCAGAGCCATATACAAATTTAATGCAATCCCCATCAAGATCCCAAACACATTTTTTAGGAGAATAGAACAAATGCTTTAAATATTTATCTGGAACCAGAAAAGACCTATTGTTGACAAAACAATCTTGAGAAGAAAGAACAGAATTGGAGGCATCACACTCCCAGATCTCAAATTGTGTTATAGGGCCATTGTCATCTAAATTGCTTGGTACTGTAAAATGAACTAACACACTGACCAGTGGAAAAGAATTGAGAGCCCGGAAGTAAGCCCCCACACCTATGCATATCTAATCTTTGACAAAGTTGCCTAGACTATTAAATGGGGAAAGCAGAGTCTCTTCAACAAATGGTGGTGTTGGAAAATTTGGGTTGTAATATGCAGAAGAATAAAACTGAACCACTATATTTCACCAAACACAAAAGTAAATTCCAAATGGATCAAAGACTTGGATGTGAGACCAGAACTATCAGATACTTAGAGGAAAATATTGGCAGAACTCTTTTTCACCTAAATATTGAAGATATCTTCAATTAAATCAATCCAATTACTAAGAAGACTAAGGCAAGAATAAACCAATGGGATTACATCAAATTTAAAAGTGTCTGCACAGAAAAAGAAACCACTATTCAAACCAAGAGACCCCTCACAGAATGGGAGGAAATCTTTATATGCCATACATCAGACACAAGGACAATAACCAAAATATGTAAACTCAACAAGAAAACAAATGACCTCATCCAATAATGGAGAGAGGATATGAACAGAATATTCACCAAGGAAGAGAGCTGAAAGACCAATAAAAATGTGAGAAAATGCTCCAAGTCTTTGCTTGTCAGAGAAATGTAAATAAAAACAACAATGAGATACCACCTTATTCCTGTGAGAATGTCATACACCAGAAAAGATTGCAGCAACAAATGCTAGAGAGGTTGTGGGAACAAAGGACCCCTCCTGCACTGCTGAAAGGTCCAATGTCTGTGGAGAACAGTCTGGAGAACTCTCAGAAGACTAGAAATTGACCTACCCTATGATCCTGTAATTTCTCTCCTGGGGATATATCCTAATGAACCCAACATACTTATCCAAAAAGATTCGTGTATAACTATGTTCATAGCACAATTAGTAATAGCCAAAATCTGGAAACAACCCAGATGTCCAACAGCAGATGAGTTGCTGAGCAAGTTGTGGCCTATAAACACAATTAAATACTACTTAGCTATTAAAAATGGTGAATTCACCTTCTTCACTCTATCCTGGATGGAGCTTGAAGAAATTATGTCAACTGAGATAAGTCAGAAACAAAAGGATGACTATGGGATGATCTTATTCGTAGGCAGAAGAGAAAACACGAAGCAGAACTTGGAGTCAAGTTGGTATATTGCACCAAAGTAAAAGAACCTGGGGTGAGCATGTGTGTAGGGGGGGGGGGAGTTAGGGGGGTGAGAGTCTGATCTTATACCAGGATGGCAGAGGAACTAGTGGGTGTTGTACTGTTGTGTGGAAAACTGAGAAATGTTATGCATATACAAACTATTGTATTTACTTTTGACTGTAAAACATTAATCCCCCAATAAAGAAATAAAAATAAGTAAACTAACATTCTTAATATTGTAAAAGAACAAGGAAAAGTGGAAAATGTAACACAGATAAGAAGACATGGCAATAAATGTAGACAGGATGTTGGATGGATTCTGTCACAAAAAATGATGTCAATAAAAATTGACAAAATCTATATAAAATCAATAAAAGTTTATGCACTTTACCAGTACAAATGTATTGATTTTTAATGAATAGACCATGCTGTGTATAATTCTAATATTATAACAAGTTGATATATGAGAACTCTATTATCTTGGCAAGGTTTGTAAATGTAGAATCATTCTTCAATAAGAGGGAAGAGACAAACTCTTTGAGGTGATGGAGATATTCTCATATGTGTGTTCTACAAAGTGAACCACTATGTGGTCCCTTTTGGAAGAGCCATTCTATATGTAACTCTGAAAACTACTGAAATATACTGAATATATACCCTATTCAAGGTAGATTTTATTTATTTATTTATTTAGATTTGTTTATTTTTATAAGAGAAGGAGAAAGAGAGAGAAAGAAACTAGAGCAGCTTTCATCTCTGTCTTATGTGGAGATGGGAAGTGGACCTGCGACCTCATGGATGCAAGTCTCATGTTCTACTACTTCCTGTCTCAAGAAGGTATGTTTTACTCACATAAATTATCCCTCAAAAAAAAACAAAACAACCAAAACCAAAAACCATGATATATGGTTAAATTTTCATCACTTTTGAGCTCTGATAAGGCTATGAGGTACAGTAGAGAATGAAAGTGAAAGTCTCATTCTTACTTTGTCCTTCTATTAAGAGCTTACTTTCAGCAGTTAAAAAGTTGGCAAAGTAGAAAGAGCATTAGGCTTCCAGGTAGGAAGTTCCTGAGTTCAGTTCTTGGCACTACATGTGCTAGAGTGATGATCTAGTTCTCTCTCCCTTTATATCTGTCATCAACCTTTGGAGAAAAAAATGAAACAAAACAAAAACAGGGAGTTGGGTGGTAGTGCAGCAGGTTAAGTGCATGTGGCGCAAAGCGCAAGGACAAGCATAAGGATCCCAATTCAAGCCCCCAGATCCCCACCTGTAGGGGGGTCGCTTCACAAGCGGTGAAGCAGGTCTGCAGGTGTCTCTCTTTCTCTCCCCCTCTCTGTCTTCTCCTCCTCTCTCCATTTCTTTGTCCTAACAACAATGACATCAATAACAATAATTACAAGAACAATAAAACAACAACAAGGGCAACAAAGGGGAAAATAAATTTAAAAAAAGAAAAACAAAACAAAGCACCTCACTTTTAGTAATAAGAGCACAGGCTTTGTTAACAACCCAGTTTGATCCTTGGCACTACATATGCTAGAGTGAAGCTCTGGTTTGCTATCTTTTAAATCAGTCAACATGTAAAAAAAAAACTACAATTTTTTTCTTTAAAAAAGAATCTCACTTTCAATTTAAGAGGCAATCATATTTACCTTAAGTTGCTTTTTTATTTCAATTTTGGATTATGGGTCAAATTTTCATTCTCTGTAATACAGCAGGAATATTTATAAACATTTCAGCAGCTCTGGAACAGTAAACATAGCCAGCAAGGCTACACTGTCACACAGATGCAGTGAGCAAAGGGAAGTCAATCTCTCCTCTGTCTATTCCTCTTTCTGTTGGTAAGAGAGCTGTAACCACAAGAATCTTACTCTAAATAACCTGGTGGCTCTTTAAGATAATGGAAGAACAGGATGAATATGGGATGATCTCACTCTCAGGCCGAAGTTGAAAAACAAGATTAGAAAAGAAAACACAAGTCGAACCTGAAATGGAATTGGAGTATTACACCAAAGTAAAAGACTCTGGGGTGGGTGGGTGGGTGGGGAGAATACAGGTCCATGAAAAATGATGAATGAAATAGTGGGGGTTGTATTGCTAAATGGGAATCTGGGGAATGTTATGCATGTAAAAAAAAAAAAAAGAAGTAGAAACGCAAAAAAAAAAAAAAAGATAATGGAAGAACAACCTAAAATTATGTTTAAATTCTATTTTTATGGCAAAATATTAAACATAGAAAAACAATCCTAATTCCATTCTGACATCTCTAGGCAGATGACTTCACCAATCTGTCCTAGAACCTCACCTCTCCAGCTCCCTACCACACTGGGGAAAGATAGAAAAAGTTTGGGGGTATGAATCTACCTGCCAACAGCCATGTCCAACAGAGAAACAATTACTGAAGCCAGATCTCCCACCTTCAAGCACCCTATAAAGATTTTTTTTTTGCCTCCAGGGTTATTGCTGGGGTTCGGTGCCTGCACCACGAATCCACTGCTCCTGGAGACTAATTTTTTTCTTCTTCATTGCCCTTGTTGCTTTATCATTGTTGTGATTATTATTATTGTTGCTGTTGTTGTTGTTATTGATGTCATTGTTGTTGGATATGACAGAGTAAAATTGAGAGAGATGGGGAAGACAGGGGGAGAGAAAGATAAACACCTGAAGACCTGCTTCACCTCTTGTGAAGCGAAGCCCCTGCAGGTGGGGAGCTGGGGCTTGAAGAGGAATCCTTATGCTGGTCCTTGGGTCCTTGCACTTCATGACATGTGTATTTAACCTGCTGTGCTACTGCCCAACCCCCTATAAAGAATTTTTAAAACTTGATAAAAAATTTCCCCTATAGATACTCATATTTTAAAAAGATTATGGTGTATAATTGTTGGTCTGCTTCTAATTCTGCTTCTAAGACCCCTTCTGTTTTGATCATCATGTTAGGTTTCCTTGCATTGCTTAAGGCTGTGGTCTATTTACATAATCACTGCTTTACCTGAGACCCACCCTGTCTACAGGGCATTGGTTTAGTCCTCACTGATTTGTGCTCTTTTTCCACTCCGCCCCCTCTCCTAGTCACATCCTGTTTTCCGCCATTTAATCCACACTGGTTCTTTTCCTTCTCCTCACCCCCTATCCTACGTACTTCCTCTTCCTGACACTTGCACCTTAGGAGATATAAAGGACAGGATTTTCTAATGAAGAGAGATTAGATTGATTGCACTGCATTCTCGCTCATCAGTAAAGATGGAACTGCGTTCCCAGCTCAGCCATAGTCATCTCTCTCCCACCCGCAAAGCTAGCACGGCAGTATAATGAGAAATTATTAAATCCTCCTTCTACCTGTTCACTTTCCATTATAGAAGATCAGTCTACAACTCTAAGTATCAAACTGACTCATCCTTTGAAGCAAGAATTCTATGTTGCATAATATTCTATATTCTAATACCTTATCTATATTCTAGTACCTTATCTGAGGGGAAATGCTTCCAGTTTTTCACCATTGAGTATGATATTGGTTGTAGATTTGCTATATATAGACTTCACTATCTTCAGGCATTTTCCATATATTCCCATTTTTTGTAGTGTTTTGATCATAAAGATATGTTTAATTTTGTCAATGGCTTACTCTGCATATATTGATATAAGCATGTGGTGTTTGGTCTTGCATTTATTGTTGTGGTGGATCACGTTGATGGATTTACATATATTAAACCAAGCTTGCATCCCTGGGGTAAACCCAGCTTGGTCATTATGAACAATCTTTTTAATATACTAATGGGGGACCAGTGAAATAAAACATGGTATCCCCCATTAGTGGGCATTTAGAGTGTTTGCAGGATTTTATTCATTCAAATAATGCTCCTGTGAATTTCTTCATACAGGTCTTATTTTATACTTCTGCAAGTATGTCTGGTAAGATAAATTCTTACAATTGATTTTCTTAGATCTATGTGTCTGGCTACTGTTTATTTTGACAGTTATTGCAAAATGACTTTTCACTGATGTATATCCTCCACTCTTATTTATGACTGAGCCTGCTTTCTCAGGCCTGCTTCCTGTATTGTGTGAACCTGTCGTCCCATCTTGAAAAACAATTATCACACATGCTGTTGAACACTATTCTGTATGTTCAAGTGCTTAATCTTCCCTCTTCTTGTCTGTTTATATCCTTGGTCCATTTGTTTTTTTCTATTACATTATTGATCTTTTGCTTTTGGATTGTGGGAATACCTTATATGGTTAGGAAACCATCCATTTGTGCTAGTTGTTGCATTTTTTTTTTCCTTGTATGCTTGGTATTTTTTTAATGCATTCATGGTATATTTTTGTTACGCAGAACATTTTTATTTTTGTCATAAAATTTATCCATAGCTTCTTTTATGGCTTTATGGATTTGAGGTTACATTTGATAAGGCATTCACCATGTCAATAAAAGAATATCTACTGTTTTCTTTGATTTTGTTTTGGTTTAGTCTTTACTTATTAAAAAGATAAAGTAGCGTAGGACTCCAAATGAACCCTTCTTCCAAACTACATCCTCTTCTGAATTATCCTGAGAGTGAATCTCTGCCCTCCCCACCACACTTATAATGGGACAGACAATTTCTTGAACTGTTTTTGACAGTTTGCAAAATTGACTTTTGTAGTAACTGCAACCTCCAAAGATCGCTTTCAGACTTAACAGCTGAGGAACTAAGGCCTACATGTCAGAACATCAAGAAAGACTCATTTTGCCCAAGCTCTCTACCCACTGAGCCAAATTTACAGGCAAGGCAACTTGAGTCAACTGGTAACCCTGGTACCTAACCATGACTATGAAAACACTGCACATTTGTACTTTCATTTCCCACAAGGCCCTAGTCAGATAAGAGTTCAAACTGCCCTCTTCTTTTCCAGAGGGTGAGTTTCTCCAGAAAATGTGATCTTCTCTAGGTGTTCCACTAGAGGGTGCTTCAACTATACATATTTACATATGCATAAACACACCCTATGCTTGTGTGGGTTGCCCACACATAGGCCAAGCAGCTGCTTTCTCATATACTCTTTATGACATGGGAGCATGACTAGATTTTAAATTCTCTCCACTCCTTACACACAAGGTCAGGTGACCTTCCCAAAGGTTTACCTCCCAGTGAGCCTCTAGATAGAAATTAAGAGTGTGGGAAATGAGTAGCTACCAGAATGGAAGCTGGTAACAATAAAAGGAAAAGAGACTCAAGAGTTGAATTTTATTCCCTCCTCTCTTACCCTGGAAGAGGTTTGGTGGGAAGATTTGGAGTTTCCTTTGAAATACAGTGAAAGAGGAAGCTAATGTTGAATTAAAACTCATAGTGACCTGTTCAAAGTCCTGGAGTTACATATAGAGCAAGATGGGACCAGAAGGGGAAGTGGGTCAATGTTTGATGTGAGTTGAGGTCCCGGAGGGGTCAGTAGGGAGGGGGTAGGGGTAGGGATAATAAGTATTACTGATAAGTCAGCAACTTGGGACTGGAAATCACTAGAGAAATGATGAAAAAAAAGTGATTAAAAATTTTTTTTTTCTGGGGCCAGGTGGTGGCACACTTGGTTGAGTGCACTCAAGACCCAGGTGCACAGGGACCCAGGTTCAAGTCTTTGGTCCTCACCTGCAGGGGAAAAGCTTTGCAAGTGGTGAAGTAGTGTTGCAGGTGTCTCTCTCTCTGTCTCTCTCCCTATCACCCCCTTCCCTCTTGATTTCTGACTATTTCTATCAAACAAAATAAAGATAATTGAATTTAAAAAAAAAAATTCCATGTAGTACATGAATTAAAGAAGAGGATTAAAATGTTTACATTTGTCTAAAAGTCGAAGTTGAATAAATAAGAAGCTTAGAAATTAGGAGTCTGGTGAAAAGAGCCTAAAAAATTATAGCAAGGTAGTGCTAGGACTGTGGCTAAAAATAAAGGCAGCATCAATGAGAGACAGTGAACAATTTTTCACTTTGCTGTGTGTTAGAGCCATCCAATACACAACACACTTTTATAAATCCTTTTAGCGTAAAGACCGGCTTAAGGATCCCAATTCAAGCCCCTGGCTCCTTACCTGCAGGGGAGTCACTTCACAAGTGGTAAAGCAGGTCTGCAGGTGTCTCTCTTTCTCTCCCCCTCTCTGTCCTCCCCTTCTTTCTCCATTTCTCTCTGTCCTATCCAACAACATCAATAACAACAGTAATAATAACTACAACAATAAAAACAAGGGCAACAAAAGGGTATAAATAAATAAATTAAATTAAATAAAAATGCTTCTAAAAATACTTTTAAAAAGTACTTGTGAATAAACTTTTTTTGATTTTTTTCAAATGACTCCAATATGCAGCCAAATTGAAGAATCAATTAGCTAAAACAGTGGTTCTCAAACTTGTTTGAGGATGAGAACCACTTGGAGGGCTTGTTAGAACACATACTGCTGGTCCTCAGCACGCAGGCCAGCCTGCAGAGTCAGCCTAGGGTAGACATCCCAAATGAACACTTGAAATGTGGTCAGTACAAACTGAGGTAGGTGGTAAATTAATTCCAGATTTTGTATTGAAATTATAAAAGGCCACTATAATATATGATATTGCCTTCATGTTAAAATAGTATATTGTATATAATTGGTTAAGTATGTCATTAAGTGTCATTTCTCCCACTTCTTGCCTTTTAAAATGTGACTACTTGAAAAATTTTAAATTACATAAAGGCTCACTTGGTATTTTCATGGAACTGTGGGGTTTAGACTAGGATTTCACCCAGTGTTTTCCTTCAACTACCTGCATAAAAATGACCTGTCTTGCTTGTTTAAAAGATAGTTTCCTAGCCCTGAGTTCCAGATTCAGATTTTCAAAGGTGGGTCAGGACATTTGCTTTTTAGTATGTGCACTCAACCAGGTGTGCCACCACCTGGCCCCAAAATTTGCTTTTTAAATGGCTCCTTAGTTGAACTTGATCTGCACTACGTTGGGCTAACTGCTGACTTATGTGACCATAAGATGGATGGAGAAAAAGAAAGTCTGTTTAATAATTTGTTCTGCTTTATATCTTAATGATTTTTTCAGACACCAAGTTGTAGATGCTACCATGATATCACCTGACTTCCCTGGACAGCCAAACCCACCAATGTATCCTGGAAGGCTGCCCCACTAGGGAAAGAGAGAGACAGGCTGGGAGCATGGATCAACCTGTTAAACCCATGTTCAGTGGATAAGCAATTACAGAAGCCAGACCTCCCACTTTCTGTACCCCATAATGATCCTGGGTCCATAGTCCCAGAGGGTTCTTCTTCTTCTTCTAGCGTTTGCCCTTCTTCCGTAGCCTGTCAACAGCGTCAGGTTGAGCCTGATGTCTGCTTGTTGCTGGCTTTGAAAGTGACTGGGATCCATGTGGATTCAGTCGGCTAGGAAGGATCGTCAGTTTCCCCAATAAATGGGTACTCACGGGATGCACCATGAGAAGGTCGATCCAATGCATCCCCAGAGGGTTAAAGAATAGGAAATCTGGGACCAGGCGGTGGTGCACCAGGTTAAGTGCACATATTACAGTGCACACAGTCCCAAGTTCAAGCACCTAGTCCCCACTTGTAGGGGGAAAGCTTTACAAGTGGTGAAGTAGGTGCAGGTGTCTCTCTGTCTTCCTTTCCCTCTCTATCAACCCTACTCCTCTCAATTTCTATCTCTATCCAATAATAAATAAATAAATAAATAAATTTAAAGAAAAAGAATAGGAAAGTTATCAGGGGAGGGGTTGGAATATGGAGTTCTGGTGGTGGGAATTGTGTGGAATTGCAGTCTTCTATCCTACAGTCTTGTTGTTCATTATTAAATCAATAGTAATAACAATAAAAGTTAAAAAAATAAAAATAAATAAAGTCTGTTTAAGATTCATGTATTAGTGGCATGGTCTAACACACAAACAAGGACTCAAGAAAAAACATTAAGGACACACCATCTTCATAAATGCAGTACAGCTAAGGGTCGACTCTATCTGGGTTGATTAAACTGGGAAAAGAAAATGTGGAATTTTGCTACTCACAATGTGGACCTTTGAGCTACAGCATCACACTACTTGTGAATTTATTAGAAATGCAAATTTTAGATATCACCTCTAACCTGCTGGCTCAGAGTCTGCATATTAACAAGAACTTCAGGATGACTGAATTGCACGTGAGAAATTTATTTTATTTTTTGCATAGCCAGGGCCCCACATATTTGCAATTGATTTCACCACTATGGGCTATTTTATCTTTTCTTTTTAAATTATTTATTTATTTATTTATTTAATTTATCTTGGACAGAAGCAGAGAAAGAAAAGTTAAGAGGGAAGTGGGAGAAGGAGAGGTAGAGAGATACCTGTAGCACTACTTCACCACTTATGAATTTCCCATCCTACCCCACCCGTGCAGGTGGCAATCGGGGTTTTAAATCCAGATCTTTAAGCATAGTAACATATGCACCTTACTAGGTATACCACCACCCAGTTTTTCAGAGAGGGAGAGGGAGAGGGAGAGGGAGAGGGAGAGGGAGAGGGAGAGGGAGAGGGAGAGGGAGAGGGAGAGGGAGAGGGAGAGAAAAGACAATACCATGCCTTTCTCCAGCGCGATAGCACTTTCAGTATGGTGCCTGCGCTCAGCTGGACTGTGCACATGGTAAGGCACACATCCTTCCCAGTGAGCTCCCTCTCCAAACTGGATAATATTTTTAGTGACTAGGGAGGAAGCATAGCTGATAAGAGTGTAAAACTTACATATGCAGGGAATTGGGTTTTGTCCCTAGCACCATATATGCTGGAGTATAGCAGGATTCTGGTTTCTCCTTCCTTTATAAGGTAAAAATATTTAATTTTTTGCAAGATATTTGAGGCATATTTTATAAATCAAATAATTCACCAGTTTCAAGTGTACAATTTAACATATTTAGAAAATAGCAAGTTTTCCAGCCATCATCATAAGGGTTTTTAAACATTTTATTATTCTATTAATGTTCCTCGTGCTCATTTACTATGAATTCCAGTTCCTACCGTAATCCCAGGAAACCACTGACTTACTATCTTTATAGATTTGCCTTTTCTGTACATTTCATATAAATGGAATCACACACTATGTGGTCTCATATGACTTGCTTCTATCATTTAGCACAGTTTTGAGGTTTGTTTATATTGTGCATGCATTAGCTCTTCATTTCTTTTTATTATCAAATAGCATTTCATTACATGTATATGCCCTACTTTATCTGTTTTTCAGTTGGTAGGAATTTGTTTTCCAATTTCAGTATGATTAGGGAGCCTTTGTCTAGACGTGCATTCATTTCTCTTGGTTGAAGTGGAGTAACTGGATTAAATGTGATGGCAAATTGAAAAGCAGTATCCCAGGACATTGTTGACAAGTGTCACAATGAGATAACCCCTATGAAATGGAATATACATGATCTAGAGAGGTGCTTGGGTCTGAGTGAGTCTTAGTGCTATTTAGTTACTTAGTTATTAATACTACCAATTTTATGACAATGAGTAATCAATTTGCTTAGGTCTGTGAGATAGGATTGTAAACCCTACTTCATATGGTTAGTGTAAAGATTAGTGAGAAATAGGGTTTACCTTTAGATGCTGGAGTTAGGGGAACCTAAGTAGAAGATGAATCTTGTGATCTTTTAATGATTTGGGGCAAGTTACCAAGTCTCTTAAAGTTTCAGTTCCCACATCTGTAAATGATAGATAATGCCACTCTCCTTATGAGGCACACTTGCGTTAGTTTGCTTTGGTGGTAAACCAAAAGTTTCTCATCAGTGAATGAAATAGTCTTGACCAAGTCGCATGTAACTAATACACAAATAATGCAGTGCCAAGTGCAGGTTACATACCTAGGATGCTAAATTTTCATTTTGAGATAAGCAAAAGCCCACTTTTTGCTTACAGGCTTGAATTAACTTATGGACCCCTTGAGAATCATAATATAGTTAGTAGTCAAAGGGTCCTGGGTCAGTGAGTCTGCCTGGTGATTTCTTTAAGATAATTCTAGTAATAGCTTTCAAGAGGAAGGCAAATCTTGTCAGTGTTTCAGTTCACCTGTTATCTAAACATGTACATGCATTTTCTTGTTCTAATTCAATTAACTCTTAAAAAATGCAAATACACATAGGCACTGCAATGCCTAGTAGGAGTTTCTACATATAAGCTTTTCCTTCCTTACATGAGAGCCAGTGATATTGACAGTCCTTGCTCATTCTTTCTGTTCAAGTGACTAGAAACTAACACAAATGCCTCTGTGATTGTGTCTTTTTATCTCTCTCTTTCTCTGGAGGCAGAAAGCCTTACTGTTGTCACCCTGTATCTCTGCTGGCCACAGTGACACTACACTCTGCCTAAATTCTGAGACTCTGCTCACTGGAGAAGCAAGAGTATATCACTCTTCATTTCCCACTGAAGACCAATGTATTGATCTATTAGAGCTGCCATAGCAAATTACCTTTGATTAAGTGGCTTAAACGATAGAAATTTATTTTCTTGAAGTTTTGAAAGACTGGAAATCCAAAGTCAGGTTTCAGCAGGGCTTGATCTTTAGTGATGACTCTGCCCTGGCGACATCTCCAAATACAGTTAAACTGGGCAAAGGTCTTAAGGTTTTAACAGATGTTTATGTGTGTGTGTGGGGGGGCACATTCAGTCCATATCAGTCTTTTGCTAGAAGGGTAGTTTAAGGTAATCCTATTGCTTGTGAAATACAACTGTTTTGGCTTCTTGAGGGTGGGGAGATGAGAGTGCTAGAATGAAAAGCATCTGTTTAAAGGCACTGCAGTTTATAAGTTAGACTCAAGCAACTAAGTCCCAAATCATTGTGTTCACAGGGGAAAAATGATCACCATTGCAGAAAGGAAGGCTGAAAGTCAAGGCATGGCTATCATTTCATCTTTTAAAAAGAGGGAGAAAAGCAAAAGCCTTCCGAGGGCACTGATTACTTAGCTTTCATTGTCTTTGCAGCTGTAATCATAAAGCTGTCTCTCGGCATTTAGCAGAAGTATTAAAGTGTATTAGATCTCTGCTGGGGCTTAATGACAACAGGAATCATCCCAATTCAAAAGGCAATTATTTATCTGGTGACCTTTTGCAAAGTGGCAAGTTTTCCTTCAGGATTTTATGCAGCAAATGATATTTCCAATAAACTTGGGGCTCTCCCCTCCCCCATCAATTGTTGGTATTTGAATGTCATGGAACTAAAAGCTGTGAAATTAAACCTGCTGTGTGAGCTATGGAAATAGGGAGCTGAAATGAGACTGTAGGTCCCTCTCATATGATATTAGTGCACCATTATGCTACAAATTATGGGAAACATCATCAAACTCCAGGCCTAATGGACTGCTGTAATGATGGAAGTGTGTGCTGTTGAGCATGCAGTGTTTGTTTGGAAGGGTTAATGTCAGCTAATGCAGCCCCACCACAATTGCTGGGTCATGCTGGAGGACTCTTTGTATTCACTTCCCCAATTTTCACCCCAACTGGCAGTGAAATCAGAGACAATTTTCTTGGCAATATGCACAGATCTGAGGGCAAGTGGATGAGGCTGGCACCAGTCCTTTACAATATGCAGACTGCTGGGATCTTTTTATCTCTTGGTTTAAAGGATCAACTACAGTTTTCAAGCACATGGTTTAGGGAACTGCACTGTGTCATTGTTATCAGTGGTTACTCTCACTGAAAAGAGTCTACCATTATCATCCATGACAGAGAGAGAGAGAGAGAGAGAGAATGCTATGGTCAGCATGTTTTAAAATGTAGGTTTTACTATTATTTATTCAAGTGCAGCAGGATCAATAGATCAGATGATGACTACTATTGAAAAGAGAGCTCTTGAAACTCACAGATCATCAGAAAAACAGGACACAGACAGAAGCATCAAGGTCAGCCAGGGTAAAAGGGGTGGAGGGGGTTAAGAATATGGGCAAGAACTTTTACACATGGTTTCCACAGGATAAAATAACTGGCCCAGGGAGAAGGGGGTTGAGAATTAGCAAGTTTAAACGAATACAGTGACTTCTGTACCATAAGGGTTCTTCCTAAATGTCTGGTGTCTGTTCCTGCAATGATTAGCGCAAGTGTAATGAGGTAGAGAGTGTGAGGACTTGACAAAGGAGGTAGTTGGGATATGGTCTCTGGATTAGGGGATTTGCACATGAAAGGTATGCTGGAAGGTTAGTCCTTTATTACTTCTAGGAAATGACTTGCTCTAGAGATCTGAGTTTTTCCTGATTCACCAAGATTCCCAGATATCAAAGTATCAGAAGTGCATTACTAATATAGAGAGGAGTGACATGATGTACATTAAAGTCCACAGCTTATCTAGAGGAGAATGATAATTAAACAGAAAACACTGAGATTTCTGGTACCTACACAATGAATAATTAGTTTCAGGGGGTCTAGAATTGGCTCCGCCGGTAGAGCACATATAGTACCTGGGTTCCAGACCCCAGCTGCCACATGACAGTGCCTGCAGGAATGATGCTTCATGAATTAGTAGTGCATATTGCTGTGTCTCTCCTTTCTCTGAAACTCACCTTACCTCTAGAGGAAAGAACAAAAATAGCTTCTGAGAGTGACAGCATTGTGACTGAGACCCAGCAATAATCCTGATGACACTGATAATAATAATCATAATAATAGTTTCAGAAAGGGGAAGAGACCTAACGATCACATTGCCTTCTTATAGAGATGAAGGCATCAAGACAAAGAGAGAACTGGTTACCTACTCAAAATGACCAATCAGATAACTTCATTCTTTATCTAGCTCCTCTTATTAGTTAGTATTATAAGCTCTATCTCTGTTTTCCACATAGCTAACAGAATTCCAGAAACTGGCCTTGAGAAAATTCACCAATTTGTCAGACCAAATTTCAGATCACATAGACCAGAGGATACCTGGATCTCCTATATGAAAAACTATGACCTCTTTCTACAGAGCGTACATAGAGAATTTGTGAGAGTTTCTTGAGAAAGTCAGAGTTCACCTGCAATCTCTCCACAGCTCCCATCTTACTGCTACTTACACTTAAAAAGCCTCCTTACTGCCTGAAATATTAAGATGTCGTCTTAAAGAAATGAGTCTGTGATCCATCCTCCTTGGTCTAACCAGGTTTTTCTACCAACCTGATTAAAGGTAGTTTTTCTTGATTAATTTACCACTTTTAAAATCACTTTATTGAGGGGTTAGTAGTTTACAGTATGGTTGTTGACACATGGGTATGATTTCTCATCTGTTCATAGTAGGTGTCTGTAGAATACTCTCCCCCACAGCTCTGGTCCTTTTCTACCATCATATACCAGGACCCTAACATCCTCTCCACTTCCTGTCCCTCCTTCTCCAGAGTCTTTTGCTTTGGTGTAATACACCACACTTATTCCAGCTTTCATTTTGTATTTTCCTGTTCTGTCCTTGTTTCTTGAGTTCTAAGTATAATTGAGGCCATCTTGTGTTTGTCCTTCTTGAGCAGCAAATTCCAAACCTTCTTTTGGTGACACTTTCTGTACCAATGTGGCCAGTTCACTACTTTCACTACTTTTCAACTTTATGTTTCTGGATCTACACACACACACACACACACACACACACACACACACACACACACACACACTTCTCCATGCCTTCCATCTCCAAACAAGTATATTCTATGCAACAAATCAAAATTTTCTCATTCTCATTTCTTGCTTTTTCTTCTTTCCTTTTGTATGCTTTTGGTGATTAGGGTCTTCTATATGTGAGTCATGTGTTCGACTATTAAGCTACTTTCTCAACCTTGGATTTCTCATTCTTTTGCCCAGTTTCTTAGGTATGTCTTACAAATTTATAACTGATCCATTTTTCTTTGGGTCAGTGTTAGAAACAAGAGAAAGCATTTTATGAGAAGAGATGTTATGACAAACAATGTTGGGAAGCACTATTTCAGAGAAATGAGTTCCAATCAAAATAACCCTTGTGACATGAGTTTCAACCTAACATTTTTCATAAACTCATTCCAGGCCTTCACAGTAGTTTCATAATATGATGTCAGATCTGTAATTTTCTCTTTGACTTTACAATAACCACCATTTAGAGACTCCTTTTTTCTGCCAAATCTTCTTCTTCTTCGAGTGTTTGCCCTTCTTCTGTAGCCAGTCAACAGGTCAGGTTGAAAGCTGTCAGGAGCTGCTTGTTGCTGGCTTTGAAAGTGACTGGGATCCATGTGGATTCAGTCGGCTAGGAAGGATCGTCAGTTTCCCCAATGAATGGGTACTCACGGGATGCACCACGAGAAGGTCGATCCAAATGAAACTATACAATAAAATATGCATATCTAGAATAAATTTTAATATTAATTTTCAGTGGAGTTTCAGATTTATAGTACAAGTCCTTTCCTCTGGATCAGGCTTCCTGGTTGGTGAAGAGTTTTCTTAGTGGTTCTTGACCTTGAATGTACTTTAGGATCACCTGGGAACACTTTCAAACTACCAATATCAGAATCCTTCTTCTCCAGATGTTCTGATGTAATTGACCTGGGCTGGGGTCCAGAAATAAAGTAATTTTAAATACTCCCCAGGTGATTCTAATGTGTATCCAGGAGTGAAAATCACTGAGTTATAAGACAAGTATGACTAATTAAAATCAACCATCAGTGATAGAAGAAGTTGCCCCTAAGAAGCTACCTTTAAGAAGAAAAATCTACAGTCCTAAAATATGGAAACCACTAGCCCATTGGTTTCCTAATTCCAAAAAGGAATAATATTCCCACTACTTAACATAAAGCAGCTGATCTCACACTCTGCAGCATCTGTTAGTGGTTCTCTATTACCTCATAATAAAAGTAAAGGTCTGTAGCATGGCTGTTCTGGGTACTGCTGTTCCATGAACAATAGCTCCCCAATTTCATCCATTTTTTATCTTCAAAGATACTGTAGTCATAGATTTGGATAGATCACAGTCAGGATAGCTTGCCTATGCTCCACAGTGTCTGATGTTCACAGGGAAGACTCAAGATCTGGTTTGACAATGTGAGCTACAATCATCCAAAAGTGTTTTCATTAGAGTACTTAAAAGCTGATGCTGGCAGTTGCTTGGGACTATGTCTGGGGCTGTTGACCTGAGCAACTATATGTAGTTTCCCCATGTAGCCTAGTAGTCTGAGCATCAATATGATAGTTTCAGTCTAGTTGGATCTCTTAGCTAGTGACTTCAAAAAGAAGTGTCACTCTGATCAGGGCAGAAGTGGTGTTTATTTCCCTAGCCTAGCCTCAGAAATCACATAGTTCCTTCCCAAAGTATGTTAATTATCAAGGAAGTAATAACCCCGCCCAGATTCAAGGGAATGGGACTTAAGCTCACCTCTAATAGGGTCATTTTGTAGAAGAACAAATGAGATAAGAGATATACATAGGGGGGCAGAAGGTGGTGCACCTGGTTAAGTGCTCACGTTACAGGGTATAAGAACCCAAGTTAAAATCCCTGGACCTCGCCTGCAGAAGGGAAACTTCACAAGTGATGAAGCAGGGCTGCAGGTGTCTCTCTATCTCCCTTTTCTTTCCCTCTATCTCCTCCTCCCCTCTCAATATCTCTCTGTCTCTATCCAATAATATATATACAAATATACTTATATATGTATATTTACATATATATAGAGAGAGAGAGGAGAGAAGAAGGGAGATGTATTTTGTGTCTTGAGACCAATTTTCTTTTTAAAAATTTCTTTATTGGGGAATTAATGTTTTATATTCAACAGTAAATATAATACTTTGTATATGCATGACATTTCTCAATTTTCCACATAACAGTCCAACCCCCACTAGGTCCACTGTCATCCTTTTTGGACCTGTACTCTCCCCAGAGTCTTTTACTTTGGTGAAGTACACCAAGTGCACTTCAGATTCTACTTGTATTTTCTCTTCTGATCTTGTTTTCCAACTTCTGCCTGAGATTGAGATCAACCCATATTCAACCTTCTGTTTTTGACTTATTTCACTTAACATGATTTCTTCAAGCTCCATTCGAGATGGGCTAAAAATAGTGAAGTCACCATTTTTAATAGCCGAGAACTATTCCATTGTGTGTATAGACCACAACTTGCTCAGCCACTCATCTGTTGTTGGACACCTGGGTTGCTTCCAGGTTTTGGCTATTACAAAATTGTGCTGCTAAGAGCACAGCTATACACAAATCTTTTTGGATGAGTGTGTTGGGTTCTTTAGGATATATCCCCAGGAGAGGAATTGCAGGACCATAGGTACGTCCATTTCTAGCCTTCTTAGAGTTCTCCAGACTGCTCTCCACAGAGGTTGGACCAATTGACATTCCTACCAGCAGTGCAGGAGGGTTCCTTTGACCCCACAACCTCTCCAGCATTTATTGCTGCTACCTTTTCTGATGTATGACATTCTCACAAAAGTGAAGTGGTATCTCATTGTTGTCTCTATTTGCATTTCTCTGACAATCAAAGATTTGGAGCATTTTTTCATGTGTTTCTCAGCCTTTTGGATCTCTTCTGTGGTGAATATTCTGCCCATGTCCTCTCCCCATTTTTGGGTGGGGTTATTTGTTTTCTTGTTCTTGAGTTTGGCAAGCTCTTTATATATGTTGGTTATTAGCCTCTTGTCTGATGTATGACATGTAAAGATCTTCTCCCATTCTGTAAGGGGTCTTCTGGTTTGGGTAGTGTTTTTTTTTTAGCTGTGCAGAAGCTTTTAAATTTGATGTAGTTCCTTAGGTTTATACTTGCCTTAGTCTTCTTTGTAATTGGATTCGTTTCACTGAAGATGTCTTTAAAATTTATGCAGAAAAGACTTCTGTTAATATTTTCCTCTAAGTATCTGATAGTTTGTGGTCCTTGATCTACCTGGAATTTACTTTTGTGTTGGATGAAATATAGTGGTTCAGTTTCATTCTTCTGCATGTTACAACCCATTTTTTCCATTTTTGCAACACCAATTGTTGAAGAGACTCTCCTTTCCCCATTGAATAGTCTGGGCACTTTTGTCAAAGATTAGATGTCCATAGGTGTGGGGGTTTATTTCTGGGCACTCAGTTCTATTCCACTGGTCAGTGTGTATTCATGTTCTAGTACCAAGCAGTTTTGATTACAATGGCCCTATAATACAATTTGAGATTTGGGAGTGTGATGTCTCCAGTTCTGTTCTTTCTTCTCAAGATTGTTTTGGAAACTTTAGGTCCAGATAAACATTTATAGTATTTGTTCTATTCTAAAATATGTGGTGGAAATCTTGATGTGGATAGCATTAAATCTGTGCATGGCTCTGGTGTATTCATTTTGATGATGTTAATTCTTCCAACCCATGAACATGGAATATCTTTCCACTTCTTTTTGTCTTTTTCTATTTCCTTCAGTAGTGACTCACAATTTTCAGTATACAAGTCTGTCACTTCTTTGGTTAAGTTTATTCCTAGATATATTATTGTTTTTGTTGCTATAGTAAAATGAATTGATTTCTGGATTACATCTTCTTCCAATTTATTGTTTGCATAGAGGAATGCCACTGACTTTTGGATGTTAATTTCATAGCCTGATATCTTACTGTATTGCCTGATGATTTCCAAAAGATTCTTGATAGATACTTTAGGTTTTTCTATGCATACTATCATTTCAACTGCAAATAGAGCAAGTTTGACTTCTCTTTCAATCCCTTTAATTCCTTGCTCCTGCCTGATTGCTACAGCAAGAACTTCCAACACCATGTTGAATAATAATGGTGATAGTGGGCAGCCCTGTCTAGTACCTGCTCTAAGGGGAAATGTTTCCAGTTTTTCACCATTGAGTATGATGTTGGCTATAGGTTTGCTATATATAGACTCCACTATCTTCAGTAATTTTCCATCTATTCCCATTTTTTGTAGTGTTTTGATCATAAAGGGTTGTTGTATTTTGTCAAAGGCTTTGTCTGAATATGCTGAAATGACCATGTGGTTTTTGGCCTTGCTTTTAATGATGTGGTGGATCATGTTGATTGATTTATGTATATTAAACCAACATTGCATCACTGGGATAAACCCCACTTGATCATGATGAACAATGTTTTTAATATACTGCTGGAATTTTGTTCAATATTTTAGCATCTATGTTCATCAGAGATATTGGTCTGTAGTTTTCTTTTTTTGGTGTGTCCCTGTCTGCTTTTGGTATCAGACTGGTGTTGGCTTCATAGAAACCAGAATGGAGTATTCCTGTGTTGAGACCAATTTTCAACATGGCCTCTTCACACTAACAAGTAGTTCTCAGACACCAGTAGAGTTTCCAAGAATTCACTTCAAACTCAATGTGGTCTACCTAGAGTATCATATTCTACGGTCTCTAAAGACTGTCCTCTTCTTCTGACAGCAGTATCAAGCTCAGATTACTATTTCTGCTTGCAATCACCTGGCTAAAAATCAGAGGTTCACAGGATACCCTCCTCAAGTGTGATTGATTTGTTACATCTCATTACAGAACTCCAACAAAAAAAACAAAACAAAATTAATTCATTGTGTCACTGACATAGTGTAAAAGACATAACTTAGAAACAGTCAGTTGAAAGATATGCATAGCAGAAGATAGAGGGAAATAGTGTAGAACTTCCCAGCTCTCTCCAAAAAAGGGACCTCCTGTTCAAGTTTCCACATGTTTACCTACTTGGAAGGTCTCCAGAATCCCAGACTTTACTGTTGGTTATTAAATCACTGGCCATTGACAATTGAACCCCTCTCCTCAGAAAATTGGAGGGAACATGAAGGGACTAAAACTTCCATTCTTTATTCATAGTTTGTTTCCCTGGCAACTTGTTCCCATCTCTAGGTGTTTCCCCCAATGTCATCTCATCAACATTACAATAAAAATAATTTTCACTCTACATCTCTGGGAATTCTGTAACTTGTGGGGGCTTCTACTTACAAACTACAGATGAAGAACAGATATATTTTGGACATTGTAAAATATATTTTGGATATTTGACTTACTATATATGCATTTCTTATTTCTTATATATCACAGTATTGCAGGAGATATTATCAGAGATATTTTGTCTTTTCTCTTTTGTCATTTTTAGAATTTCACTATTTAAAGCTGGGGCTGTCTTTTTCAGATAGACAGAAAAGCAGAGAGAGGGAAAGAAACCACAGCACTGAAGCTTCCTTCAGTGTAGTAGGAGTAATTTGAAAACTGGGTCCCACACACGACAAAGAAGCACACAATTAGGCAAGAGACTGGCATACTTTAACGATGACTCTTTAGTCACTATCAGGCCATCCCATCAGCTGGAGCCCTCAGGACTTAGGGAGTTCTAAGATTCCCAAATAGACATGATGGGCCTAGACCTCAAATAAATCCCTCTCTCCATTGTTACCAGTCATCTCTATCAGAAACAACAAAATAGACCCCTTTGTGGGCCCCTATAGGACCTTACCCTTAACATGGATCAACAACGGTAGAGAATGTTCCATCCTCCAAACGGAGGCTGGACAATATACTCTATGCTACACCTGAGAAAGATGGGTCCTGATACTGGGACAGTTTGGAACTTTCCTACTTTCTGTTTGGTGATTAGTTTGTCTTAGTTTGTGAATCGTTGTTCCTGAATAAAGAAATACAGCTTCCCTGCCCAGCCGTGTGTCTGGTCGTCTCTGTTACCCGCCCGTGAAGCTAGCCCGGCCAGCTGGAGCCGTCCGAATTTTAACAACACTACTCATGACCACAGAATGTGAGCTCAGATCTACAGGGATACAGAGGTCACATAGGCTCCTAAGCTGAATATGGGCCCCAGATCACATCAAATCGATGGGGTTTGCAGTCAACAATATTTATACACTTTTCCCATGTTTGGGAGCTACTCTCTCCCCTGGTCCAGCTTTCTGGTCCTTTTTTTCCAGCCATGACATCATCTCCCCAGACAATAACTTGGATCCACCTGTATATCAGATTTCAGGCTCAGGGAAAACAAAACAAAACAATAACGTAGTATAGCCACAGGCCCTTTGGAATATAACAAAAAATGCCTACTAGATATCCCCAACTTTTCATCTGCACTATTCCACCCTTTAGGTTCATGATTGGCCAACAATTTATCTTTGTATGTTAACTTTCTTTTCAGCCACCAGGTTCCAGATGCTAGCATGATGCCGGCCAGACTTCCCTGGAGAGACAACCCCACCAATGTCTCCTGGAGCCCCACTAACTCAGAGCCCTGCCCCACTAGGGAAAGAGAGAGACAGGCTGGGAGTATGGATCAACTTGTCAATGCCCATGTTCAGCTGGGAAGCAATTCCAGAAGCCAGACCTTCAACCTTCTGTATTCCACAATGACCTTGGTTCCATACCCCCAGAGGGTTAAAGAATAGGAAAGCTATCAAGGGAGGGGATGGGACCCAGAGTTCTGGTGGTGGAACTGTGTGGAGTTGTACCCCTGTAATCCTATGGTTTTCTCAATGTTTCCTTTTTATAAATAAAATTTTTAAAAAGACAAAAAAAAAAAGAACACTATTAGTTGGTTTTGGAAAGTAGAAATTACTGCAATGGCATATAAGACCCTGCAACTGATATAGGACAATCAGGTACCCTGCCCAGCACCACAGTAAGCCACAAGTCTGTAATCAGTCTTTTGCATAGAGAAAATTGACTTTATTGTACAAGCTGAATCCAGAATGCCTTTTGCTCTAATCAGGCTTCCTTCCTATCAGTAATGGCTACTTTTTTTTTCTTTATTTGGGGGTTAATGATTTATAGTCCACAGTAAAATGCAGTAGTTTGTATATGTGTAACATTTCTCACTTTTCCACATAACAATTCAACCCCATCTAGGTCCTCCTCTCCCATCATATTCCAGGACCTGACTTCTTCCCTCACCTCAGAGTCTTTTACTTTGGTGCAATACACCAAACCCAGTAAGTTCTGCTTTTTTTTTGGTGTGTATGTGTATTTTTTTTATTTTCCAACTTTTTATTAATATTAGTGATGTAATAATGATCAATAAAATTGTGGGATAAGAGGGGTACAATTCCATACAACTGTCACCACCAGAGTGCCATATCCCACTCCACCCCCCACTGAAAGGCTCCCTATTCTTTACTCCTCTGAGAGTATGGACCAGAGATCTCTATGGGGTACAGAAGGTAGGAAGTCTGACTTCCATAATTGCTTCTCTGCTGGACATGGGTGTTGATCAGTTGATCCATACCCCCAGCCTGTTGGGAAATTGTGAGCATGTGGTTGAGCTTGGCAGGGCTTGACTTGAGGGGACATCCATCCTCTCCCTGCCCCCCAAAGCACCCTACATTCCATGCTACTAATGGCCTGGCCCTTTATTATTTACATATCAATCTCCTGCCTTGTCTTAATAATGACTAAAGGTCTCCTTTCTAAGTCCCTGCAGGGTGTTGCTAATTCCCACTGGTTGAATCCCTAGCAATGGTTGCTAGGGAGGTTCTACCTTTCCAGCCCCTCCCATTTTTCTTGCCCCTCTCCTAACTATGTATGGATGGTGAAGCCACTTCAGGCAGGCTTAGCTCTTCTGGGTCCCCAGGGAGGGGAAATGGCGGTTGTGTAGGGGGAACGGAATGCCAGCCATTGCAGTTTTTTGGCTCCACGTGGTTTTAACCAGGTGCCTACGCACCAGACTCTGGGGCGCCCACATGAATAAAGATTTGTATTGCTACCATCACAAACTTGGTTCCTGGGTTATCTCTCCCTCCCGAGATGCTAGCTGACACCAGCCTGTTTCTATCTTTCCCTAATAGGGTAGGGTTCTGGGGAGGTGGGGTTCTAGGACATTTTGGTAAGTTTGTTTGCCCAGGGAAGTCAGGTTGGTGTCATGGCAATGACTGCTTTTTCCATACTTGTCAAGTTGGGAGAAGATGAAAAAATAGGACTTGCATTTTTCTTATCATTATTTCAGGTCACCTTATTGGGGGGGTGGGGATACCAATTGCTGAAGCTAAATTTAAAACATTTCATCAAACCCTGGCCATTCTCCTCACAGTCATACTAGACAGCCCAAACCCAGTCATTTTGGGGACTTTATTTCACAACTATTTCTCCAGCATTAATTTTGGCATCCTTTATTTAGTGCTCTCCTAGCCCATCTTTTTTTTAATGTTTCTCCTTTATCTTCTTTTTGAATATTTAATTTAATTTATTTTTAATGAGAAGAAGCCACAGAAAGGAAAACCAGAGTACTGCTCAGCTCTGGATTATGGTGGTGCTGGAGACTGAACCTGGAACTTCAGAGCCTCAGGCCCCAGAGTTGTGCAATAATCATCATGCTGTCTCCCCAGCCCTATTTCCCCTTCCTTTATAATGATGATTTCGTGCTCAGCCACTTCCTCTACCTGATTCTCAGCCACTCTGTAGAATGCAGCTTAAGTATTGTCTTCCCAGGAGTACTAATGCTCTGCTGGGTGCTCATTTTCTGGATGGAGACTTCTCAGTGTCTCTGTCTCAGATATCATCCTCTTCTAACTGGCTGCTGTGTGGTCAATCATACCTTCCCCTGTTGGTATGCTTCTGGATTCTGCTTGTGAAACCTTCTGTTTTTTTATCATCACATTGGGTTCGCTTGTGTTGCTTGCTATGTGTTCTGTTTGCATGTCCACTGTTGGCTGGGCAAGCCCCAGCCTCCGGGATACTGGTTTGGTCTCGCCCCCACCCCTACCCCCCCACCCTACCCCCACCCCCGCCTCTGGGACATTTGGTTTAGTCATAGCTGGTTCATGCTTCTTCCTTCTCCCCATCCCTATCATAGGTATCTCCTTGGTTCATGACTCTTCGCAGGAGGAGAGGGATGCAGGACAGCATTGGATTGTGATTAGATTAGATTAGATTGGTTTGTTGAACCGCATGCCCGCTGGTGAATAAAGATTGAACTGCCTTCTCAGCTCAGCCATGAATCTCTGGTCGTCTCTGTCTCCCACCCATGAAGCCAGCTCGGCAAAAACGACATTCCCCTACCCTCCTGAGTGGTCCAGCTTCTTTGGGGCGAAGGGTCTTTTACTATCTCCAGAATTTACCTGTATTTGGCACATAGTAGGTATTCAAATACTGTAGCTTTCATTCTTTAGTTTTTATTACTGTGGGAAGTATTTATTTTATAAAACTAAGATTAGAGCTGAGTGGTGGCATACGGTGGTGGAATGCACATGTTACAGTGTACAAGGACCTGAGTTCAAGACCTCAGTCCACATCTACAGAGGGAAAGCTTCATGAATGGTATAGTAGTTCTGCATGTATCTCTTAATCTCTTTCTATGCCCCCCATCAGTTTTTCTCCATCTGTCTCTACCCAAGAAGCAAATAAAAATAAAAGGAAGTAAAAAAACAAACTAACTAAGATTAGAAACTGACACTTCCTGAAATTAGTGCAGCCTAAAATGTCCCTAGCCATGACCACAGAATGCGAGCTCAGACCTACAAGGATGCAAAGGTTACACAGGCTCCTGCAACAAATGTGGGCCCCAGATGAAATCGATGGGGGTTACAGTTAACAATAATTATATACATTTCCCATATTTGGGAGCTACTGTCTTCCCTCATCTAGCTTTCTAGTCCTTTTTCCAACTCTGACACCATCTCCCCAGACAATAACTTTGGTCCACCTGCATGTTAGCTGTCAGGCTCAGGCAAAAACTAGTAAAGTCATGGACCTGATGGATTATACCTAAAATAGACCTACTAGCTTTTTCCAAAATAGAGAACCCCAAATCTTCATCTACTATATTCTTGCCTTTAGGTTTCTGATTATTAAATAATTTGTTCTATTTTATATCTTAATGCTTTTTCAGACATCAAGTTGCAGGTGCTACCATGATGCCAACATGACTTCCCTGGGAAGACAACCCACCAATGTCTCCTGGAACCCCCACCTCTCCAGATTCCTGGCTCACTAGGGAAAGAGAAAGACAGGCTGGAAGTATCGATCAACATGCCAATGCCCATGTTCAGTGGGGAAGCAATTACAGAAGCCAGACCCTCCACCTTCTGCACCCCATAATGATCCTGGGTCCATGTTCCCAGAGGGATAAAGAATAGGAAAGCTTTCAAGGGAGGGGATGGGATATGGAGTTCCAGTGGTGGAAATTGTGTGGAATTGACCCCTCTTCTCCTATGGTCTTGTCAATATTTCCATCTTATAAATAAATTTTAAAAAAGCAAGTGACACTTGTCCCCTATACTTGCTATGTTTCTTCAGTACTTGAAAGGCTATTGATTCAGTGAGGACTGGGCCCTGACTTGAGGTTCTCCTACTTTACACCAAAGCTGACTTATTTTGTAGCCAGAGGTAGCCATTTACATCTCTCCTGGCCTCTTACTACCATTACAAAAATGCCTCCCTTGAGTGTCAGTGACTAAATTTGTTAATGTTGGAGAAGTGCTCAGAAGATGGAAGGACCTAAATGTTATTAATAATAATGGTGGGAAGATTGATTATTCATTTCCACAGCACTTCTCCAATTCAGTCCATGCAAAATTGGAAATTGGTTGTGTTAAATCGGCTTACCTGCTCCATTTGGCCCTGTCAGGAAAATCAGTGAGACACACATGAATATTCTCTGTACATAGTCATTTTCAAAGTTAGACAATCATCAATATTTATTGTACGTGCTTATGGATAAAATGTATTAATACTTAACACATGATAGCATTAAGGTATTATTAAATGCATTTGGCCCAGAAAATTTTGAAGCTGTATTTTGGCTTTAAATTACAAAGAAAAATCCATATTTTTAATGAGATACATGGGTGTGTTTGCAAGGCCTTCATTGGAAAGGTCTGTGGAATCTGAAAGCAGAAACCAACTTCTAAATGGTAAACACACTACTCTGTGTCTTTATGTCTGCTTAGCAGTTACAGAATTATAATACCATGCTTCTAGAGAGTTCCTGGCTTGTAGCAATAGTCAAGTTAATGGCAGAAATGGAAAATTCCCAATGAGGGAATCAGTGAGCTCTGCTTATCCCCACCAAGACTAAAGGCACATATTTCAGGAAGACTCATTGGTCACAGCATAGTTTGAAGTACTAAGCTGAATTCCAACAATACAGGAAGATCATGGGGACCAAGAGACCATGGAAAGAGCACTGAGGGGCTGGAAAGAGATACCTCACTGAGTAGGGCGCACACCTTGATGTGTGTGGTCCTGCACCACATGAATGTGCTATGGCACTGGGTGGGGAAGCTCCAGTGCTGTGGTATCTCCTTCTTTATCTGTCTCTATCTGAATGAAAAAGTCGGCCTGGAAAGGGTGAAATTACATATATAAAAAGACTTTACTCTACAAAAATACAAAGATCATTAAAATAGGAACTGAAAAATACATGAATCCCTAATTCCATTTTAGTTACTAGGCAGCTTTGTGATTTTGTGACATAACTTCATCTTTGGGTACCTGGTTTGTAAAATACACTAGATGTTGCAAGCCCTTCCCTGTGTCTTACTCACAGGAAGTGTATCAGTGTCATCATGCATTTGATGTATGAGGCAACCACATTTACTTCTATGAAATATCTACATCCTGGGGAGCTATCAACCAACTCACTGAATTTTTTCCATTTGTCAAGAGTTAAAGTGACTGATGCTTCTAGATATGACCCAACTATGCCCAGAGACTATTTCTGTACTGTGCACATCTGTGCTCAGATATAGCACCATACATAGAACTAGAGCTGGAAATATTTTTCTTTTATTTTTTTAAACATTTTATTTATTTATTAATGAGACAGATAGGAGGAGAGAGGGAAAGGACCAGACATCTTTCTGGTACATGTACTGCAGGGGATTGAACTCAGGACCTCATGCTTGAGAATACAATGCTTTATCCACTTCGCCACCTCCCAGACCATGCTGGAAATATTTTTCTATAAAGGGTTAGATAGTACTATTCAAAATTATTATTCAGAAGTAGAACCTGAAAACAGAAGTAGAACCTGAAATGGAATTGGCATATTGCACCCAAGTAAAAGACTCTGGGGTGGGTGGGTGGGGAGAATACAGGTCCATGAAGGATGATAAATGACATAGTGGGGGTTGTATTGTTAAGTGGGAGACTGGGGAATGTTATGCATGTACAAACTATTGTATTTACTGTTGAATGTAAAACATTAATTCCCCAATAAAGAAATAAATTTAAAAAACAAAATTATTATTCAAATGTATTTCTTTATTTATGTATTTATTCATTTATTCTTTTTTGTGACCAAGGTTATTATGGGCTCAGGGCCTGCACAAGTCCACCATTCTTTTTATTTATTTATTTATTTATTTATTTATTGGGGTTAATGATTTACAGTTGACAGTAAAATACAATACTTTGTACACGCATAAATTTTCTCAGTTTCCTACATAACAATTCAACCCCCACTAGGTCCTCCTCTGCCAACACGATCCAGGACTCAAACCCCCACCCCAGAGTCTTACTTTGGTGCAATACACCAAACCCAGTCCAAGTTCTGCTTAGTGTTTTCCCTTCTGATCTTGTTTTTCAGCTTCTGCCTGTGAGTGAGATCATCTCATTTTCATCCTTTTGTTTCTGACTTATCCCACTTAACATAATTTCTTCAAGATCCATTAGGGATAGCATGAAGAAGGTGAATTCACCATTTTTAATAGCTGAATAGTATTCCATTGTGTATATAGACTACAACTTTCTCAGCCACTCATCTGCTGTTGGACATCTGGATTGCTTCCAGGTTTTGGCTATTACAAAACTGTGCTGCTATGAATTTAGGTACACACAGATCTTTTTGGATAGGTATGTTTGGTTCTTTAGAATATATATCCCCAAGACTGGAATTGCAGGGTCATAAGGTAGATCTATTTCTAGCCTTCTGAGAGTTCTCCAGACTGCTCTCCATAGGGGTTGGACCAATTGACAGTCCCACCAGCAGTGCAGGAGGGTTCCTTTGTCCCCACAACCTCGCCAGCATTTGTTGTTGCAATCTTTTCTGGTGTATGTCATTCTCACAGGAATGAGGTGGTTATCTCATTGTTGTCTCTATTTGCATTTCTCTGACAATCAATGAGTTGGAGCAGTTTTTCATATGTTTGTAGACCTTTTGAATCTCTTCTATGCAGAATATTCTGTTCATGTTCTCTCCCCCTTTTTGGATGGGGTCATTTGTATTTTGTTGCTGAGTTTGGTGAACTCTATATATTTTGGTTTTTATCCTTTTGTATGATGTTTGGCATGTAAAGATCTTCCTCCCATTAGTCCACCGTTCTTGAGGACTATCTTTTAAAAATATTTTATTTACTTTATTTTTATGAGAGAGATACAGAGAGAAAGACACAGAGAGAAATGACAGAGCACTTCTCAATTCTGGATATGGTGGTTCTGGGGACTGAACCTGGAAGCTCGGAGTTTCATTCATGAAAGTCTTTTCCATAACTATTATACTAGCTCCTTAACTAATTTTCTTTTCATAGGTAGAGAATGACACACACACACACACACACACACACACAGAGAGAGAGAGAGACAGAGAGAGAGAAGGAAAAACATAGCACTGCTTTACTGCTCATGAAGCTTCTCCTTTGCTGGTTTTCTCATGTGGTGACAAAGAGCTGGGATCTGGTTCCTCTCACATGGTAAATGTATTCTCCACTGAGTGAGTCATTTCCTGACACCCTCCTCCAATTGTAATTTTTTTCTCCTCTTCCTCCTCCTCCTCCTCCTTCTCTCTCTCTCTCTTTGCCATGAGGGTTATCACTAGGGCTTGATGCCAGCATTATAAAACCACTGTTCCTGATAGCAATATTTTTCTTTATTTTATCCTTTTACCTTTTTATTTTGATAGAACAGAGAGAATTTGAGAGGGGAGAGAGAGATAGGGAGAGAGAAAGACACCTGCAGACCTGTTTCACCACTCATGAAACTTGCCCCCACAAGTGGGGAGTAGGGGCTCAAACTCCCATCCTACTGTATGATAATGTGTACACTCAACCAGCGAGTCACTGCTCAGATTCCAGTAAATACTGTATTTATGGTCCCTGATACAAACTGCTCAACTCTACTCAAGAAAATGACCAGAAGAAATGCAGAAATGCCTAAATAAATGATGTACTATCTTCCATAAAGCTTTATTCATGGACACAAGTTAGAGTTTTATGTGTCATATTATTCTTTTGATTTTCTTCCCCAACCAGTGAAGAGTGGTAAAAGTTATTTTTAGTTTGTAGGCAGAGACAGTCAGGAGAGCTGTCCATGGTGATACTGGGAGGAAAGACTACCTGGGGTCTACACTTCCTTTGGAGATGATGGGGTATCTTCTTCAGGGGCACACTGAGGTAACAAAGGTGAGGCTACATGTCTCTCACATCCAGATATAACTTGACTGGGCCCCAGAGACTTTGGCTGATAACAAGCTTCTAGGTTTAGGAACTCAAGAACCAGCTGCTCTTGCCTGGGTCAGAGAAGGAGTAGCGCCCACAGCCTAGAACCATTGGTCAGATCATAGGTAACCTATTGGGCTGGAAGATAGCAAAATGGGACACAAGAGAGGAAAGGACAATAACCACCAGATTCATGATGCAAGGACTTAATCTGTGAGATAGTGAGAACACCCACCTCACTCTTTTACTCATTCTTACTCTTACACCATTTAATGCCAATCTTAACAATCATCAGATGGTACTCCCATTTAAAAACATGCTTATAGACAGATCCATAATAATTCTAAAAGAAACTCCAGGACACCCTGTGGCTGGGTCATTTTGACACACGAAATTCACCATCACCCACCTCCTGAAGATACTAGGCTCCATCCTGTGGGTCTACTTACTTGATCAACATGGATTACATTCTCTTAGGGCTATCAGACTCTGATAGCCTCCAGCATATCCTTCCCAATCTTCCTTGTTAGCCAAAGATATTTATTCCCGTTTAAGAAAAGTAAAGCACCATAAAGAGAATTTTTTCAAATTTCCCAGAGCAACATCAACCCATCTTCTAGTATTTGCCCATACAAATCTGCCTTCCTTATTACTCCTATAGATAAGCCCCATACTCCTTCCCATGGCCAACACTCTACTTGTGCCTACTCCCTAAGTCCTCTTATTACTCAAGTACATCACTCCAGAAAATTTTTTTTGCTTTCATCATAAAACTCTCCCTCTTTTCTAGATTATCCCTATGACATTATAAACACAGGGTTATTTCTCCCATCTTAAATACATACATACATGCATACACCTACTTCATATAGCTTTGAGATGATTCCTTCCTGTGACCAATTTTAATATATTCACTGTCAAAAACCCCTAGGTCTTATTCATTGTGTGAGTTTAAGGACCATGGATAAGCTATCAATCTACAAAATTATTCTCTAGTGTGGACCTCTCTGTTGGACTTCTGGCTATAATACTAACCCATCTACTGGACATCTACCCTTAGATGTTTCTAGACATTTTGAATTTTTTTTCATAAGCTGGAGCTTTTCCCATGTGAAATGTCATCACTCCCAGACTGGATTTTTCATTCAGATAGAAGTTACTGAGATAGAGGGAGAGACAACACAGCACCAAGAGCTGTCCTCAGTGCTTTGACACACTCATGCAGTACCAGAACTCAGTCTTGGGAGAGCTTCCTTGCAAAGCAGGTGTCCTATTCCTCTGATCTGACTTTTTTGTTTGTTTAATGGGTCTTAAAACAAATCTTTAATTTTGCTTTCTCTCGGAACATCTCTTCACTGGTTTCCTAAGACAGCTATAACAAAGTACCACAAATAGGGTGATCCAAATAACAGAAATGTATTGCCTCACAGTCCTGGAGGGTAGAAGTTTGAACTCAGGTTGTCAATTGGAATAGCTTTTCTAAAGGCCACAGGAAATAATCATTTCATGTCTTTTGCCTAATTTCTCTCAAAGTTCTGCATTATTTGCTTGGGAGGTCTCTGTTCTCATCTTCATGCATTCTATCACTGTGAGTCTATGTCCAAGTCTTTTCCATTTTGAAAGGGCTATGTATTTAGCCATATTAGATTTGGATCCATTCTACCACTGACCTCATCTTGACTGATTATGCCTGCAACAACTCTAATTCTAAATCTGAGATACTAGGGGTTGGGACTTCAACATATGAATTTGGATGACAAAATCCTGCCCCTTACTCTCCATCCACAAGAATCCCTTCCTTCTAATAGTTTCATCCCAATATTGGAGTTATCCTTCAATATCCTTTTTGATGTCTATACCTAACATATCAAGTCCTGGTTTCTTTCCCTTTGAAATATACCCAGAATTGGGCCATTTCTCATCAGCATCACTTCTTCTTTTGTTGTGAGCAGCCTTCCTCTCTCCTGCATAGTTTCAGGAGTTTTCTGATTAGTTTACCTGCCTCAACTCTTACCACCCACAGTCTAGCAAATGATTCTCATTAACACAGCAGCAAGAATGATTACTTTTCTGCTCAGGATCTTCCAAATAAGCTCATATATACTTAAGACAAAACCTTGTAAGACCTTGCCCTGTCACTTGCTCCATGAACTCTTTCACTCCCAGTGGCTGTCCTCTAGCTAACAATGAACATGCTAGAATTCTCCAGCCTAAAGTGAATTCTTCTCCCAGTCTTATTCCCTCATTTCCTTCTAGTATTTGCCAGGATATCCCTTTCCAGGTGTGTTTTTCCCAAATACCCTAATTAAAATTGCAACTCTCTGACTTTTATGGAGCTTACTGCTAAAAATGAAACAGGAAGCATTTCTATCCGAGAAATTTTGCTCCTTAGCATAATTAAGCACTTAAATGCAAATTATCTGAGATAATTTTTCCTCAGACCTCTTTGCTTGTCCATAAACAAGAAAATACAAGCAGGTGCTCAGATTGGGTAAATTTTTAACATCATAATTTGTCTTCTTTCTGCAGAAATTCAGCTCAAAACTGCCAGAACACATGGCCATGAACTGGCAGTAGCCAGTGCTGCATGCACTCATAAATCTTGCTCAAGGGCAATGTAGATGGCTTGGCAAACTCATACAATATTCATAGAATCTGGGCCCTTTTTTCAGCCTGGATAGTCTTGCAGCCAGGGGACTTGAGACTGTCTCAAAGGAAATTAAATTAACACCCAAATCTTTGGTATGAGTTAATCTGTGAAATTTGGAATGCTTCTTGCATCATGCATTTCACAGTCTTTGGCATTGTTAGATGTCTTAAAACTAAAATCTCTGCCAACTGAAGAGAAAAAGAGGGCATTTGCTACTCTAAGCACAGTAGAACTTCTCACCACAGGTGCCTTCCACTCCCTCAGATCTTGTTGGCAAATCCCTGACACTTGCTGCTGTTCTCTAGTGGTTTGCTTTGCTCTCTCCTGAGCGCTTGTTATTTTGAGATATTTTTCCCCTTCAAGTCTGTATATTCCCCAATGATTCCTTCTATCCCTCTTGCTCCCACAAGCCACCCTCAATCCCAAGAACCTATAGGGTTTGTGAGGATGAGGGTTTGTCTGAGCTATTTGTATTCTGGGATTTTCTGAAAAACCTTTTCACTGATGCAAATATTGCTGTGTTGCAAATATTGCTCTCCAGGAAAGCATCCTCTGTCTCGGCCATCCCTTTCATAAATTTATTTTATTTTATTATTTAAGAAAGGATTAATGAACAAAAACATAAGGTAGGAGGGGTACAACTCCACACAATTCCCACCACCCAATCTCCATAACCCACCCCCTCCCATGATGGCTTTCCCATTCTCTAGCCCTCTGGGAGCATGGACCCAGGGTCAATGAGGGTTGCAGAAGGTAGAAGGTCTGGCTTCTGTAATTGCTTCCCCGCTGAACATGGGCGTTGACTGGTCTGGTCGGTCCATACTCCCAGTCTGCCTCTCTCTTTCCCTAGTAGGGTGGGTCTCTGGGGAAGCTGAGCTCCAGGACACATTGGTGGGGTCTTCAATCCAGGGAAGCCTGGCCAGCATCATGGTGGCATCTGGAACCTGGTGACTGAAAAGAGAGTTAACATACGAAGCCAAACAATTTGTTGAGCAATCATGGATCCCAAGCTTGGAATAGTGGAGAGGAAGTGTTAGGGAGGTACTCACTGCAAACTCTAGTGTACTACTGCTTTCAGGTATATATTTTGCAGTAGTTTATGGATACGTGTGCACATAAGCTCTCTCTCACAGAAACTGGTGGATATCTAGGTTATGGGACTTTATTAGAAAGTGAACTACCTGAGATGAAATTAGAGTGTACTATAAAAGGAAAGGTCTCACCCGAGTAATGAAGCTGAAGGGTTGTCATTCCACACGTGAAGTCTCTGGACACAGTCTGAAGTGAAGCATGTTGAGGTGGCAATCGTTGCATTGGTTAGGTTGTGATCGGCGGATGCAATATTATTTGGTTTGGATTGGGAGATGCATACGGGAAAGTGGGTCCTATCCAAGGGTTCCAGGACTGGGGGAAGTAGGGGGGGTCTATAGTGGAGATGTGAGGTTCCTGCTGTCTTAGGGTTCAAAAAGACAATTGATAGTTAATGTTATCATCACATTATTTGGTAATTGGGTTAACTTTGAAAAGTCCTTTTGTTATGGTTTGCTGTACAGTATCCAGTATCTTGTATATAGCTGTGCTATTGGATGCTTCTAATCTACTTGGTCTAGGCTTTTGAGACAGTCTGCGTATCAAATACACAGCCTATATATTAAAAGGCTTCAGTTTGTGTTTTGAGAAACTTTGAGACACACAATTGATTTCCCCCCTCTCATATTAATTAACTAGTGATTTATATGTCTACATTTTGCTAGGAGTGTACATAAACACCATTCCCACCACCAAAGGACTGTGACCCATCCCTCCCACCCACTCCCACCCCCCACTGGCCCAGGAAGCTACATGTCTACCCCTCAACACTGGGTTTTTACTTTGGTGCCCTACTTACAATTTGAGCAGGTCCTGCTTTTAGTTTCCGTTTCAGATCTTCTTAATCAACTTCTGTTGATGAGTGGGATCATCCCATACTCATCTCTATCTTTCTGACTTAGTTCACTTAATATAATTCCTTCTAGCTCTGTCCAAGATGGGTCAGAGAAGGTGGGTTCATTATTTTTGATAGCTGCATAGTATTCCATTGTGTATATATATACCACAGCTTTCTCAGCCACTCATCTGTTGTTGGGCACCTGGGTTGCTTCCAGGTTTTAGCTATTATGAATTGTGCTGCTCTGAACATAGGAGTACACACCTCTTTTTGGTTGGGTGTTATGGAGTCCTTGGGGTATAACCCCAGGAGAGGAATTACTGGATCATATGGAAGGTCCATGTCTAGCCTTCTGAGAGTTTTCCAGACTGCTCTCCACAGAGGCTGTACCAATTTACATTCCCACCAGCAATGTAAAAGGGTTCCTCTGTCCCCACATCCTCTCCAGTATTTGTTGCTGCTGTCCTTTTTGATGTATGCCATTCTTACAGGAGTGAGGTGGTATCTTAGTGTTGTCTTAATTTGCATTTCTCTGACAATCAGTGACCTAGAGCAGTTTTTCATATGTTTGTTAGTCTTTTGGATCTCCTCTAAGGTGAATGTTTTGTTCATATCCTCTGCCCATTTTTGGATGGGGTCATTTGCTTTTTTGGTGCTAAGTTTGCTGAGTTCTTTATATATTTTGGTGATTAGTTTCTTGTCTGATGTCTGGAATGTGAAGATCTTCTCCCATTCTGTGAGGGGTCTCTCTGTTTGCTTAATAGTTTCTTTGGATGTGCAGAATCTTTTCAATTTGATGTAGTCCCATTGGTTTGTTTCTGCTTTAGTCTTCCTTGCAATTGGGTTTGATTCATCAAAGATGTCCTTGAGGTGTATGTGGGAAAGTGTTTTACCAATGTTTTCCTCTAAGTATTTGATTGTTTCTGGTCTGATATCTAGGTCTTTGATCCATTTGGAGTTGATTTTTGTTTCTGGTGAGATAAAGTGGTTCAATTTCATTCTTCTGCATGTTTCAACCCAGTTTTTCCAGCACCATTTATGGAAGAGAGCCTCCTTTTTCCATTTAATCCTTTGGGCCCCCTTATCAAAGATTAGATGCCCATAGGTGATGGGATTTACTTCTGGGCTTTCAATTCTGTTCCACTGGTCTGTGTGCCTATTTTTGTTCCAGTACCATGCTGTTTTGATGATGATGGCTTTATAATATAGTTTAAGGTCTGGGATTGTGATGCCTCCATTTCTGTTTCTTTTCCTTAAGATGGTTTTGGCAATTCTAGGTGTTTTCAGGTTCCAGATAAATGATTGTAGTGTTTGTTCTATTCTCTTAAAGAAGCTTGGTGGAACTTTGATGGGTATTGCATTAAATTTGTATATGGCTCTGGGGAGAATATTCATTTTGATGATATTTATTCTTCCAATACATGAGCATGAGATATCTTTCCATTTCTTGGTATCAGTTTCTATTTCCTTGAGTAGCGACTCATAGTTTTCAGCATACAAGTCTTTCACTTCTTTGGTCAACTTTATTCCTAGGTATTTGATTGATTTTGCTGAAACAGTAAATCGGAGTGATTTCTGGATGTCTTCTTCTTCAGATTTAGTGTTTGCATAAAGAAATGCCACTGATTTTTGTACATTGATTTTGTACCCTGATACCTTGCTATATTGCCTAATAACTTCCAGTAATTTTCTACTGGATTCTTTAGGTCTTTCTATGTATACTATCATATCATCTGCAAATAGTGAGAGCTTGACTTCTTCCCTTCCAATCTGTATTCCTTTGATTTCTTTCTCTTGCCTGATTGCTATGGCAAGAACTTCCGAGACTATGTTGAAGAGTAACGGTGACAGTGGACAGCCCTGTCTAGTCCCTGATCTGAGGGGGAATGCTTTCAGCTTCTGTCCATTGAGTATGATGTTGGTTGTAGGTTTGCTATATATAGACTCCACTATATTGAGGAATTTCCCATCTATTCCCATTTTTTGTAGAGTTTTGATCATGAATGGGTGTTAGATTTTGTCAAAGGCCTTCTCTGCATCTATTGAGATAATCATGTGGTTTTTGGCTTTGCTTTTATTGATGTGGTGAATGACATTGATTGACTTATGGATGTTGAACCAGCCTTGCATTCCTGGGATGAATCCCACTTGGTCATGATGAACAATCTTTTTGATGTGTTGCTGTATCCAGTTGGCCAAGATCTTGTTTAATATTTTGGCATCTATGTTCATCAGAGATATTGGTCTGTAGTTTTCCTTTTTTGTTCTGTCCCTATCAGCTTTTGGTATCTGAGTGATGTTGACTTCAAAAAGCTGGAAGGGAGTATTCCTGTTTCTTCAATCTTATGGAATAGCTTAAAAAGTATGGGTATTAACTGTTTCCTGAAAGTTTTGTAGAATTCATTTGTGAAGCCATCTGGTCCAGGACTTTTGTTGTTGGGGAGATTCTTAATAACAGTTTCAATTTCTTTGTCTGTGATTGGTGCATTTAGATTTTGTAGTTCTTCTTGGTTCAGTTTTGGAAGTGCATAGGATTCTAGGAATTGTTCCATTTCTTCCAGATTCTCTAGCTTGGTGGCTTATAGTTCTTTATAGAAGTTTCGCAGGATTCTCTGGATTTCTGTGGTGTCAGTTGTGATATCTCCTGCATCATTTACAATTCTATTAATTTGGGTCTTCTCTCTTTTTTGTTTGGTGAGTCTGGCTAGGGGTTTGTCAATTTTGTTTAATCTTTCAAAGAACCAACATTTGGCTTCATTGATCTTTTGTATGGTTCTTTTATTTTCGATGTTGTTTATTTCTGCTCGAACTTTAGTGATTTCTGTCCTTCTGGTTGCTTTAGGGTTCCTTTGTTCCTCTTCCTCTAAGTCCTTGAGGTGTGCAGTAAGGTCGTTCATTTGGGCTTCTTCTTTGTGTTTAATATGTGATTGTATGGCTATAAGTTTCCCTCTCAGTACTGCTTTAGCTGTGTCCCAAATATTTTGATAGGTTGTGTCTTCATTTTCATTAGTTTCCAGGAACATTTGAATTTCCTGTTTGAGTGAGTCTCTGACCCAGTGGTTCTTAAGGAGCATGTTGTTTAGTTTTCATATTCTGTGTCTTTTAATAATTTTCCATTTGTTGTTAAATGTTAGTTTTACTCCACTGTGGTCTGACAAGATACTTGGGATGATTTCAATGCTCTTGAATTTATTGATGCTGTCTTTGTGGCCTAACATGTGGTCTATCCTTGAGTATGTGTTATGTGGATTTGAAAAGAAGGTATATTCCAGTTTTTTGGGGTGGAGGAGTCTGAAAATGTCCAAGAGGTCTAGTGTGTTGATCTCTTCATTCAATTCTCTTGTATCTTTATTGGTTCCCTGCTTGGTTGATCTGTCTAAGTGTGAGAGTGGGGTATTGAAGTCTCCCACTATTATTGTATTACTATTGATGTATTTTTGAAATTCTTTCAGTAGATGCTTAATGTATTTAGATGGTCCCTCGTTGGGTGCATAGATGTTAATAATTGTTAAGTCTTCTTGGCTGATTGATCCTCGAATCATTATGTAATGTCCTTGCCTATCTTTTATTACTTTATTTAATTTAAAATCTATCGTATCTGTGATGAGAATGGCTGTTCCTGTCCTTTTTTGTGGACCGTTAGCCTGTATGATAGTTTTCCATCCTTTCACTTTAAGTCTGTGTTTATCTTGTTGTGACAGATGGGATCCTTGCAAGCAGCATATGATTGGGTTATGTTTTCTGATCCATCCCCCCACCCTGTGCCTTTTGATGGGTGAGTTTAAGCCATTGACATTTATTGATATTATGGATTTAATGTATTGTAGTGCCATTGTTCTAAAAAAAAATTGTTTGCTCTGATATATTGCAAGTATTATAGTGATGTTCTTGTTTATAAGAGGTCTTTTAGTACCTCTTTCAGGGCCGGCTTGGTGATGGTTGCCTCCTTTAACTGTTGTTTATCTAAGAAGGTTTTGATCCCTCCATCTAGTTTGAATGAAAGTCTAGCAGGATATATTATCCTTGGTTGAAACCCTTTTTCATTCAAGGCTCGATAGATATCTTGCCACTCCCTTCTGGCTTTTAGAGTTTGAGTGGAGAAGTCTGCAGATAATCTTATGGGTTTTCCCTTGTATGTGACTTTTTGTTTCTCTCTTGCAGCCTTTAGGATCCTTTCTTTATCCTTACTTCTTCTCATTGTGACTATGATGTGTCTTGGTGTCTTCAGGTCTGGGTTGATTCTGTTTGGTACTCTCTGGACCTCTAGAACCTTGTTTTCTTTTCTGTTATTCAGGTCTGGGAAGTTTTTTTGTATTATTTCCTGTAGAATGTTTGCTTCTCCTTCCTCTCTTTCTTCCTCTGGCAGGCCAATTATACGAATGTTACTTCTTTTGAGATCATCCCATATGTCTCTGTTGTTGTTTTCAGTGTCTCTCAATCTCTTTTTAAGCTCTTTCACCTCTTTCTTAGTTTTCTCTAACTCATCCTCTGTCTGACTAATTCTGTTTTCTGCTTCTGTTAGTCTGCTTTCCATTGCCTCAGCTTCTTTCTTCATTACAGCTATTTCAGCTTTCAGTTCTCTAATTGCCTCAAGATAATCAGTATTTTCCTTGGGGGTCTCAACTGTTGTTTCCCTAATACTGCCATTCCTTTCCTCCAATGTTGTTTTCATTTCTGTGATTAATAAGTTTATTATTGCTTGCATACTTTTCTTATCTATGGTTACTTCTGGCTGATTTGTAGTTTCTTCTGGGCTCTTGTCTTCATTCATTGGAGTAGCAGTTTTATTTGTTTTTGATCTACCCATTTTTTTTATTTATGTGTTTCTTTCTTCTTTTTTTTATGCTCTGTTGTTCCTCAGTTGTTGTGTCTTGAGTACAAGTAACACTGTACTAAATACCTTTATGACAATTGCACTCACCAACCTCCGGAATTACAGTAGCAACTGAAGTAAGTATTGAAGTAGTTTAATCGTTACCAGTTAGCCAAACAATTTCTCCAGTCCGTGAAAAAATAGTAGCCAAATCCCAGTGAAGAAAGAGAATATCAAGAGAGGATAGCAAGAATAGACAGTTATGCAAATCTACTATCCACCATATATTCTAGGGGTAACAAGAGGGGAAAGGGAACTAGAGCAGAGATACACACATAGAGAGTCCGCTCTGAGTCAGATTTCTTCCCCAAAGTAATTCACAAATTCAGAAAGGCAAAGAAGAAGGAAGAAGTGTATGACAAGATTAAAAAAAAAAGAGAGAGAGAGAGAGACAAGAGAGAGAAAAGGGAGAAGATAAGAAAAAGAGTTGTAATTAAAGAGCAGTGCAAGGAACTTCCCAAATGTGTATCAGTGAATTCAAAAAAGCACCCTGTTTGGTGGTGTGGGGTATCCTGCTAGGAGCTGGTCCCCAGTGACTGCTTGTGGTTGGGGTGGGGTGGGGGGAGGTATGCTTGAAAATTAAAAGGAAGAAAAAAGAATTTTTTCCCCTACTCTAATTCTTAACCCAAATTAAGTTATAGTCATCTCCTTGTCACCGCTATGACACCTTATTGGCTGGCCTGCTAAAGGTAGAAAATCCTATTGTTTCCAGGGGATGTGTTCGAGCTCAGCGGCTAGCAGCTTCTCTGTCCACCATCTTCCGGGAACCCCCCCCCCACCCGAGACTTTTTTAAAGGATTTCTCGAAAATGAAAACTAGCTCCAAGTCCTTTGATCCAATGAAAGCTATACTTAAGAAGTTTGGATCCGCCCTCAGGGTCACGGTGGTCCCTGGAGACTCCCAAGAGAAAACCCCTGAGCTATATTGCTCCCTCTGGGTCCTCTGCTGGCCGCCCAGCAGTGCTCTGCAACCGGCGGAGGAGCCACCTTCCCTGGCGGAGGACAATGCCCGGCGCACCCGCCTTGCTCGGCGCCGCCTGGGAAGTCTGGAGCAGCCCGCCCGCTAGTCCGTGCCACCTTTACTCTAATTCTTAACCCAAATTAAATTATAGTCACCTCTTTGGTGACTATAATTATTGACTGGCCTGCTAAAGGCAGAAAATCCTACCGTTTCCAGATGTGATCAGAGCACACGCTGCTAGCAGCTTCTCAGTCCGCCATCTTCCCGACAATGTCCCCTTTCATATCTTATGGCAAGATTCATGATGCAAAAACTAATTCATACTCAAGAGAGAGGAAGAAACTTAACCCAGTACGAGAATGTAGATTTGGGATTTGAATTCCTGTCTAACTTTAATAATTTTCTCTTTATTATACTATTCAAAATTTCATTTCATTACTTTATTAATATTGCTATTATCATTGACATAAAATATGTTACTTACTTTCTCTGTGAAAACAAGCATCCTTCCTATTTATCCCCTTAGTTCTCAACTGTATCCACTGCTTTCTACTGTTCTCCATTTCTATTTGTTTTTTGGAGAAACAGATTCATTTTGATGAGTTTGATAGTCACTTCTGAAAACCATTTATAACTTTTTTTTTTCAATCCCCAGACTTCTTTCCTTTAACCTTGTACCCTGGATATTACATTGCCTTTGAGACATAGCATATGGATTTGAGCTTGACTTGTCTCTGATTCAAGCCTTTATACACACACACACACACACACACACACACACACACACACACTGAAGTGATGTTGACCAGTGACTTCCTCCCCAAGCTCTGTCACTACATTTCCTCTTATCTACTTGATTTCACACCATCTGCTCCATTAAGAGTGGCTCTCAGTAGAGTTGTCACAAGCATTACAAACCGCTAGCAAAAGCTGTTTAAGCATATTTATATTACATACAAAGACAAAGATTGGATACAATAGCACAATGTGGGTGTTTTCTTGGCAAGAAAGAGTAATGAGCAACAGATGTGGTACATGATGTTTGAGTGTTACAGACTAGAATGACCTGGGCACATCTAAGAGGTGGTATAGTTATGTGGAAATAAAAAGCGGAGACCAAACCACAGTAACTCTGCAAAGTCTACCAGGACAATAACTCTAGGGAATAGGTAAAATCATTAGATGTGAGATACTCAGAAAGGCAATGAATCTTTCTGTGCCTCTGTGTGCTTATTTACAATGCTGATAATACTAGCAGATACATTGCAGGGTAGTAGTAAGTATTAAATAAGCTAATGCAAAGCTCTTAGCTGAGTATCTCACACATACCAATAACAGCTCAATAAATAATAGGAGTTATCACTATCATCTTCTTCCTTTTCATCCATTATGTTATGCGAGATTGAATGTGTGTATTGAAGTTTGCAGTATTTTTAAAGGAAGGTCTACATCAATATAGAAGAAAAATTGTTTTATTTATTTACCCAATGTGCCTAAGAAATATTTATCAAGTGCTTCCCACATGCTAAGCATAATTTCAACATTGAAGAAATAGCAGTAAATAAAACATTAAAAAGTCTTTGCATTTGTGGAGACACTGTTTTAATAAAGGGAGACAGACAAAAAGCCAGGAAAGAAAGAAATGAAACATCAAAATGTGATCTTCAATCTGAAAATACTTAAAACAGGTTGTTCTGATAGTGGCTGGGTTAAGTGATTTCATTTGAATAAACTCGAATGATATAAGATCATCCAAGCTGAGAGCAGAACAGCCCAGACAGCTGTATGGCAAAAAGAAGCTCATGAGTGTGAAGGAGACCATTTGGAGCATAGATGGAGAGAAGAGTGGTGCTTTGTGAAATCAGATAAGTAGGCAAAGGTCAGGGAATACTGACTTTCTAAATAGTAAATAGAGTTTGGATTATATACTAAGTGAGTTTGGCAATTATAGTTGTTAATACTGAATTAACTTAAAAAAATTTTATTTATAAAATAGATATATTGACAAGACCACAGGATAAGAAGAGTACAATTCCACACAGTTCCCACCACCAGAACTCCATATCCCATCCCCTCCCTTGAAAGCTTTCCTATTCTTTATGTCTCCGGGAACATGGGCCCAGGATCATTATGGGGTACAGAAGGTAGAAAGTCTGGCTTCTGTAGTTGCTTCCCCATTGAACATGAGTGTTGATGGGTTGATCCATACTCCTAGCATGTCTCTCTTTTTCCATAGTGGGGCAGGGCTCTGGGGAAGGTTCCAGGACACATTGGTGAGGTTATCTGCCCAGGGAATTCAGGTTGGCATCATGGTAACATCAGGAACCTGGTGGCTGAAAAAGAGTTAAGATATAAAGCAGAACAGATTGTTGAACCTAAAGGCAAGAATATTGCAGATGAATATTTGGGATCTCTGTTTTGGAATAAGAAAGCAGGTCTATTTTAGGTATATTTCACGGAGTTCATGACTTTACTGTTTTTTTTTTTCCCCAGCCTGCCATCTGATACGTAGGTGGACCCAAGTTATTGTCTGGGGAGATGGTGTCATAGTTGGAACAAGGACTAGAATACTGGATCAAGGAGGAGAGTAGCTCCTAAATATGGGAAAAGTGTAAGGATATTGTTAACTGTCACCCCCCTCAATTTGATCTGGAACCCATATTCAGAACAGGAGCTTATGTAACCTCTGCATTCCTATAGGTCTGGGCTCGCATTCTGTGGTCATGACTAGGAACATTTCATGAGTGCATTAATTTCAGGACCCATCTTCCTTGGGTGGTAGGTAGAGTATGTTATCCAACCTCCCTTGATTGAAATGGTTTTACTAAAGTCAACAACCATATTACTAATAAAATACATAGAAAAATGATTTTTAGAAGTTAGGGGGAAAAAAACAGAACAAAACTCCCATCCCTGAAATAAGAGAAATGCATGAAGCCAGTCTCTCGGTCACCTTGGCTCTATATGCAGGTGTACTTTCTGGGACACAGAGAATTAAAGAATGAATAGAGGACTTCCAGTAGGCATGGAAATGGAGTAACAGGGGATAAGATCAGATCCCCCCCACAAACAACAAATAAATACAACAATAAACCTAAACAGAATCCACCAACCACAGATGAGCCTACGGTGGGTGCTCAAGGGGAGAGAAAAACTAAATATTGGAAATTAGAGCTCAGGGCAGCACAATGTAGTGCACCATTTTGCCTCTATGTGCAGTAATCAATGAAATTAGCTCCCAGTGCTGGAAGAAAGTGAAAGAAGCCTACGACCTCTCAATCTCTGATTCAGAGGTTTTAGCTTTCTGAATTTCAGGCAAGGACACACCAAAAAAACAGGGAGTATTTGCCACCATAAGAAAGCCTAATCCTAGAACTAACCCCTCCTCAGTGAAATATATAAAAAAATGAAGTCTATAGATCACAGCATTGTCACCACATGCTGGCTGACAATAACCAGAATAATAAGTGCATAAGAGAAATAGCAAAACTAAATACTTAACCATGCCATATTAGTCATATAGAAATAAAACAGAGTGACCCTAAGAAATTATAGGTGATTGGCCAATAATTTGTTCTGCTTTATATCTTAGTTATTTTTCAGCCACCAGGTTCCAGATGATACCATGATACCAACCTGAGTTCCCTGGACAGATGACCCTACCATATGTTTTGGAGGCCCACCTCCCCAGACCCTGTCCTAGTAGGGAAATACAGAGACAAGATGGGAGTATGGTTCGAACTGCCAATGCCCATGTTCAATGGAGAAGCAATTACAGAAGCCAGACCTTCCATCTTCCGCACCCCACAATGATCCTGGACCCATACTCCCAGAGGGATAAATAATAAGGAAGCTATCAAGGGAGGGCATTGAATATGGGGCTCTATGGTTGTGCACTGTGTGGAAATGTACCTCTCTTATCCTATAGTTTTATCAATATCTGCATTTTATAAATAAAAATTAAAAAAAGAAATTATAGATGTAGAGAGACTATCAGAGAAAGACTATAGAAAGTTCATTATAAAGAATCTCCAAGAATTTAAGCATAGTATAGAGAAACATACTCAAGAATTAAAGGAACTTTTCACTAGAGAAATAAGAAACACAAAGAGATAGAAATCTTATCTAAGAATAAATTTTTCTAAGAACCTAGAAAGCATGAAACATGAACTTTAATCATAATTCAGTAAGTAGTTAGGAAGCATGAAAGAAAAACTTCAAACAGAACTGCAGGGAGTGAAAGACATTCTGAGTGCAGTTCAAGTCCAGGTAGAAGGCTTAGGAAGTAGACTCACACTGGAGGAGAAATAATTTCCAATCTAGAATGTATTTAGTCCACTCAATTTTAAAATGAGGGAGAGAAAAGGCTTAAAAAGAATGAAGCAACTCTCTGTGAAATTGCAGACTCTATAAAAAGGTCAAATGTAAGAGAGATAGAAATATTTGACAATGAGGACAAGGTAAAAGGAACAGAGACCATTTTCAGAGAAATTTTAGCTGAAAATCTCTCTCATATAGGCAATCCTCTGAACATACTTATTCAAGAGGCAGAACACACACCAAGGTACATGAATGCAAAATGACCCATACCAAGGAACATTCTTGTAAAACTATCAAAACTCAATACTAAGGGAATAATTTTTTTGCTATAAAATATTTTAATGTCACTATCCAACATATATTATTAGTTTAGTAATAATAAAGAAGACTCCAATGCATCACATTCTCATTAAATAATGTGTATGAAATCATAAATATAAAGATCATGAAAAGATTGTGTTAAATAATCACTGGAATGTCAAGTCTTTTCTATTTATTTATTTTTCTTTTTTTTCTTTAAGAAAGTATTAATTAACAAAACCATAGGGTAGAAGGGGTACAATTCCACACAATTCCCACCACCCATTCTCCATATCCCACCCCCTCCCCTGATAGCTTTCCCATTCTCTATCCCTCTGGGAGCATGGACCCAGGGTCAATGAGGGTTGCAGAAGGTAGAAGGTCTGGCTTCTGTAATTGCTTCCCCGCTGAACATGGGCATTGACTGGTCGGTCCATACTCCCAGTCTGCCTCTCTCTTTCCCTAGTAGGGTGGGGAAGCGGAGCTCCAAGACACATTGGTGGGGTCTTCAGTCCAGGGAAGCCTGGCCGGCATCCTGATGACATCTGGAACCTGGTGACTGAAAAGAGAGTTAACATACGAAACCAAACAAGTTGTTGAGCAATCATGGACCCAAAGCTTGGAATAGTGGAGAGGAAGTGTTAGGGGAATACTCACTGCAAACTCTGGTGTACTTCTGCTTTCAGGTATATATTTTGCAGTAGTTTATGGATACGTGTGAACATATGCTCTCTCTCACAGAAACTGGTGTATATCTAGGTTTTGGGACTTTGTTAGAAAGTGAACCACCTGAGATGGAATTAGAGTATACTATGAAAGGAAAGGTCTCACCCGAGTAATGAAGCTGAAGGGTTGTCATTCCACACGTGAAGTCTCTGGACACAGTCTGAAGTGAAGCATGTTGAGGTGGCAATCGTAGTGTTGGTTAGGTTGTGATCGGCAGATGCAATATTATTTGATATGGATTGGGAGAGGCATACGGGAAAGTGGGCCCTATCCAATGGTTCCAGGACTGGGGGAAGTAGAGGCTCTATAGTGAAGATGTGAGGTTCCTGCTGTCTTAGGGTTCAAAAAGACAATCGATAGTTAATGTTATCATCGCTTTGCAGGCTGCTAAGGAAAGGAAAGATGTTATATACAAAGGTAGAGCAATCAGGCTTTCATCACACTTCTCTTTACAAATCCTAGAGGCTAGGAGAGAGTGAAATAACATATTCAAAGTACTAAATGAGAATGAATTCCAGTCATAATTTTTGTATCCTGAAAAATTTGAGAATTTGATGAGGGAGAAATAAAGGTCTTTTTAAATATCCAAAACCTAAAGGAATTTGTCACAATCAACTCCACCTTACAAGAATTACTGAATAGAGTCTCATAAATAAGGAGGAAGTCAAGGAATACATATTCTAAATGAGGTGAACAGAAGTATACTAGCACTTAGCACACAACAAAAATAGGGAGGAACAACAAAGCAAATAGAGGAGGGAATTAAAGGAGAAAGCAGTTCTATCAAATGTTTATTGATCAAGATCAACTTTAAAAAGATTTTTTTCCTTTTTATAAATAAAATAAAAAAGACTTTTTAAGGAAATGTTAGTTATTACAATTATGGTAACTAAAAAACAAAGAACATATATTTAAATTAATCACAAGAAAAATCAGTGAGTAATTCATCACAGAAACTTGTCCACATAAAAGGACAGATATAAGCAAATGAGCAAAAAAAATCAGAACGGATATAAGGAAACCACATATATCAGTAATCATCTTAAGTGTGAATAACATAAATTCAACCTCAGAAGACATGTAGTAACTAGATGGATTAAAGAACAGAATCCATTCATTATATGTCTTCAGGAATCATACATAGAAAGAAAAGACAAAAGGAAATTTAATATATGAGGCTGGAGAAAGATACTCCAAGCTAATAACTCACAAAAAGAGGAAGGGACAGCTTATTCTGTTCTCTGATATAACTGACTTTCAAAAAGTAAGCAGAGCCAGAGAGGGACATTATCTAATGGTCAAAAGATCGATACAACAAAAAGATATAACAATAATAAATATATACACATCAAACTCAGGTGTACCCAAACACATAAAACAAATACTTACTGAACTTAATTAAGGGAGAAAAAGAACATTTTAATCTGCCACTCACAGAAAGAGAGACTAAAAGAATAGGAAAACTATCAGGGGATGGGATGGGATACAAAGTTCTGGTGGTGGGAATTGTGTGGAATTATACCCCTCTTATCCTATGGTTTTGTCAGTGATTCCATTTTACAAATAAAAATTATAAAAGTTATAAATTTTACAATATTTAAAATTTAAACAATAAAGAAAAATAATCTACAGCTATACCTCAAGGACACCTTTGATGAAATAAACCCAAATGCAAGAAAGACTAAAGCAGAAACAAACCAATGGGACTACATCAAATTGAAAAGCTTCTGCACATCCAAAGAAACTATTAAACAAACAAAGAGACCGCTCACAGAATGGAATTATATCTTCATATGCCATACATCAGACAAGAAACTAATCACTATATAAAGAGTTCAGCAAACTTAGCACCAAAAAAGCAAATGACCCCATCCAAAAATGGGCAGAGGATATGAACAAAACATTCACCTCAGAGGAGATCCAAAAGACTAACAAACATATGAAAAACTGCTCTAGGTCACTGATTGTCAGAGAAATGCAAATTAAGACAACACTAAGATACCACCTCACTCCTGTAAGAATGGTATACATCAAAAAGGATAGCAGCAACAAATGCTGGAGAGGTTATGGGGACAGAGGAACCCATTTGCATTGATGGTGGGAATGTAAATTGGTCCAGCCTCTGTGGAGAGCAGTCTGGAAAACTCTCAGAAGGCTAGACATGGACCTTCCATATGATCCAGTAATTCCTCTCCTGGGGTTATACCCCAAGGACTCCATAACACCCAACCAAAAAGAGGTGTGTACTCCTATGTTCAGAGCAGCACAATTCATAACAGCTAAAACCTGGAAGCAACCCAGGTGCCCAACAACAGATGAGTGGCTGAGAAAGCTGTGGTATATATACACAATGGAATACTATACAACTATCAGGAACAATGAACCCACCTTCTCTGACCCATCTTGGACAGAGCTAGAAGGAATTATGTTAAGTGAGCTAAGTCAGAAAGATAAAGATGAGTATGGAATGATCCCACTAATCAACAGAAGTTGAGAAAGAAGATCTTAAAGGGAAACTAAAAGCAGGATCTGATTAAATTGAAAGTAGAGCACCAAAGTAAACACCCTGTGGTGAGGGGTAGACATGAGGCTCAGGGCCGGTGGGAGGTGGGGGTGGGTGGGTAGGATGGGACACAGTCTTTTAGTGGTGGGAATGGTGTTTATGTACACTCCTAGTAAAGTGTAGTCATATAAGTCACTAGTTAATTAATATGAGTGGGGGAAAATTAATTGTATGTCTCCAAGTTTTTACAACACAGACCGAATCTTTTTAATATATAGGCTGTATATTTGATAAGCAGACTCTCTTAAAAGCCTAGACCAAGTAGATCAGAAGCAACCATTGGCCCAACTATTTACAAGATACTGGGTACTATACAGCAAACCCTCACAAAAGGACTTTTCAAAGTTAAGCCAATTACCAAATAATGTGATGATAACATTAACTATCGATTGTCTTTTTGAACCCTAAGACAGCAGGAACCTCACATCTCCACTATAGAGCCTATATTTCCCCCAGTCCTGGAACCTTAGATTAGGATCCACTTTCCCGCCTGCCTCTCCCAATCCATATCAAATAATATTACATCAGCCGATCGCAACCTAATCAACGCAATGATTGCCACCTCAACATGCTTCAGCTCAGACTATGTCCAGAGACTTCATGTGTGGAATGACAACCCTTCAGCTTCATTACTCGGGTGAGACATTTCCTTTCATAGTATTCTCTAATTCCATCCCAGGTGGTTCACTTTCTAACAAAGTCCCAAAACCTAGATATACACCAGGTTCTGTGAGAGAGAGCATATGTTCACACGTATCCATAAACTACTGCAAAATATATACCTGAAAGCAGAAGTACACTAGAATTTGCAGTGAGTACCCCACCCCCTAACACTTCCTCTCCACTATTCCAACCTTTGGGTCCATGATTGCTCAACAATTTGTTTGGCTTTGTATGTTAACTCTCTTTTCAGCCCCCAGGTTCCAGATGCCATCAGGTTGCCTGCCAGGCTTCCCGAGACTGAAGACCCCACCAATGTGTCTTGGAGCTCCGCTTCCCCAGAGACCCACCCTACTAGGGAAAGAGAGAGGCAGACTGGGACTATGGACCGGCCAGTCAACGTCCATGTTTAGTAGGGAAGCAATTACAGAAGCCAGACCTTCCACCTTCTGCATGCAACCCACAATGACCCTGGGTCCATGCTCCCAGAGGGATAGAGAATGGGAAAGCTATCAGGGGAGGGGATGGGATATGGAGATTGGGTGGTGGGAATTGTGTGGAGTTGTACCCCTCCTACCCTATGGTTTTGTTAATTTATTCTTTCTTAAATAAAAAACAAATTTAAAAAAATTATAAAAATTATAATTTTTGTAATATTTAAAATTTAAACAATAAAGAAAAATAATCTGTTGGAAAATAGTGACCTTCAATGAAATCATAGGCAAAATGGACCTTATTGATATATACAGAACTCTCCATGCCAAAAGAAATGAATACACATTATTCTCAAGTACACATGGAACACCAGTATTGACCATATGATGGGCCACAAAGATAGCCTAAACAAATATGTAAATATTAAAATTATAGAATGCATCTTCTCAGACCATAAAGGCATAAAACTAGAAATCAACAAACAAAGGAAAAGAAATTACCCCCAAAGTCTGGAGACTAAACAAACTGCTTCTCAACAATATATTGGTAATTGAAGAGATTAAAAAAAGAAAAAAACTAATTACCTTGATACTAATGAAAATGAAGAAAAAAGCTATCAGACCTTTTGGGATACAGCAAAAGCAGTCCCGAGAGGGAAGTTCATAGCAATACAGGCCTACATTAATAAGCAGAAGAATTCACTAATAAACCATCTAACAATCCACTTAAACTAACTAGAAGTGGAGCAACAAGGAGACCCAACAGTCAGTAGGAGATAGAAAATAGCTAAAATCAGAGCAGAAATCAATGAAATAGAAAACAAAAAGACAACGAGGAAGATTAATGAAACCAAGAGCTGGTTCTTTGAAATGAAAAATTAAATACATAAACTACTAGCTACACTCACTAAGAGAAAAAGAAAGAAAGCTATGGCAAAATCACTCAGAAATGATGGAGGAGATATTACAACTGATATGGTAGAGATACAAAAAATTATGCGAGACTATTATAGATGTCTGTATGGAACTAAAGGCGACAACGTGGAAGAAATGGACACATTCTTAGAGTCATACCAACTGCCAACCTTGACACAAGAGGAAGTGGATGAACTTAATAGGCCAATTACTAGTAAATAAATTGAAATGGTAATCAAAAGCCTCCCCAAGAGCAAAAGCCTTGGTCCAGTTGGCTATACTAATGCATTTTATAAAACATTCAAAGAAGAACTAAGACCCATCCTCCTCAAACTCTTCCATAAACAGGAAGAGGGAACACTCCCAAACACATTCTATGAGACTCACATCAGCCTGATTGCCAAAGCAGGAAAGGACTCCACCAAAAAAGAAGACTATATACTTATAATCCTTGATGAACATTTATGCAAATATCCTCAACAAAATCTTGGCTAATAAAATCCAACAGCATATTAAGAGAATTATCCACCAAGACCAAATGGGATTCATCCCTCAGAAACAGGGATGGTTCAATATACACAAGCCAATTAATGTAATCCACCATATCAACCACAACAGCAACAACAAAAAAGATAAAAATCACATGATTTAATCAACTGACACAGACAAAGCATTCAACAGGCTTCAGCACCCATTATGATAAAAGCCCTCAAGAAATTGATAGTGGAAGGAAAATTCCTCAACATAATAAAGGCTGTATATGACAGACTCATGGCTAATATCATAGCCAATGGAGAAAAATTGAAAGCTTTTCCCTTAAAATCAGGAACTAGATAAGGATGCCCACTCTCACTACTTTTATTGAGTATAGTCCTAGAAGTCCTCAACATCTCAATCAAGCAAGAAAGAAATATCAGAGGAATCAAAATAGGAAAGGATGAATTTAAACTATCATTATCTGAAGATGATATGTTGATATAATTAAAAAACCTTAGAAGCTCTGCCAAGAAACTACTGGAAATCATCAATAAGTTCAGTAAAGGAGCAGGTTATAAAATCAATACCTACAAATCTGTGGCACTTTTCTATGCAAAAGATGGGTCAGAGGAAACAAAACTAAAGGAAGCAATCCCACTTACTATTGAATCCAAAAAGATTAAATACCTAGGATTTAAATATAACAAAGGATGTGAAGGAACTTTTCAAGGAAAACTATAAAACACTATTAAAAGAAAAAGAAGATGATATAAAAATGGAAGAACATTCCACTTTCTTGGATTGGAAGAATAAATATCATTAAAATAGCAATTATTCTAAAAGAAGTCTATAGATTCAATGTACTCTATTACAATCCAAAAGACATGTTTCAAGGAAATTGAACAGCTTATTCAAATATTTGTGTGCAACTTTTAAAAAGCACAAGTAGCAAAAGCAATCCTGAGGAAAAAGAAGAAAAATGAAGGCATCCCAGTACCTGACTTCAGTTTATACTACAAAGCAGTAGTAGTTAGAACAGTGTAGTATTGGAACAAAAATGGACATATGTATCATAATAGGATAGAGTCCAGAACTTAACCCACACATGTATAGGTACCTCATATATGACAAAGGGGCCTAATCTGTCCCTTGGGGAAAAGAAGGTCTCTTTAACAAGTGATATTGGCAGAACTTTACATCCACATGCAGAAAAATAAAACTAGACCACCAACTGACACCATACACCAATATTAACTGAAGATGGGTCAAAGATCTGGATATTAGACCTGAAAGTATAAAATACATGGAAGAACATATAAGTGAAACATTTCATGACATCAACACTAAAGATGTATTTGGAGATTTCACCCCATGGGCAACGGAAACAAAAACAAGCTTGAACAAAAGGAACTATATCAAATTAAAATGTTTTTATATGTACAAAGTAAACTCCATAAGGATAAACAGGAAACCTAGCAACTGGGAGAACATATTTGTATACCATTTCAGATAAGCAGTTGATATCAAACATCTATAAGGAACTCATACAGCTCAAGATAAGAAAAAGAACAACCCAATAAAAAGTAGGCAGAACCTTTGGAATATACTTAAAATATGCCTAATAGCTACCTAAAAAATGGAGACCCCCCCAATTCTTCATCTGCACTACTCCAACCTTTAGGTTCATGATTATTCAACAACTTGTTTGGCTTTTTATGTTAACTCTCTTTTCAGCCACCAGGTTCCAGATGCTAGCATGATGCCAACCAGACTTCCCTGGACAGACAAGTCCACCAATGTGTCCTGGAGCTCTGATTCCCCAGAACTTCGCCCCACTTGGGAAAGAGAGAGGCAGGCAGGGAGTACGGATAGACCTGTCAATGCCCATATTCAGCAGGGAATCAATTACAGAAGCCAGACCTTCCACCTTGTGCATTCCACAATGACCTTGGGTCCACACTCCCAGAGGGCTAAAAAATAGGAAAGCTATCAAGGAAGGGAATGTGATCCAGAGTTCTGGTGGTGGAATTGTGTGGAACTGTACTCCTCTTAACCTATGGTTTTGTCAATGTTTCCTTTTTATAAATAAACTAAAAAAAAGTGGCCTAAAGATATAAATAGATAATTCTCTAAAGAAGAGAAACACATGGCCCACAGACATATGTGGAAATCTTCCAATTCACTCATCACCAGAGAAATGCAAATTAAAACCATATTGATATATCACCTCACACCTGTTAGAATGGCCATCATCAGCAAAACAGGAGTGGATTGGAGAGAAAGGAACTCTATTGCACTGCTGATGGGAATGCAAACTGGTACTACCACTATGGAAAACAGTAAGGAGAATCTGTAAACCGATACAAATGAAAACACTTAATGGTCTAGCAAGTCCACTCAGTGCATTTATCTAAAAAGATAGTAACACTAATTCAAAGGGATATATCTATCTCTATTTTTATAGCTGCATTGTTCTCAATAGCCAAAATTTGGAAGCAACCAAAATGCCCTTTTACAGATGACTGAATAAAAAAATTATGGGACTGAAAATCTATACTACCCCTTCCCCCAGAGATTTTTACTTTTGTTCCAAACTCCAAACTCGGTCATAGTCTGCTTTGTGTTTCATTTACTGTTCTTTTTCAATTTCTGTTTATGACTGTGATCATCCCATACTCCTCTTTGTCTTTCTGACTTATCTCACTTAAAATAATTCCTTCTAGCTTCATCCAAGATGTGTCAGAGAAGGTGGGGTGGGAGTAGAGACACAGACCTTTGGTGGCAGGAATGGTGTTAATATACACTCCTATTAACATATAGTCTTATAAGTCACTATTTAGTCAATATGAGAGGGGGGAAATTTAATGTCTCAGGCATTCTGATGCATAGACCCCAGTTATGAATATATATTTCTTCAATCTCAGCACTTAAGGTTTCAAATTGGTTTCAGACTTAAGGTTTCACTTTCACTTAAGGTTTCAAACCTGATTGAATTTTAACAGTGAGCTTATATTGTTAATACATTTCTAATAATGACTTTTTATCTGAAATATTAAATCACCTATAATCTTAGACCAGAAAGACCTGAAGAAATTGGTCTTCACAGTTTATAAGATAAAACTATTTTTCTGGTGATGGGAACTGTGTGGAGTTGTACCCCTCTTATCCTATGGTTCTCCGTGTTTCTTTTTTTATAAATAAATAAATAAATAAAAGATACAACTGTTTGCAAATAGTATTAAATGACATAACTCATGGTGAAGTCTTGTATAGAAATCCTAACCATGTGATTTTCAAAGTAAACCAAATTCCCAAATAACTTGGCTATAACAATAGCTATCTATTACTTTCTTAAACTCTAAGATGGCAGGAACCTTTCCCATTTCTTATAAAACCCATATTTCGCTCAGTCCTGGAAATTCTGGGGCAAAACTTGTTTTCCTGCATGCTTCTCTTGATCCATACCGTTTGATACTGCATCTGCTGATCTCAACCTAACCAGTGCAACCAGTAGCACATCAACATGTTTTACTTTGGATTGTGTCCAGAGATGCCAGATGTGTGATGTCAGCCCATTACTCTGGTGAGATCTGTCTGAGCTCATAGGACTTCTTAATTTCATTTTAGGTAGTGCATTTCTTAATGAACCACAGAGCCTAGATATAGACCAGGGCCCATGAGACATAACACATGTACACATGTATCCATAAATTAGGGGAAATAGACACCTCGAATCAAAAGTGCACAATAGTTTGTTGCACAGTAACTGCAGCAAGCACATAGAAAGACCTAAAAAAGACAACATAAAGTATTTATCAGAGTTTCTACTTAGACCTAGATACCCTCCTCACCTACTTTGTATTTCATGTCCCTCAATCGCTCCGAGGCTAACCTTTTCAGAAAAACTAAGGACTACAAAAGTTGGATAAGTGCAAGAGACCAGCATACTTTAATAATGGCTCTTTTGATTACTATCAAGCTACCCCACCATTGGGGCCCTAGTCAAAGAATCCTGGGATTCCCACACAGACATGATGGGCCTAAACCTCTAACAAATCCTTCTTTCTACTGTCACTGTCATCTCCACCAGAAACAACATAAAGGATCTTCTTGTGGGCCTTTACAGGACCTTGCCCTCAATCTATTAACAACAATGGTAAAGGACTGCCTCACTCTCCAAAGGGAGATTAAGTGAACATACTCTGCCACTAGAGGTGGAGGAATCCTGCAATGAGTGCAGTCTAGAATGTTCCTAGCTATGACTAGGGAATATGAGCTCATACCCAAAGGGATGCAGAGGTTACACAGACTCCTGTGCTGATTATGGGCCCCAGATCAAATCAATGAGATTAACAGTTAAAAAATTTATATTCTTTTGCCATATTTGGGAACTACTTTCTTCCATGATGTAGCTTTCTGCTTCTATTTCCAACTCTGACACCATCTCCCCAGACAATACTGTTAACCCACCTGCATGTTGGCTGTTGGGACTCAGGCAAAAATCAGTAAAGTCATGGGCCTCCTAGCTTTTTCCAAAATGGAGGCCCCAAATTTCATCTTCTCTATTCTTACCTTTAGGTTCCTGATAATTAAAATTTTTTTTTCTGCTTTATATCCTAATGCTTTTTAGCCACCAAATTGCAGATGCTACCATGATGCCAATGTGACTTCCCTGGGCAGACAACCTCACCAGTGTGTCCTAGAACCCTACCTCTCTAGGGCCTTCCCCAACTAGGGAAAGATAGAAACAGGCTGGAAGTATTGATAACTGCCAGTTCCTATTTCCAGCAAAGAAGCAATTTACAGAAGCCAGACTTTCCACCTTCTGCACCCCAAAATGATCTTAGGTCCATACTCCCAGAGGGATAAAAAATAGAAAACTTCCAATGGAGGGGATAGGATATGAAACACTGGTGGTAGGAATTGAGTGGAACTGTACCTCTCTTATCATATGCTCTTGTTGATCATTATTAAATAAATAAAACAAACACAAAAAATTACAGGACATACACTCAATGGAGTACTGTTGAGATGGGGAGAAATAAAAAAGGAAGATATACAGAAATCTTAAAAGACTAAGTAGGTACCAGAGATTTTATTTCCTATAAGCAGAAGAGTAGTAGGAATAAAATATAAAGCTTTAGATTTTTAAAAAATATTAAGTGTACTTCATTAAGATACAATTTTTTATTTCTATAAAATTTTATTAGTATTAATATAAGTGTTTTACAAAATTGTAAAATCTTAGGTGCATATTTTCTTTCTTTTTAAAAAGATTTTATTTATTGGAAAGATAGGAGGAAAGAGAGAAAGAACCAGACATCACTCTGGTCCATATGCTGCTGGGGACTGAACTCAGGACCTCATGCTTGAGAGGCCAATGCTCTATCCACTGCACCACCTCCCAGACCACGATGCATATTTTCTTTTTTCTATAAAATATTTTATTTATTTATTGGATAGAGACAGAGAAAAACTGAGATGTACAAAAGAGATATAGAGGGAGCACTACTTTACCACTGTGAAGCACTACTTTACCACTTTACCTGTAGCACTACTTTACCACTTGTGAAGCTTCCTTCTACCGGGACTCTCAGGTGGGGAGCTTGAACTCAGGTTCTTAAGCACACTAACAAGGGCACTAAACAGGATGCTGGTACCACCACCTGGCCCCATCACATATCCACATATATGAATGTAATTCACCACACAACTACAAAAATCCTGTGACCCACCCCCAATGATCATACTTCCCATAAAGTGGAAGAGATAGCTTGGCTACTATTTTTCAAGATTGTTTATTTCAGTTGCATATATTCCATATATGAGTGAAACCTTCTGGTAGTTCTCTTTCACTAAGCACGATCACCTACAGTTCCATCCATTTTATTCCAAATGATACAAAATCATTATTAAAAATTGCAGAGTAGTATTGCATTGAATCCTATAACTTCCTTATCAAGTCATCTATTGATGGACTTTTAGGTTTTGGGGCTATTGCAAATAATACAGCTATGAACAGAGAAGTGAATATATCCTTTGGCTATATAGCCTGGAGTGACATTGCTTGATCATAAAATATTTCCACTTTTGTTCTGTTTTTAGATAAAGATGATGAAGAAGAAGAGAGAGAGAAAGAGGGAGGTGGGGAGAGCTGAGAGTAAGAGACCATGACACCAAAGTTCCCTGCAATGCGGTAGAGACTGGGCTCAAACCTGGGTTGCACACATAGCAAAGCACTGAACTAAGTGGGCTAGTATTTGCCAGCCACGAATTTCCATTTTTCTTTGCTTAAAGACTTTTCAAACAACACACCATATATAAAACAATACAGTAAGAAAGAACTAACTTCTGGAAGCTTAGTGCACTGAAGGCAGGTCAAAGCTTGTAATACATTCATCCTGGGCTTTAAGACTTATGGAGAATAAGCAAAGTCCTCAGGTTTGGGGGTGATCCTTGCAGAGATAGAAGACCAGTCGTGAATTGGAATTGAGGGTTGTACTTAGGAGTCACTCAAAGGTACATCAGACTCCACATCTCAGGAGCCACCTGAAAAATAGACTGTGTTAACACGATATCCTCTATCTTTGATCCGATTACTGAATTAGAAAGGGGAGTGTTTAAAGAGAATGGAAGTTTTTAACATTAATCATCTAATGATGGCAATGCCTGGAAAATGTCAGGTTTTATTTGATAGATATATACTGCAAGTGATAGGTACACTGACAGTTGAGGAAATTAATGTTTTAACTTCATGGATGCCTGTCAGGATAAACTGATTCTGACAGGCTAAATCAAGAAGATGCTGTTACAGAATGTAAAATGCCAACTTCATATTTCTAGTTCAGTGCTTTGGTGGTTTTCAGCACTGATTTTTAATCTTTGCACATATGTTTATATAAGTGAAACTCCATGTGCGGACATTGTCTTGAAGAGAGGACATCATAGCAGAGTAATGAATAATTTGTAAGTGTCATCTACAGCTGTATACATTTTTGTTCAGTCAGTTGAAGATAGAAAAAGAAGCAGAGAAAGACATAGAGAGGGGGAGGCATCACAGCACATACCCCACCTCATCCCTGTTTTTCCTTGTTGCTCCCGGGTGGTGCCAGAGCTCCAACATGGATCTTTGCATTGTAAGGTGTGGGCTGTACCAACTGAGCTATCTTCTGGCCCCACCACGTACATCACACATATTTATTTTTTTTACTATTGTTTATTTATTTGTTATTGGATAGGGAAAGAGAGATATTGAGATGGAAGGGGGAGATAGAGAGGGAGAGATACAGAGATACAACTGCAGCCCTGCTTCACCACTTATGAAGCTTTCCCCCTGCAGGTGGGGACCAGGGGCTTGAACCTGGGTCCTTGTGCACTGTGCGCCACCACCTGGCCCCTATCACAAATTAAAAAAAAAATTTTTTTTTAATTAAACACCATTCCCACCATCAAAAGACTGTGTCCCATCCCCTCCCCCCGCCATGAAGCTGAATAAGAAAGATCAAATAAAACAGTGCAAAATGAAGGAGTTTGAGGCTAAATTGTGTACATATGTAGATTCCTTGAGACAGAAATCTATCTCATTCATTTTTGTATTCCTAGTGCCTGTGTGGCCTTTGAGGGAAATATCTCTGGTGCTCAATAAATGTTAGATGCAGACATTTATAGAATATTAATGAGTACTACCAAAGGATTTTAGTTTACCAGTAAACATTTACCATTTTCTAATTTACATAGTATTGGGTAATAAACATATTTTAAAAAATCTAGTGGTGACACATCTGGTTGAGTGCGCACATTATCATATTATCTTATTTTATTTTTAAAATGTATTTATCTATTTGCCTCCGGGGTTATTACAGGGGCTTGGTGCTTGCACTACGAATCCAAGGCTCCTGGCTGCAATTGTTTTATTGGATAGGACAGAGAGAAATTGATAGAGGAGGGGACATTTGTGAAATGTCCTTCCTGCAGGTGGGGAGCTGGAGCCTCCAACGGGATTCTTGGCAAGGGTCCTTCTGCTTAGTACTATGTGCACTTAACCCAGTGCACTACCACCCAGCCATATTACCAGATTATTTTATGAATGAGATGAATTCTAACAAAACACACTTCACTAATCCACTAGTTTTTAGAATGGCTTGGATAAAACGTTTTAATTAGAATGATACAATAGTGGCTAGAAGATACTTTAGCTGGTTGGTTTCTTGCCTCGCCATGCCCACAACCCAAGTTCAAATCCTGACTCCCCATAGTAGTGCCACAACACAGGGGAAGCTCCAGCAGTGGCCTCACTCACCCACCCCATCTCACTATCTACCTGAAATAAAGTAGAATGAGTTAGTTGGCTTGAGAGGATTGAAATAATAAATTCATGGAGCCATAGTGCCATCAAAAAGGGAGAAAGATAATACAGTATTTGGGGAGCATTAGTTGAACTGCATTAATTTAATTTTAATCAATATTTAAGATAAAATATAGTTTATGTTTATTCTCTTTTTTTGTTTTTCCAGTCATACTTTCAATGTCATCAATTCCTTTCCAGAGAGAAAGTTTGGTAGAAAAGATGTAACTCATATTGAGTTTTTATTATTATTAAATTTTACTTTTTCTGGGTTTTGCCATGTGTTTCCTTTTGAGACCATTACTTATCCCAAACCCAATACACCCTATTTAAAATTTACTACCTTAATTTTCACAAAATATGATTTTCCACCACATTTTAGTCATAAAGTTTACCATATGCTATTTAATTACTATAATTTTATTTCATGTTGATTTTTTTTTCTTCTGGTAATACTCATTATGAATTGAAAATACCCATAAATAATTGTAAGCAATTCTGTAAAGACAAAGAGATCAGAGTTGAAGAAATCAAATGGAAATGACTTGAATGAATATGAGATGAGACAGGAGATGGGAGAGAAAGAGGCAGAGTGGAGGGAAATAATGCCTGTGTCAGATTATTAAGTCACAAGTGTCTACCTTCATTAAAGGAAATGCTTATGACATAAGCAATCTCTATCCAAATTTCATTGAGGGTAACAATAAACCCACATTGTCACTAAGTAAAAATCACTTTGATCTGCTGAGGAATTTCATAGATTCCAAATTGCAGAATTTTAGAATGGCTCTCGATCTTGAGTAAGTCTTCTTTTCTGAAGTTCATCTTCCAAACCTAGTACACCAGCCAAATTTCAGAGGTTAACTTCACCTTGAAATGGAAGAATCTCTTACCTGAGATTGGTAATAGAGCTCAAGTCCTCAGGCACCATGTTCTATTCTTAACTATTAAAATATTCATTCTCTAGGATATTACTGTGAAGCAGTGCTTTTTCCTTATATTTTAGCTACAGACTTTTCTTTGTGAACCGTATATTAACTTGCCCACTTTCCCAGTGACTTTTCTGTTTTTATTTTAATTAATATAAAGACATTATTTATATTCTGGGACATCAATCTTTGGATTATCACGTGTGGCAAATATCTCCCAAGCTGTAGGCTTATTTTCCCACTCTCTTTAGGGTATCTGTTGATGAACAAAATTATTTAATTATAATGTACTCAACATTTTAATCTTCATTTATAGTACTTCTTTAAGATACTTTTATATTCTGAAATCACATAATTGTTTATAATAATATAAAAGCATTATTGTTTTTGCTTTTCACTTTAAGGATTTTATTCTGTTTAAAACCAGTTTTGCGGAGCTAGGTGGTGGCACACCTGGTTAAGCACACACATTACTGTGAAAAAGGGCCAAGGTTCAAGCCCCTAGTCCCCACCTGCAGAGGGAAAGCTTCACAAGTGGTGAAGCAGGGCTGCAGGTATCTTACTGTCTCTTTCCTCTCTATCCCTTTCTTCTCCATTTATTTGTCTATCCAATAATAAAAATGAAAAAAAAAAAACCCAACCAGTGTTGCAAATACACTATTTGGTATAGATCCAATCTTTTTCATGACACAAATTTTCTGCGTCCATCTAATAAAAAGAATATCATATTTGTTATGCCTCCTGTATTATACATAATGTCCACATGGTTATCCCATTTCTTTTTTTATATTTATTTTATTTATTTATTCCCTTTTGTTGCCCTTGTTGTTTTATTGTTGTAGTTATTATTGTTGTTGTCGTTGTTGGATAGGACAGAGAGAAATGGAGAGAGGAGGGGAAGACAGAGAGGAGGAGAGAAAGATAGACACCTGCAGACCTGCTTCACTGCCTGTGAAGCGACTCCCCTGCAGGTGGGGAGCCGGGTTCGAACCGGGATCCTTATGCCGGTCCTTGTGCTTTGCGCCACCTGCGCTTAACCCGCTGCGCTACAGCCCGACTCCCGCTTATCCCATTTCTATAGCTTCGTTCCTTTTGCTTCTGAGAACTACTTTTCTGACCTCATCTTTCTGCCTGAATTAGTTTCTTCAGAATTTCTAAAAATATATATTTTTATTCTTGGGAGATATTTTCACTGAATATTGAATCTAAAGTTAGCAATTATTCTATCTCAACACGTTATTGAAATGTCTTTTACCAGTGCTATGGAGAAAAGAGCTGTCAATGTAACCATTGCCCTTGTGTAGACAACCTGCATTTCCCTTTTTTTTTTTTATTTAAGAAAGGATAAATTAACAAAACCATAGGGTAGAAGGGGTACAACTCCACACAATGCCCACTACCCAATCTCCATATAACATCCTCTCCCCTGATAGCTTTCCCATTCTCTATCCCTCTGGGAGCATGGACCGAGGGTCGTGGGTTGCAGAGGGTGGAAGGTCTGGCTTCTGTAATTGCTTCCCCGCTGAACATGGATGTTGACTGGTCAGTCCATACTCCCAGTCTGCCTCTCTCTTTCCCTAGTAGGGTGTGTCTCTGGGGAAGCTGAGCTCCAGGACACATTGGTGGGGTCTTCAGTCCAGGGAAGCCTGGCCAGCATCCTGATGGCATCTGGAACCTGGTGGCTGAAAAGAGAGTTAACATACAAAGCCAAACAAATTGTTGAAGAATCATGGACCCAAAGCTTGGAATAGTGGAGAGGAAGTGTTTGGGGGGGGGGGTGGTACTCACTGCAAACTCTAGTGTACTTCTGCTTTCAGGTATATATTTTGCACTAGTTTATGGATACATGTGAACATATGCTCTCTCTCACAGAACCTGGTGCATATCTAGGTTTAGTGAACCACCTGGGATGGAATTAGAGAATTCTATGAAAGGAAAGGTCTCACCCAAGTAATGAAGCTGAAGAGTTGTCATTCCACACCTGAAGTCTCTGGACACAGTCTGAGCTGAAGCATGTTGAGGTGGCAATTGTTGCGTTGATTAGGTTGCGATCGGCTGATGTAATATTATTTGATATGGATTGGGAGAGGCATGTGGGAAAGTGGGCCCTATCCTAAGGTTCCAGGACTGGGAGAAATACAGGCTCTATAGTTGAGATGTGAGGTTCCTGCTGTTTTAGGGTTCAAAAAGATAATGGGTAGTTAGTGTTATCATCACATTATTTGGTAATTGGCTTAACTTTGAAAAGTCCTTTTGTGAGGGTTTGCTGTATAGTACCCAGTATCTTGTAAATAGCTGTGCCACTGGTTGCCTCTGATCTACTTGGTCTAGGCTTTTGAGAGAGTCCACATATCAAATACACAGCCTATATATTAAGAAGACTCAGTCTGTGTTTTAAAAACTTGGAGACATACAATTAATTTTCCCCTCTCATATTAATTAACTAGTGACTTATATGACTACACTTCACTAAGAATGTACATGAACACCATTCCCACCACCAAAAGACTGTGTCCCATCCCACCCACCCATCCCCACCCCCCACCGGCCTAGAAGCCGCATGTCCACCCTCCCGCTCACCACAGGGTTTTTACTTTGGTGCCCTGCTTTCAATTTAGTCAGATCCTGCTTTAGTTTCCCTTTCAGATCTTCTTTCTCAACTTTTGTTGATGAGTGGGATCATTCCATACTCATCTTTATCTTTCTGACTTAGCTCACTTAACATAATTCCTTCTAGCTCTGACCAAGATGGGTCAGAGAAGGTGGGTTCATTGTTCCTGATAGTTGTATAGTATTCCATTGTGTATATATACCACAGCTTTCTCAGCCACTCATCTGTTGTTGGGCACCTGGGTTGCTTCCAGGTTTTAGCTATTATGAGTTGTGCTGCTATGATCATAGGAGTGCACACCTCTTTTTGGTTGGGTGTTATGGAGTCCTTCAGGTACAACTCCAAGAGTGGAATTACTAGATCATATGGAAGGTCCATGTCTAGCCTTGTGAGAGTTCTCCAGACTGCTCTCCACAGAGGCTGGACCAATTTCCTTCTTGGGCTGTCTTTAAGACTATCTCTTTGGGTGGTAGGTAGGGCTGGGGTGGTGGCAGTGCCACACCGGGTTAAGCATACACATTACTATGCAGGAGGACCTACGTTTCAGGTCCTGTGAAGGAGGTATACATCCTTTTCTGTCTTCCTATTTCCCTCTCCCTTCTCAACTTCTCTATTTCCTATCAAATAAAATAGAAAGAGAAAAAAGTGGCATTTTGGTATATATATATATGTGTTACACATATATATTTTGTCTTTCATGTTCTTTGTTTTACTGTATGAATAGATATGCTTTTTGTTGCTGATCTTACTGAAATTCATGAGATATCTTCAACCCAAATAATATTTCATCATAAAGAAGTAAAGCATTTTCAGCCTCTTTCTCTGTTTTAAATTTATGCACTTGGGGTCAGGTGATAGTGCACCTCGTCTTAAGTGCATGTATTACCATGCACAGGGACCCAGATTCAGGCTCCTGGTCCTTTCTGCAGGGGGAAAGCTTTATGAGTAGTAAAGCAGTGCTGCAAGCGTCTCTCTGCCTCCCTCCTTCCCTTTCTTTTTCCTTCCCCCTCTCAATTTTTCTCTGTTCAATCAAATCAAATAAAAATTTAACTAAATTTCACACTCATTAATTATTCTAGAACACCTTTTCTAAAGCTTTTTAAATTTCTGTACTAAAGAAAATGTGAGATGACATTGTGTTAGAGACCTACAAATATTTTAGGAGAACAGGCTCACATCTGGTGATGTGACCACATCCCACTCACCACCCAAAGACCAGCACCCCTTGCTTCTTTTTGAAAAAGGAAGGATTAAGGAAGGAAAGGATTAGAGAGAGAAGAGGTTAATCACTGATGCAGTAATTGATGTCTCTGAGAAAGAGACAAAACATGGGTCCATATCTCGTGCAGACAACTGTGCTTTAGTTGTAGGAGTAAGGGCAGAGAAGGATGTTGCTAAGGAGTGGGTAGAAAGTTAATGGTACTTTGAATAATGGATTCTACTTCGTCTATGAAGGAGATGGACCATTTAGCATTTTTGTACTTGATATCAGGAACACAGTGTTGAATAAAATAAACAACACTTGCCTTCATGAAGCTTTCATCACAAAGATAGAAACAATATATAACCAACAAAAGTCCCCTAGAGATCTTCATTGTATGGGGCCCTCACCCTGGAGCTTTCTTCACGGCTGCACTTTTCTTTTCATTTACTTTCTTTTTTTTTTTTTTACACAGTTTCAAAATATTTTATTTCATTTTACTTGTTTGGAAATAATTTATGTATTAATGTGAGAGAAAAATATAGGGAACCAGAGATTTAGCTACACATGTAATTTCAGGCTTCAAACTCCCCAGGCCCACATGCTTCAGAGTCCAACATTATCTACTGTGCCACTTTCAGTGCTGCAACATATTATATTCTAATTTTTTAATTAATTATTTGAATCAGAGTTCTGTTAAACTCTTGCTCATGGTGGTGCCAGGGATTGTATTTGTACCTGGCATCTTTAAGTTTGTGATTTGGACATAGCCACTGTGCTATTTTCCCTACCAGTCATTAGGTTTTTTTTTTTAATTAGTGACTTAATATTGATTCACAAATACATGATGCAACAGGGGTTAAATTCCATGCCATTCTTACCACCAGAATTCTGCATCCCCACTCCCTCCAATGGGCATCACAGCAGCCCTCCCAAAGTCCTACATATTAGCCGGCTATTTTATCCTTCAATCTCTCTCTCTCTCTCTCTCTCTCTCTCTCTGTCTCTCTCTCTCTCATAGCTTTAGCTCTGCCTGTCTCTATCACCTCAATGTATATACCTATTATTTCCATGGTCCTGCCTTCCCTTCCTCTCCAAGTCATATCCACACCCACTGCTACTTCTAAACGCCCTTTTGTTTTCCCTCCTCCCTCTCTGGGTCTTAGGGTCTTGATGGTCATCCTCTGCCAATATTGCTCTCCCTATGGGGCATGGTCCAGTGTTATTTGGCGGTTTCTCTTTTTTAACTCTTTGTGTGGTTCCTGAATGAAGGGTACCATACAAGCCAGCCTTTTATACACAGATCTTTTCTGGGTCTGGAACTGGGGTAGAGACATCAGAACTCTTGAATTCTGTGTGAACAGGAAGCATCTCTCTTTGGTATCCCCTGCTTAGACTACATTGTTCAACTGAAAGTAGATATTTCAAAATTCCAGTTATAGTGAGCTCTTTTTTAAAGGTTTTGTTTATATTATATGAGATAGAGTTTGATATGAGAAAGATAAATTAGAGCACCACTCTGCTACACACAATGTTGCAGATAAAACCAGGAGATGCAGGCATGCAAGTACAGTGCTACACCAGTTGACAAATTTCCCCAGCATCCACAAAGGACACAGAAGGTTGTGTATTCTGGGACTGTCTCATTGCACATATATGCATAGTTTAGCTTTTGTATAGTTTATATTTTCCTTTTAAAATATTGACTATCGAATTGCAGTCATTTATGTTGTTGGGATGCTATTCATGTAATTCCAATATTTACATTCTTTAAGATTTGATTCCATTTTTTATTGTTTCAACTGATTTGATACCTATAGGTTTCTTCCTTTATACTTTTATTGTGATTTTTTTTCTTCACTGGAATTTAAGTTGGGGGAATTCTTTAAGGAGTTGAGAATCCATTTTCCCTGAAATTATATGCTTGTTTCTCTCAGACATCTGAAGATACAAATTCATTTCAAGTTCATACTTTACCTTATTTTCAACTCTGTCAAAAGTGTAAATTTGGACCTGGAAATGTTGTGCTGATCAGTCTGTTTTATGACTTCTGCACCCAGACTAAAATGGAGACAGTCTTTGTACAGCAGAGTTTTCCTATTCACTCTTTTATTGGACTTTACATCAAAACTTCACACAGGTGAGGCTGAGTCTCCTGTCTCTTGTGTCAGTACACAAGAAGCTTCAGGTTACCAAGCTTTAGTAGAAGGCCCCATAGAGTAGCTAATGACTTCACTGAACTGTAAATTTGTAAAATCACTTTCTTTCACCCATTGAAGAAGATCCACTATTCAGTTCCAGGTTAGACCACATTTAAGAGCATTTTATGTTGAATGAGCTAAGTCAGAAAGACAAAGATGAGTATGGGATGATCCCAGTCATAAACAGAAGTTGAGAAAGAAGAACAGAAAGGGAAACTCAAAGCAAGATCTGACTGAGTTTGGAGTAGGGCACCAAAGTAAAAAATTTCCACTTTTAAGGTTTCTTCTTCTTCTTTGTTCTGGAATAAAAACTTCAAATATTTTTATTTAGCATGTTTTTGAGTTCTATATCTTTTGAATTTTGTCTCTTTCCAAATAGCTTTTTTTTTTTTTTCTTTTTTAACCCTCAAAGGTGGTGCTGTCTTGGGTAGGGATATGAATCCTGGATTTTATCCTTTTTCATTCTATATAATGTTGATTATATTTGGTCATTTTCTTTTTATTTATTTGGTTTTTATTTACCAGAGTACTGCTTAGCTTTAACTTATGGTAGTGTCAAGTGCTATGAACTGAACATGGGGCCTTTGGTGCCTCAGACATGAAAGTCTTCTTACATTACTCTGCTATTTCCTCAGCTTATTTTATTATCATCTCAATTCCTGCACTGAAAATGCAAGTCTGATGCTTCCTTTATTACTTATTATTTTTACCTGGAAGCTTGTCAATTTTTTATCTAATTATATCACTCAGGAGCTTTACAAATCTACACCTATATCAGTTTCACTGATTTTGAAATTTGGTTAAGTGGGTTCAGCCTGCAAGTTCAGATTTCTGCTTGTCATGATTGTCTCAGCCTGATCAGCTCCCATCACAAACAACAATGCCCTAAAATATGCCTGAAAAGGAAAAAATTTAGACAATAAGACAACAGCATAGCTAGATGGTGATACTACAGCCAACTTCATGTCAGAAAGAGAGATCGCTTTTTCCTGGTCCAATTTTCCCCAGTCATAAAGTTGAAAAAAAGGATATAACTTACTGGAAAAATCCTGAAACTGCTAATATGATCTCCAAGTCCAGCTTCTAATATTGAATCTGGAGCAGAAAGCTCTCAGCAAGTAGTACCAAACCATAGCTGGGTGAATCTGGGCATGCAGTTGGACATTCTAGGGATTCCGTGCTGGCTGTCCACACACGTTTACCCAGCCATTGTTTGATTTAACTGTAATGCTCACCTCAAATACAATAATAGCTGGAATCTTGTATTGCTACTTACACCTCTATAATCAAATTTCACTAAATTGATTTTGCCCAATCTGTTTCTTTCTCTCCTTTTGCTACCTAGACATTAGGTTTCTGGGCCGGTTTTCTGTTTCTTTTACCTTTATCCTGAGAATTTATGTTTGTATTTTTTGTTCTGTGCTTTGAAATAGTTCTCCCATGTGTCCTTGGACATTCATTTCTATTCTAAGACTAACTTCTTTCCCATTCACCTAATATAATTAATTGTTTATTTGGGAAATCATTAAATTTTAGTTTCAGAAAGTGTTATGTACTATTCATTAATCTTCACTGGCACTTTCATTGTTGCCTTTCTTCACATTGTTCTTTTCCTCCTTTTAAAGCTCTATTTGCTGAGCATGGTTCTGCTTGTTCCGATCAATAACCTCCTTTTTGGCTGCAGGGGTCCCAGATGAATTTCTTTTCTTTCCCAGTTCACTGAGGCTCAGAAATAGTTGTTAAAAGTCTCCAGTGCCTGGCAATTCTGCATTGGTAGGAGGAAAACTGCTTTTTTCTTTTTCTTTTTTTAAATTTATTTTTTATTTAAGAAAGGATAAATTAACAAAACCATAGGGTAGGAAGGGTACAACTCCACACAATTCCCACCACCCAATCTCCATATCCCATCCCCTCCCCTGATAGCTTTCCCATTCTCTATCCCTCTGGGAGCATGGACCCAGGGTCATTGTGGGTTGCAGAGGGTGGAAGGTCTGGCTTCTGTAATTGCTTCCCCACTGAACATGGTTGTTGACTAGTCAGTCCATACTCCCAGTCTGCCTCTCTCTTTCCCTAGTAGGGTCGGTCTCTGGGGAAGCGGAGCTCCAGGACACATTGGTGGGGTCTTCAGTCCAGCATCCTGATGACATCTGGAACCTGGTGGCTGAAAAGAGAGTTAACATACAAAGCCAAACAAATTGTTGAGCAATCATGGACCCAAAGGTTGGAATAGTGGAGAGGAAGTGTTAGAGGGGGTACTCACAGCTTTTTTCTAAGTTGGTTCATGATACAGCCAGCAGACAGGCTGTTGGGCCCCCTTCAGGACATGGAGTGGAACCCTTCTGACTGAAGGGGTCAGCATTCCTAGGCTCAGCTTGGAAAGGTATTTGCAACCCTTTGACTCTGCCCTGGCATGTTGATGACTCAGGGATGTAGGCACTGTCACACAGAACAGCCAATGCATGGGGTTCTGGGCTCCCAGTTCTTCTGGGACTTTGCAGTGCTAGTCCTCAAGCTCTCCACCAACCCATAAAGGAGACGTCCTGCCCTCATGACCCTCACATAATTTGAAGCCTGAACACATTCAGCTTACAGTGACTCCCATAGCTGCCTGGCTTAGAGGATATAGGAGTTCAGTGCTGGGAAGGAAGCACCAGTTAGTTATATACAGGAACCCACTGTCCCAAAATCCTTGGCCTTTTGTAACTTCTTAAAAGTTCATTGTCCCAGAAAGATAGTTAAACAGATAGGGTGTCTGCATTGCCATGTGTGTGAACCAGGTTCCAACCTCAGGACTTCACTGGAGGTGCTATGGCATCAAAGGAAGTTGTGGTGTCTCCTCTTCATTCCATCTCTTCTTTCTTCTTTTTCTCTGTCTACCTAAAAAAAAAAAAAAAAAAAATCCAGAATAGTGAAATCTTGCAGGCACAAAATACAAGTGCCTTAATCCCCCCCCATGAAAATAATAAAAGTAAAAGATACAAAGGGGGAAGGAAGGAACCCTCATTAGTAATCAGACCAAGAGTTAGAAGAGGCAAGAGCTACAGGGTAAGGGCCCTGTGCAATGAAGATCTCTAATTGAGGGAGTTTCTGGAGTTGGGGCAGTCAGAAGAGACTTTCCTGAAGTCACAATTCAGAAGCAGAGATTTGCACAATAGTTGGCACTTTAGTTAGCTGCAGGAAGGGCACTCCAGACAGAACGAATGACCTGTGCAAATGTTCTAGGTAGGAGTGAGCAGGGAGCAGACAAAAACCTCAAGGACACTGACGTGTGCTTCAAGTCCAGAATGAATGAAAGGGTGGGTGTAGGTGGGGTGGAACTGGGTGCAGGTAAAGCCAGGCTGAAGCCAGCAGCACCATGGAATGGAGTTTCCTGTTTGTCTTCCCACCATTGGGGAACCACTGAAAAATGTGGAGATGGGAAGAGGACACAGTGGGTGAGATATAATCAGATTTGCATTTTCTAGGGGTTATTGTGTGTGTGGTGTGGCAAAGTTCTTGAGGAATGGTGATGGGTAAGGAACAAAGTGGACTTGTTATAAGCTTGCCTCATGGCAAAAGTCTAGGTGAGTGTTAAGATAGCTTGAGCTAAGTGGTTAAGGAGAAGTACAGAGAAATGTATGGATTCATAATGAATTGAGTGACAAAACTGATAGACAAGATTTTATCTAGTTGAACTTGTGGATTCCTTTTTCACCTGTCAGAAATCCATATATACTGTCTTGTCATTATGAATCAAGCTCTGATTATGCCACATATTACTGAATATTTAAGAAAAGAGGTTATTGCAAGTGATAGAGTCTGAAATCTTCACCACTGAGATGACATGTAAGACACTGACAAATGTGTCCACATTAGAGAGAATGGGTATTGCTACCTACTGTGAAAATGAGAGACTAGGTAATGGAAGTAGGGCTCACCCACTTCCCCAGAGCTCTGCTCGACTAGGGAAAGAGAGAGACAGGCTGGACGTATGGATTGACCTGCCAAAGCTCATGTTCAATGGAGAATCAATTACAGAAGCCAGACCCTCCACCTTCTGCTCCCCATAATGATCCAGGTTCCATACTCCCAGAGGGATAAAAAATAGGAAAGCTGTCTAGGGAAGGGATGGAATACATAGTTCTAGTGGTGGAAATTGTGTGGAATTGTACCCCTCTTATTCTATAGTCTTGTCAGTGTTTCCATTTTATAAATAAAAATTAGAAGAAAAAAAAAGGACACTCACAATTTGTCAAGGGAGTGGAAGGAAAAACTTGACATGGGGCCTATGAGGAACATCATGGCCTTATAGGACAGACATTTCTTGAATGGCACCTGCAAATAGAGCTATATACTTTTCTCTTACCAGGCTTAGATGTATGAGTCAAGCAGCTGAGCTGGAGGCCTTGGACTTTTGGTTTTAGCACTTCCTCTAGCTCTTGAATTTATTTTATTGATTCCTCTCACTTCAAATAACAGACCTATATACTGCAGAGAACTGACTGACTGGTAAGAGTCAGGTGAACCATTACTAACCTGTAGTATTTCTGGGTGTTGGCAAGGGATTCCCATTTTCCTACTTCAGATATATGGGCACAGGTGTAAATGAAGCTTAAATTCATGGTGACCATTTGGATACCTATCACTAGAGTTGATTTCTCCAACCCTACCACCAGTTCCACTTTTCTTGCCTCATCGTCCCCACCAAAGAACTGATTCATGACTCATGTTCAGGTCTGCCTAAGTTATGACTTTCATTATTAATCATAAAGATTGTAGCAAAGTCTCATAATTGGTTTTCCTGCTTCTGGTACCTTCCTCTCCAATTTGTCTTTTGGTTGCCAGATTCATCTTTTTGAAACACATCTCCAATCCAGTCTCTCCCATCCCAAACACCTTTAATAGCTCCCTATTTGTAGAACAGTGATTTTCAGACTTGATGCAGTTGTGCCTCAGGGGTTCACAGAGACGGGAGTTGGTGTGTGGGTCAGGGTACCTGCTTCTCCACCTGCTGACCCGATTGCTCTGCTTTTATACCTATTTTTCATATCAGCCTCTGGTGTCTCATTATATGCTCTGTAAAATTAAATTCATTAATTTCTAGAGAACAGAGGAACCAGAAATCAAGTGCCTTCAAAATCTTAATACAATTAAAATGTAGGTCATCTTTTCCTTTGAAGAAAAAACAAACAAAAAAAGAGAATATTTTTTATTTTCGTTTCCTCTAGTTAAAAGAATATTTCTTTAAACCACTCACTTTTATTGCATTGAAAATTTAATTCCTTAAACCATTAACCCTTCAATAAAATAATAAGTAAAAACAATAATTCCTTAGCGGCTGGCTAGTGGTTGAGTGCACATGTTACAATGCATAAGGACATGAATTCAAGCTCCCAGCCCCCCACTGTAGGGAAAAGCTTCACAAGTGGTGAAGTGGTACTACAGGTATCTCTCTCTCTTATCCTCTATCTTCCCCTTCCCTCTCTATTTCTCTATGTATATCAAATAAATAAATATAAAATTAAATAAAAATATTAAAAAAGGAAATTGAATTCTCTTGACATATTAATAGGGGCTTAGAGATCAGATAAACATGTGCTGGTATATTTGTGTTTCTCATTTATTCATTAATACTGTGCAAATTACTTAATTCCCTAAAGACTCAGATTTTTCATCTGGAAAAAAATAATAGCTCTCCACCTCCTAGAACTAATTTTAATACTGAACATAATGTTACTATTATGATGCCTAGTTTGTATTATATAATTAATTATTGCTAAAAGCATTATTGTGCAAAATAGTATTTCCATTACTTTGAATTAAATCTAAGTATGCCAATAAAAGAAAAAGCAACCTTAACAATGAATGACCAACAGAAAACTCTTGAAAGACTGCTTTAGACCTGAATTAAAAGTTTGTTGTGATACAGCACAGACTTTGGGTCATAATTAGCATACGGCTGGGACTGGCGAATGCAATTAGCATATGGCTGACATCAGCCTACAGATCATAGTGCACATCCATGTTGTTAATGTTTCGGAGACTCCAGCTGGCTGGGCCAGCGTCGCGGCAGTAGAGAGACTCGGGGATACACAGCTGGGCTGAGAAGCTGCAGTTTAATCTTTATTCACGAATGGGCAAATCACCACACCATGTGCTTTTCCATCATTCTCCCTCCGCTGCTGCTGCTGGGACTCTGGGCGTCCTTAGCATACGGGGCAGGGAGAAAGAGGGGCACGAAACTAGCAAGGACCAAACCATTTCTCTCAGAGGTAGGGGGAAGAGGGCCAAACCAACAGGAAGAATACCAACATATTCCCCCTTTTCTTTTTAACTAAATGACCACAGTATCAGGGGTGTGGGGTGAACAGAAACCTATATCGTACAGGCATTTTCAAAAAAGAAACTGGCACAAACATGGAGAAACATGTAAGCGAGTAACAAAGGGAAGAGAAGGCCTGAGGGGGCCATTTTTTGCCTCTGGGCAAAACTTTATCAGCTTAAAAAAAACATTTCCTGCCTCTGGGGGGCGTACTTGCCTCAACAGGCATTTTCTAGCATGGGGGGAGGGTGAGGCTTAGAGTTCCAAGGCATGGCTACAGTCTGGTAAGAATATAGCCGTAAAGTTATATTTTTAACCTTAAAGTTAGTGTTACCAAACTTTAAATACACAGGTAAATATGGTCTTTAATACACAAGGAGAGAAACCTTTGTTACGAAGACATGTCATTTTAAACACGAATTTAGATCTGTACTGTCTTAGTTGTTGTTGGGGGTCCACCATCCGGAGGTGGCTTCTCGCGCAGCTCCACTTCTAGGAATTGCAGGTTGCGATCTCTGCACGAATCTCTGCGCACTCCAGCTTGTCTGCCTTCAGACCGGAGCTGAGGATCTCGGCCAGGGGGCCCAGTTTCGGCAGGGAGCCCGCGGTCTCTGGATGGTCCAGGATCTGTCCAGACTTCATAGCACGAGGGCGGTTGGGCCAGCCGTGCAGAAGGCACGGGCTGAGGTGCTCCAGGGTGGCGGCCATGATAGGCCACCACAGCCCTGCCCCATGGCCCTGCCATGTCTTCTGCCCTGCTCCCAGCAGCCGAACAGTGTGGACGGAGCTCACGCCCAATGCCCTGCGCCATGCGGCAGAAAGCCGGCTCCTGCGAGCTGGCATAGAGCAGAAACCATAGGGTGGTCCAGAGATAAATGTTCCAGAAACAGCAAAACAGTCTCGTGAAGAAAGGGCGGAGGCCTTTGGAGATCTCTTCACAAGCAGAAGAGAAGGCCATAGTACATAGGTAGCCAAATTGTCTTCACTTATCTGAGAGATGCACAGGTCCGGTCCACATGGACGCCATTTGTTGTTAATGTTTCGGGGGCGCCAGCAGGCCAGGCTAGCGTCGCGGTCGTAGACAGAGACAGACTCGAGGACACACGGCTGGGCTGAGAAGCTGCAGTTTAATCTTTATTCACGAACGGGCAAATCACCACACCATGTGCTTCCCCATGTTTCTTTCTCCGCTGGTGCTGCTGGGACTCTGGATGTCCTTAGCATACGGGGTGGGGAGAAAGAGGGGCAAGGACCAAACCATTTCTCTCAGAGGTAGGGGGAAGGGGACCAAACCAACACGAAGAATGCCAACACACCCACATGGGATTGTGGATGTGTCATAACTTATTTAAGTGCTGCCTGGTAGAAGTAGTTCTCTTTTCCTGCACTCCATTCTTCCAGCTCCCTGCTTTGCCTGTCATGGCCCTCCCACCCCCGATGTGTACACATGTAGCTGAAGTTTGGTAGTGAACTTATGGACTCATGGTCCTGGTCTAGTCTTATGTCAGTGGATAATGGCCTATCTTGCCTACCTAATAGCACCATTCCATACCACTGTACTGCCATATAAGAAGCCCTGATTATCTTAAACCTGCTCCAAGCAGCCATACCTCCTAAGTCTTTTATTTTTTAATTACAATAAAAGTTGAGTTGTTATTGTATCACCTAGTTGACCTAAAATTCTTTTTTCATGGCAAGAATTATAGGAACAAATTTTAAAGGAGCTGTTGTTAATATCTTTATGCATTTTCATGTTATTCCCTTTATATAAATACCCTTACTGTCCTTAGATATCAAATTATACCCATATTTTAGGAATCAAATAATCCTTTTCCTAAAAACTCTCCATTTACTTCCCTTAGTTGGAGCAGTCTCACTGTCTAGATTTTAAGGATATTTTATCTGACTTACTTCTATGGTATCTAAATCCCTCTATCTTACATGAATATTTCTTTATGGCATGTATACCTACACACACTCTCCATTTTGGAATACCAATCAGTTCATATTTCCTTTGACAACACCTTTGTTAGTTACTTGTTATGGGTGTTGGTAAAACTGCATAAAACAAAACAAAGTCCTTATTTTTGTAGAACTTACACTCCAATAAAAGCAAGAGATAACAAATGTCTAATATCAGTGATGAGTTGTAAGATAAAAACAAAGGCTAGGAAGAGACTAGTAGAAGGGGTGGTACTATAAGGTCATGAGGAAGACCTTGTGAAGAATGATGCTTCAGGAATATGGGTTAGCAAGTGCAAAGACTGAGGTGTGAGTCTGAAGAACTGAGTTTGCCTGCTGCTTAATAGACAGGGTTAAGTTGTCAGGAAATGAGGTCAGAGTGTCACTGAAATAGGTACTTGAATAGTGATCTACTTTGCAATGTAAACAACCCAGCCCCCATCACTGAAAGAAGCTTAGGTGTTGTGATCTTTCCCCTCTATGCCTCTCTGACTGTCTCTCTATTTCGCTGAGAAGTAAATCTAGATTAGAGAAACCTCATCAACTACCAAAAAGAAGAAAAAGAGAGATAGAAGCAAAAGAAAGGAATGAGGTCAGAGGGAGGGAGCATTCAGAGAGATCCTGTAGAACAATATTTATCTAGCTAAATTATTTCCTTGTATGATTATATAAGCAGAAACTCTATTATCTCACCTTTAAGGCACTTCTGACATTCGAAATAGTTCAATAACTATGTAAATGAGGGATTGTTTAGTTCAAAAGGATTGTTGTTACTTGAAAGTGCCAGGAAAAAAGAGATTACACTGATCAGTCCATTATCATTGTTGTTACATGGAATCCAAAAAGGACTCTAGTCTTCGAAAACTCAGTGTAAGATTTATGACTGCTACAACATGCCTAACATCATCAGAATCCCTGCCCAAGTTAGGGTGGTGTCCTAAGCTTGAGTTGAAAGTCACTGGTCTCATATGTCACAAGTATATGCTCAGCCATTGTAGTAAAACTCAACCAAATTATCAAGGAACTGATCTTGTAGTGACTGCCTGCCATGACTACACACAAGACTGATCCCCCTGCCTTACCCCACATTAACCATTAAATCCTGGCATAAACACAGCAAAGCAATTGTCTGGTGGTGTAGCACCAGAAACATATGTGAATCAAACTCAATTTAAATACATTTAACACAAAAGCACAAAGATATGGACACAGAGCCTCCCCTCAGGATGTATCAACACAGAGGAGACTGGCATATTGCATTGATTCCTCTTCAACTACTTCTTCCATGTAAGGAAGGGTGATAGGAAGAATCTATTTTGTCTGAGTAATCTCTGTGGCATCTAGTTCAGTAAATGGTGCTAAGAAAGCATTTATGAAATGAAATGTGATATGTTCTAAGTGATCAAATCAATCTTTCATTTGTTGTGAATTATCTTAAAATCAACTACCAGTGAAAAAAAAATGGTTTTCTTCTCCCCACCTTCCAGCCCCAAGCAGCTGATAGCACTGGACTGACTGACACTAAGGAGTGTTTTCAGGTTTTATTCAAAAAGATTTGTGTGTACTAGATGATCTTGCATTCTTGTTAGCTAGTTAAGAGACAACCTTGAAAGCTCTTTAGGAGTCAAGAAGTGGAGAGAGCCAACCATGTGTTCGTATTTTATAAGAATAGAAGAAGGAAAGGTACCAGAGAGCAGTGAAGTCAGCTTCCTGAAAATGAATTCTTTCAAGAATCAGAACATTGGAGACAGTGAAATAACTCATTTGGATAGCGTGCTGCTTTGCCATGTATGTGATCCAGGTTTGAGCCTGATTCTTATCTCATTGAAGAAAACTTTGGTGCTATGATATCTTTCTAGCTTTCTAAATCTATGCCTCTTGTCTCTTATCAAATAATAATCATAATAAGCCAGGAAGTTAAACAGGTAAGATAGGAACTGGTAAAGCCAATGCCTTTTCACATCTTGAATTCAATTGATTGCAAGGTTTAGTCAACTGTTTTCTTTCCACCTCACTCCTAAAGAGTCAGGGCAAATTGGCCTCCAGAGAAGCCAAATGGGACACATCACAAAAGAGAAAATAATTCACTTTCACAGCCCTCTTGGGATCACCTCATTTCCTTCAAGCGCCTTGAAAACCTGGATTTATCTACCCTGCGATTTTCTCTATAATTAGCAATTGTCTTATTTAAGTCCACTGGCTCTTCTTCCTTCTTGCATGTGATCCTGTAATGAAGTCATAAAGCCGAATTGGATGCCTTTTCCTAGTTTCCATGACAACCAGCTATAATCACCCAGATAAAAGTTTGCTTATTCACTATAGGCTCTCAGGAGACAGTAGCCACATGATGAGAAAGACACACTTTTTATGCACATTAAAATGCCCTCAACAATAGCTCCACAAATTACTTTGTGAAGTAAATTGATTTGCACAACTGCTTCTTTAGTTAACTCTGACACAAATGCCTCCTTCCTCCTGAACTCAGGTTTTCATAAATCACTTAAAGTGCCATTTTCTATGTATCCCTTAATATTTGTGCTTATAGATGACTGCTTATGGTTAAGAGATCAGAAATATAATACTATAATCTTGTGGATATTCTATTTGATTTTTCTCCCCCTCCCCCCCCTTTTTTTTCTACCAGGGTTATGTCTGAGGCTCAGTGCCTGTATGTCAGCTCCAGTACTCCTGGCAGTAACATTTTTTCTTTTTCTTTCCTTTACTCTGATAGAGAGAGAGAGAGGCACCACAGCACTGCTCCACTGTTCATGAAGCTTACACTCTCTCTTATCCCCACTGTTAGAATTGTGAGAAACTAATGAGACAAGTTGAGTCAAGTGAACAAAGTTAGTTTTAATCAGACTGATTAAAAGAAGCAACCCTCCTGGCTGGAGCAGCTGGGGTAGTGAGCCCTGAAAGGGGAAAGAACCCTGCCTGGGGAATTGTAAGAGCCCCAGCTAGAGAATAAGAGAGCTCAATCAGGGGGAACTTGAGAACCCAGCTCCACTTCCCCAGAGCCCCAACCCACTAGGGAAAGAGAGAGGCAGGCTAGGGAGTATGGATCGACCTGTCAACACCAATATTCAGTAGGGAAGCAATTACAGAAGCCAGACCTTCCACCTTCTGCATTACACAATGGCCTTAGGCCCATACTCCCAGAGGGTTAAAGAACAGGAAAGCTATCAGGGGAGGGGAGGGGATCCGGAGTTCTGGTGGTGGGAATTGTATGGAGTTGTACCCCTCTTATCCTATGTTTTTTGTGTTTCCATGTTATAAATAAATAAATAAATAAATAAATAATAAAAAAAGAATGGGAAAGCTATTAAGGGAGGGGACTGGATACAGAGTTCTGGTGATGGGAATTATGTGGAGTTGTACCTCTCTTATCCTATGGTCTTGTCAGTATTTCCATTTTATAAATAAAAATTTTAAAAAGAGAAGTCCCAATGAAATTTCCTTTTAAAGTCAGAAGAAAAATATATACTACATCTTGGATTGCCTTATTCACTAAAGAATTTTTATTTAATATTTTAAAAAATATTTTATGTATTCATTTATTGGATAGAGACAGAGAAATTGAAATAGAATGTGCAGGGGGGTGGGAGATAGGGAGTGAGAAAGATTGTTTTACTGATCATGAAGTTTCCCCCACAGATGAGGCTTGAATCTAAACCAGTGTCATATTGGATCTGGACAGCTAACCAGATAGGTCATGTGCCTTGCCATGCTGTGTGGCACAGATTCAAACCTCAGTACTACATGGGGGGTACCATGGCTCCAGAGCAAATTCCAGTGCTGAGATCTCTGTCTCACTGTCTCTTTCTCCTTTATTTCTTCATCTCTCTCTCTACATATATATAACTCTGAGAAGTCAGCCATAGAAGCTGGGTGTTAGAGTCCATCTACTACTATGTGCAAGGTCCTGGGTTCAAGACACTAGTGCTCACTTTCAGGGAGGAAGCTTTATAAGTGGTAGAGCAGTGATGTAGGTTCCTCTTTTTTTCCTCTTCCTATCTCCTCCCTCTCTCTCAGTTTCTCTCTGGATTTTAAAATAAATGAAATAAAAAGTGGAGGGGATGGCCATCAGGAGTGGTGAATTCATTGTGTAATAATCCTGGTGGAAAAAAAAGAATTTAAGTCAACCTAGGAAAGGTGGAATTGCACAGGCATGATTCCTTAGCACCACCGCCACACACACACACACAAACACACACACACACACACAATATCATTTTACTTATTTTTTATGGAAAAAGATACTTACTAAGTGGTCCACAAAAGTCATAGTATAGCCCTTACATTTTTCTTGTCTTGTATTCCTTTGACTAGCAAATCATACATATGAAGATGAGAAGTTAATACATAAAGGACAAAGCATAGGGCAGTAGTTCATAGAACCTCCATTAAGGCTAAGTAAAAGCTATTTGTCTTTCTAAACATGTAATGTATGTATTTAGGGGGGTGATTTGCTGAAGGACTTCTGGAAATTTACATTTCCATATCCTTGCCCTTAGAAAAGTACCATTAGTAAAGCAGTCCTTATTTCTTGAGATCTTCAGGAAACTTGGTTATTTCTCATTATGAAGCAGTTCATGTTCTCTGCTCCTTGGAAAGGCTGGAAGGATGCTTTTTGAAAGCTGGCCATTTTAGCTAAGACAGTTAATCATGCTGACTCTTCTGTCAACTGAGGTTATACCATCTGATCTTCCATTTCCCTTGTCATAATCATTTATGCTCTACCCCTTGACATGACACATAAGTCCTCTTTATTATATTACATATTAAATACTCCAAATCATGCTAAAACTCTTCATTTTCCATACAATATAATATAAAATGGATCCATTTGATCTCCTCTTAAAAGTCTCTAGAAACTGAAATACTAAAAGATCAAAGCTCAAGGACCAGTGTAAGGATCCTGGTTCGAGTCTCTGGCTCCCCATTTGCAGGGGCATTGCTTCACAAGTGGTGAAGCAGGTCTGCAGGTGTCTTTCCCCATCTCTATCTTCCCCTCCTTTCTCAATTTCTTTCTGTCCTATCCAACAACAGACATGGATGGCAACAATACCAATAATGACAACAAGGGCAACAAAATGGGAAAAATGGCCTCCAGGAGCAGTGAATTCGTGGTGCAGGCACCAAGCCCCAGCAACAACCCTAGAGACAACAACAATAACAACAACAATAATAATAATAATAATACCTTGCTTAAGATACTTTTATCTGCAGAAAAATGAAAAGACATAATCTTAACAAATGTTATAAGAAGGCTTAAAGAAATGAAAAAGATCCAAGTTTTTGCAGAGAGAAGGATATTGAGTACATTCTGTATTTTGAGAAAGTGAGACAACTTCAATGACTGTATATCAGATTTTATGCTGGATTCTCTACAGACTGTTTCCTTTGAACTTCATCATGTATCTGTTGTCTTAATTTTACATGGGAATAAATGACCTCCCAGGAAGTTAATTGACTTGCCTTCAGCACACAGTTATTAATTGTTAGCAGTACCACTTAGATCTAAGTTTACATGGTACTAGGGCCCATGTCTCTCTCACCACACCAGAAGACTATACCTCTCAGCACTTGGATTAACAGAGACATAAAGTTTCTATCTTAGTAGCCACAGACAACATGCAAACAAAATAGAATGCATAGACAATATGTGAACAAAAAGATGTATCTATATTCTTGAAAAACTTATTTGCAAAAATAGACAACTAGATTAGGTCCATGGACTGTAGTTTGCCAACCTTTGCTTTAATGTGCAGGATGCAACAGTAGGATTCATTTTATTTATTTATTCACTTTCTATGTTTTTAGTATTCATTTGGGAAACAAAAGGAAATAGGGGATCTAAATGTGTCAGTTTTTTCCCTTCTGCAGATATTTTGACTTATACTTAAAGAACAATAGCAATCATTTTATTAATCTTTGATCCTGTAAGAAAGGAATTTCTTGGCCAGGGAATTTTATTGCAACCATTAGTAAATGTTTAATCTTAGATGATTTTCTTCTACTATACATTTTTCTTTTTAGTATAGAATGGTTTAAAGAATTTCTTTAGTTGAAGGAGGAAATGACTGGGCTTCTATAAATCTTTGTTTAAAAAATGGCCAGCAGAATTCCCCTCCACATTAAAAGTAGAATGCTTTCATTTGGCATGATTCAGTGGGTTGTTTTGGGGTTCTAATCACTGTTATTTCCCATTAATTCATGTGAACAAAGTAGAGGACATCCCTAGTCCTAAAGATAAACTAATAAATCATACCAAATAAAAAGTATATGCTTCTGCATAGTGGGAAAAAACTTCATAATTTTTCAATATAGCTATTAATCACACTGCACAGATGAAGGGTAAAATTTTACTTGTAGGCAAATGAATTTGTGAAAATATTCAGAAGTATTCAGTCATTGCATTCATTCCTTCTGTCTGATAATGAAAAAAAATCACAATTTGTTTGCCTTTTATTTTATAAAAAAGATTTTCCTTATCTTCTCAATACATGTTGTTTCTATATAAAACCATATGTTTTAAAATTCATAACAAACATTTTATATGACTGTCAACTGTGGAGCTAAAGATTACATAATCAGAACTCTGACACCTATTAAAAGATAGGATCTAAGATCTAAATATACCTGACTCAATAAAGTTTTCATGTATGCCAGATTCTAGCTGGTTTTATAATTTTTCCACAGTATAAAAATATAAACAAACAAACAAACAACAACAAAACCTAGACAAAACTGAAGCATAAAATAACTACTTCAAGAGTCAGGCAATCTTGTCAGTCATTATTAAATTACTAATAAAAAAAACTGAGAAGAGTTATATATGTACCAACTACTGTATTTTATTGTTGACTATAAACCATTAATCCCCCAAATAAAAGGAAAAATGATAAAAAATAATTAATTAAAACTGCTGCTGTGAACATAGGTGTACACATGTCTTTTTGGGTGGGTGTGACTGAGTCCTTAGGATATATCCCTAGGAGAGTAGTTATTGGGTCATATGGAAGTTCAATTTCAAGCTTTGGATTCTTCATATCACTCTCCACAAGGATTGGACCAATTTACAATCCCACCAGCAGTGCAGAAGGGTTCCTTTGTCCCCACAACCTCTCCAGCCTTTGTTGTTGCTGTCCTTTTTGATGTATGCCATTCTCACAGGGGTGAGGTGGTATTTCATTGTTGTCTTTATTTGCATTTCTCTGACAATCAGTGACCTGGAGCGATTTTTCATATGTCTGTTGGCCTTTTGGATCTCTTCTGTAGTGAATATTCTGTTCATATCCTCTGCCCACTTTTGGATTGGGTCATTTGCTTTTTTGTTGCTAAGTTTGGTAAGCTCTCTATGTATTTTGGTTATTAGCCTCTTGTCTGCATGTGAAGATCTTCTCCCATTCTGTGAGGGGTCTCTTTGTGTGACGGTTTCTTTTGCTGTGCAGAAGCTCTTCAATTTGATGTAGCCCCATTGATTTGTTTTTGTTGTAGTCTTCCTTGCAGTTGGTTTGTATCACTAAAGATGTCCTTGTGGTTTAGGTGGGAAAGTGTTCCACCAATGTTTTCCTCTAAGTATTTGTTTTCCTCTAAGTATTTCTGGCCTAACATCCAGGTCCTCGATCCATTTGGAGTGGATTTTTGTTTCTGGTGAAATAAAGTGGTTCAGTTTCATTCTTCTGCACCTTTCAACCCAATTTTCCCAAATCCAAATCATTTACTGAGGATACCCTCTTTACTACATTTAATATGTTGGACCCTCTTATCAAAAATTAGATTTCCATAGTTGTTGGGATCATTTCTCAGTTTTCCACATAACACTCTAACCCACACCTAGGCCCTCCTCTACCATCACATTCGAGGATCTGACCATTCCTCACCCCTACCCATATGCCAATATAGTAATTTTCTTTAGCAGGAAATGATTGCAAAGGCTGCCTCAATTTAAATAAGGGAAGATATATTTAAATCTTATCCTTCCTTTAAATTTTTTTTTGTATTTGAAATTTACAGATAAAAACGCAACACAAAGAATGTTCTCTGACAACTAAAAGTACTTTACTTGCTGCCATCAGAGGAAGATTCTCTCCTTAACTAAACTACAATTGATCTCCTTTGAAACTTATCCTTAAACTGTATCTTACTCAGGATCCATAAAGGCTTGAACAAGTCATAGGCATGATTTTTAACATCTCAAAGTTACATCCCAGGGAGGCCCTATTCCCATTAAGTCTGTGAAAATTCAAGACTGCCCCAAATACTTTGGTGTTTGTTTCAACGTGTGGAACACATTGAGATAGGTCCCCTTCTTCCAGCCCAGAGGGAGGATAGTGGGGAAATTAGAGCCTAGTTCACATACAGTTGAATAATTCAAATGGATTCAACAAGGATCAATCTCCTTTTCCCACTATAATTTTTTTTTCATTTTCTCGACTCAGCTGAAGTTCAGATCACCCTCCTCTCAATTTTTCCTCTCCCCTTTAAAATGACTAGTATCTGATGTGTGAGTCCAAGCTCAGTTCATGCTGCATGTCTTTCTCTGTTGTGGTTGTATATTATCTGTTTAAAGCTGTCTTTACACTTTAGTAAGTATTGACTGTGTTTATGTTTAACATATTCCCCCAGGATTTCACAGTTTATCAGACAAAATAAACTAAACACATAACCAAGACTCTGCCTAGAGCCAGTGTAGGGATAGGTTCCAGGCCTGAAGGTACCCATTCTAGCTGGCACTGCTTTAACCCAGGCCCACTTCGTCACTCTACTGTCCCTTCTCAGACCTGCAGTGACCATGCAGAAGTGAAGGAAAAGTCACAAAGCCCCATCTTCGGGGAAGATGAGCTGAGGAATTTCCTTTTCTCTCTCTCCAATCCAAAGCCTGAGTAGCTTCTATCTGCACCATAGTTGCCTGGCATCAGTCGGGACATTTTTAAAGTAGCTTTTTATCCTTTTCCAGATCTCTTAAATATTAATTTTTTTAAAGATTTCTACAAGGTGACATAATTGAGAACACCTACTCTATAGCTTACTCACCAATAAAGGCTACCACATTATAAACACATAAAAAGAAAAAAGCTACTAATAATTCTCTCCATCTATCCAAATTTCTTTGCTTCTTCAAGATCCAACCCAAATCCTATCCTTTCTATGGCTTGATCAGAAAATTTGAGCCCTCCCTTATTTTCTTTTTTATTATTTATATATTTCTTATTAGTGATTTAATAATGATTTACAAGACTGTGGGATAAGGGGGGTACAACAGAATAAAATTCCCACTAACAGAGTTCCATATCCCATCCTCTCTACTGGAATCTTCCCTATTCTTTATCCCTCTGGGATATGGCAGGATGTCTTACTTCTGTAATTGCTTCTCAGCTGGATATGGGTGTTGACAGATTGACCATACCCTATCCTGTTTCTATTTTTCCCTAGTGGGGTAGGGCTCTCAGGAGGTAAGGTTCCAGGACATATTGGTGAGGTTGTATTCCAAGCCTCCCATATTTTATATGCATCATAAAAGTTTCTTTGCAGTGAGTGAGAGAATTGTAATAGAAGTAGGTGAGGAGGGTATCTAAGTCTAATTAAAAACTATTTCCTTAGGAACTTTATACTGACTCACTGCAGACTATTTTGTACTTTTGCTTTCAGGTATATACTTTGCTCTAATTTATGGATACATGTGAATATATGCTCTATCTCATGAGACCTGGTCTATATCTAGGTTTGGGGACTTTGTTAGTAAGTGAATTGCCTGGAATGGAATTAGAGAATACTATGAAAGGAAAGGTCTCACCAGAGTAATGAAGCTGAAGGGTTGGCATTCCATGCCTGATATCTCTGGACCCAGTCTAAAGTGAAGCATGCTGAGGTGGTACTCTTTGCATTGATTATATTGGGATCTCTGGATGGAATATCATCTGGTATGACTTGAGAGAAGCATGCAGGAAAGTGCGCCCCACTACATTCCTCCCAGGACTGGGAGAATTATAGGCTCTATAGAGGAAATGGGAGATTCCTGCTGTCTTAGGATTTAAGAAGACTATAGACAGTTATTGCTATATTCACATTATTTGGTAATTGGGTTAACTTTGAAAAATCCCTTTGTTAGGATTTGCTGTATCATACACAACATCATTATAACGTATGTCCTTTGACATTATTTATATATAACTATGCCACCAGTTGCTTCTGTTCTCCCTGGTCTAGGATTATGAAAGAGTCAACATATTGAAGACTCAGCCTATGTATTAAAAAGACTCAGTCTGTGCTTTAAAAAGTTTGAGACATACAATTTTCCCCTCTCATATTAATTAAATAGTGATTTATATGACTACAAATTAATAGGAGTGTACATAAACACCATTCCCACCACCAAAATACTATGCCCCATCCCACCCACCTCCCCCTATTTGGGAAGCCAAATAGCCACCCTCCACCTCACCACAGGGTTTTTACTTTGGTGCCCTACTCTAGATTTAGTCAAATCCTGCCTTTAGTTTCCATTTCTGTTCTTCTTTCTCAACTTCTGTTGATGAGTGGGATCATCCCATACTCATCTTTGTCTTTCTGATTTAGCTCACTTAACATATTCCTTCTAGCTCTGCCCAAGATGGATCAGAGAAGGGGGTTCATTGTTCTTAATTGCTTCATAGTATTCCATTGTGTATATATACCACAGCTTTCTCAGCCATTCATCTGTTGTTGGGCACCTGGGTTGCTTCCAGGTTTTAGCTACTATAAATTGAACTGCTATGAACATAGGAGTACACACATCTTTTTGGTTGGGTGTTATGGAGTCCTTGGGGTAGATCCCCAGGAGAGGAATTACTGGGTCATATGGAAGGTCCGTGTCTAGTCTTGTGTGAGTTCTCCAGACTGCTCTCCACAGAGACTGGACCAGTTTACATTCCCACCAGCAGTGCAGAAGGGTTTCCTCTGTCCCCACAGCCTCTCCAGCATTAGTCGCTTCTGTCATTTTTGATGTATGCCATTCTCACAGGGTGAGGTGCTATCTCAATGTTGTCTTTATTTGCATTTCTCTGACAATCAGCAACCTGGAGCAATTTTTCATGTGTTTGTTAACCTTTTGGACTTTAGTCACTATCGGGCCACCCCATCAGCTGGGGCCCTATTTGGGGAGTCATGAGATTCCCAAACAGACATGGTGGACCTAGACCTCAAATAAATCCCTCTCTCCATTGTTAATGGTCATCTCTATCAGGAAGAACAAAATAGACACCTTTGTGGGCCCCCATAGGACCTTGCCCTCAACTTGGATCAACAATGGTAGGGAATGTTCCATCCTCCAAAGTGTGGCTGGGCAATATACTCCATGCTACACCTGAGTAAGATGGGTCCTGATATTGGGGCAGCTTGGAATATTCCTACTTGTGACGACAAAATGTGAGCTCAGATCTACAGGGATGCAGAGGTCACATGGGCTCCTAAGCTGAATATGGGCCCCAGATCACATCAAACCGATGGGGTTTACAATAAACATTATTTATACCCCTTTCCCATATTAGGAAGCTACTCTCTTCCAGCTCTCTGTCCCTTTTCCAGCCATGACATCATCTCCCTAGACAATATTTGGGTCCACCTGCATATCAGATTTCAGGCTCTGGGGAAAAAAAAAAAACTAGTATAGCCACAGGCCCTTTGGAATAGAGCTAAAATATGCCTACTAGCTATCTACAAAATGGAGGTCCCCCTCAATTCTTCATCTGCACCATTCTAGCCTTTAGGTCCAGGATTGTTCAATAATTTGTTTAGCTTTGTATGTTAACTCTCTTTTCAGTCACCAAGTTTCTTGATGCTAGCATGATGCTGACCATAGTTCCCTGGACAGATGACCCCACCAATGTTTCCTGGAGCTCCACTTCTCCAGAGCCCCACCCTACTAGGGAAAGAGAGAGGCAAGCTGGGAGTATGGATCAACTTGTCAACACCCATGTTCAGCTGGGAAGCAATTATAGAAGCTAGACCTTCCACCTTCTGCATTCCACAATGACCTTGGGTTCATACTCCCAGATGGATAAAGAATAGGAAAGCTATTAGGGAAGGGGATGGGATAAGAAGATCAGATGGTGGGAATTGTGTGGAGTTGTACCCCTCTTATCCTATGGTTTTGTCAATATTTCCTTTTTATAAATAAAATAAGTTTATTTCTATTACCTACAAAACAGTGATACCTCAATTATTTAGATATCTCTAGAAGCAGAAATCCTTGGACTAGCTAAGGATTAAGAGTTACAAGTACATTAAGTTTAGAATTGATCTTGTAGACCTGTAGAAGGTCATCCTGAATGGATCTATGGTGACCGCTAGAAAATTCATGTGTTGATAGTAAACTGATTACATTCATGGTTCAGACAAACTAGGGCTTCAACTACTTGGGCAAATATCCTCATCAAAAAAAGTTATTTTGGTGGCCAAGATGGCCAGACATCTCTTCATCTACATCAACTGCTAAACCACAACAGCACATGGAAAGGCCCACACATATACGGACCTTCCACAGCAAGAAATAATCAACACCCATGGAGCAGAAATATAGAGATGTCCTTCTCCAAGAAAAAAAATCCCCTTAAGACTGCCCTGCTTTCTGAAGGGAGGCTGGGTAATCCTACCATGCCACTCAAGGAAGACTGGTCCTGAAATGAGTGCAGCCAACAGTGATCCCCACTGTGACCATGAACTGAAAGCTCAGGCCCACAGGGACTCAGAAGTTACACAGGCTCCTGTGCTAAATGTATATATATATGGGCCATGGGTCAGATGGATGAGGTAAATCGTTAATTTTATTCAGATTGTCTTCAAGTTTGGGATCTACTTTCTGCCCTAATCTAACTTTTTAAAAGTGCTTTTAAAAAACTATTTACCTATTATTGAATATAGACAGAGAGAAACCAGAGAAGGGAGGTAGAGAGAAGAGAGACAGAGAGACACTTATAGCACTGCTTTACCACTCATGAAACTTTGCCCCTGCAGGTGGGGAGCAAAGGCTTGAACTTGGGTCCTTGTCCCAAATATAACTTTATAGCATTTTTCTCAACTCTGACACCATCTTCTCAGACAATATTTTTGTTCAACTCCATATTAGCTATCAAAATAAATCAAAACCTATGAAAGTCATAGGCTGGAACATACCTAAAGTAGACTTCCTATCTTCTTTCCACCCTAAGAGCTCTCTTATCATTTGCTCTCTCTGTTCTTACTTTTTGGTTCCTGTATATTAATCATTTTGTCCTCCTTTATATATTGCTGCCTTTCAGCCACCATGTTGCAAATGTTATTATTTCATCCTGACTTCTCAGGGCAGATGACCTCACCAATATGTCCTAGAACCTTACCTTTCTAGAGTCCTACCCCACTAGGGAATGATAGAAATAGATTGAGGATATGGATAGACCTGCCACCATCCATGTTCAGTGAAGAAGCAATTAAAGAAGCCAGAACACCTACTTTCTGCACCAATCCCCAATAAAATAATTTTTTGTTCATACTCCTGGCCAAGAGAAATGATAGAGGGAAGAGGTCCAGAGGACTCTGAAGTCCAACTCCATCAGGACCCAGAGAGCAGAAAAAAAAAAAAAAAGGAAGGCTATTCAGAAGTGGTAATAGGTATAGGCATGACTTGGAAAGGAATAGAAAGCAGGACCATAAAAATGGGCAAATATATACAACTATAGACAGATACCTATAGAAATAATAGAAATAATAGCTAACCCATATCTGCAACCTTGGGAGAACAACTGTAGCTTCCAGTGGATGGAATATGGACACAGAACTCTGGTGGTGGGAACAGTGTGGAATACACCCCTGTGATCTTATAATTTTGTAAATCAATATTAAGTCACTGATAATATTTTAAAAATAAAATTAAATGGTGAAAGTAAAAGAAAAAGTCCCTCAACACAACAAGTCACAAGTAGATATCTATGAGATACATAACTATAATCTGGCAAGCAGAGTTTAAGTTGTGCTAAACTTCTGGCACTTGATGCTATTGCAGCTGTGTCTATGACTTTAAGACAGTGCAGAAAAGAAAAATACAACTGTAAACTTTGTGGGAGTCATAGAAGCAGAGTTCCCAACCATTTTTGTAATATTCTGAGAGCCAGTCCTTGTGTACATCTGTTGGAATTCAATCTCCACAGTAATAATTCTTTGGGCAGATTTGGGGAGGAACAATCTTTTGCAAGCTCACAGACTGACAGATTCTGTTCCTCACCCACCCCAGGATATGCACAAAGTTCATTAATGGAAGAGATGGGCCCTGAAGTTCTATTTAAACTGAGAAAACTTGATGAAAGACAGAAGGCAAAAAAATGAGTTTCTTGCATCATCTGTCTTAGTTTCTGCCTGAAACTTTAGCATTTTGAGATACTCCAAGTATCTGTGCTTTGCAAACTACAAAGAAGTTATTCCTTTCACTGAGTCAGTGTAGTATTTCCAAGATTCAAATAATCTTCAAGCTGCCTTGACTAAAGAGTGCTACTCTGTGGCTAGTGCAGCAGTTTTAAATGGCTTAAACTGTGAGCTGCTCTTCAAGTAAAATGTAAAATGATTCATTAGTCAAACCAACCCATCACTCTTTCAAGCTTCTTTTAAATAAAGTGAGCAGTTGATTTAAGAGCCAGTTGAGTTCCTAAATCAAGTATCCACAGCACAACCTGAGCATGACTTTAGAGATTTTAGATTTGTATAGAGTAAAGAAAAGTGCCTCACTATGTCCTTGTTAATAGAGGAAAGAGTGAAGACCAATTGAGAAGGTCCCACAGTACATTGATAATGAAGCCAAAATACCATATCAACTATCATTATAAATAGGAGGGTCTAGATCTATTTTAGAAAGGTGGTTTAAATGTAATTTTGCAATTTGACTCTTGTTTATTTCCCTACATGTAGTGCTTATGAAAAAGCAAAACAAAACTCTTCTAAAAAGGAGAAGCCTAGTCTATTTGCTCAGCCATGTTCTCTTTAAAACCCATGTAAGGGATAAGAACAACTTCTGAGAGGGATATGAAATACTGGGATATAAAAAAACTATTGTTATTCAACCCGTTCTCTGGGTTTTAGAGACAGGGTCATAGGATTGAAAAAGGACTTTCCTATTCTGAAGATGGATTGTGCCAGAATATATATATAGAACACAAACACAGTAGTCATACTCCTAGGCCTCAAGCAAGCTCTGTGCCCTAATTCTTAGATAAGTTACTTATATGGTTTATGCCTCAGTTTCCTCATCTGTAAAATAGAAGCAAGAATAAAACATACCTCATAGAATTAGACTGTGGATTAAGATACAATCCAATTAAATATTAACATGTGATATAAATGTTGAATAAATGTTAACTGTGGCCATTTGACTGAAATTCTATTGGTGAATAAGATGTACAATAGTATTATTTTTTTATTAGGTTAGATATTGCTTTCATTATTCTAGTGACAAACCTCCCTCAAAATGTAATATTTAAAGTCATGAATGATTTGACATTTTAAATCATTAACTGAGTGTAAGTACTAAGTTGTTTTTTCCTTTTTGAGAAGACAATAAGGAAACTTAGATAAAACAAATTTATATTCTTATTCAATTTCTCATGATGCTACCAGGGTCAGATCTGTCATGTTTCAACAAGATGGCTTGGAGAGGAGATGACAGTTTGATTAAAAGTTTCCACTAGAAAAATTGCCCTATAACTTTGGATCCCTAAAGCACAAGCAGGGTAGCCAGGTGGTGACTGCCCTCTAACACATATAAATGACACAATTGTTTACTTGGTACAATTTTAAGTCAGACTTAAAGCCCTCTATAGTCAATTTTGGTAACTGATTTCCTCTAATGGAAGATTAAGTATCTTGAAGCAAAAAATGAAGAAATTCATTTTGACATTATGAGATTTATAAGTCACTCAAAGTCACTAGCATACAGTGACAAGACTTTTAGTTTTATATTCCAGTACAGAAGCCATTGCCATCATTTAAAATACATAAAATAAGTTGATATTAGTGTGTGAGAATCATAAGTGTGATTTTTTAAAATTCTTTTGTCTGTTTTTTTAATTTATTTTTTTATTTTTATTTATTTATTCCCTTTTGTTGCCCTTGTTGTTTCATTGTTGTAGTTATTGTTGTTGTTGTCATTGTTGGATAGGACAGAGAGAAATGGAGAGAGGAGGGGAAGACAGAGAGGAGGAGAGAAAGATAGACACCTGCAGACCTGCTTCACCGCCTGTGAAGCGACTCCCCTGCAGGTGGGGAGCCGGGGTTCGAACCGGGATCCTTATGCCAGTCCTTGTGCTTTGTGCCACCTGTGCTTAACCCGCTGCACTACAGCCTGACTCCCTTTTGTCTGGTTTTAAGACACAATTTATCTGATAGATAAATTCTTCTGAACAGGTCAAATTGAATTAAAAGAAGGTTTTAAAAATGCTTTGCTGAAACATTGGTCATTTAATTGTACCATTTCCACTAAAAGCTCTTGAATATGAACACTCGTTTAATTCCATAAATTATTAGACATAAGTGCTTTCATCAGCCAGAGATCATGTAAGTCCAAGTTTTCACTTAGAAACAGACATCATTTTTCAATAACAGGTATCTCTCTCTCTCTCTGGAGTTGTTATCTGCACTGGAATCTGAGCGCTGGATTACCACTTCACCAATCTTTATTTGGCTCAGGTCAGACTCAAAGGGATCTCTGGATTTAAAATGGTGTTCCTTCTTGTGATGAGTTGATTAAGAGACTAGAAATCTTTACATCTCTTTGGAGTCAAGATAATAATAGTCTATAGGTTTCCCAGAAATTAGGTGCTTGGGTTCTCAACCTCACACTTTCATGGATACTACAATGACATCTTTCTAATAGAGGTTCACTAAGTGCAGTAAGCAAGCACACCTATATGGCATTAAGTGTCACATACTTCAATGCATCCCACATTTTCTCTCTTTATCTTTTAGTTTTCTTCCTTTCTCCCTCCCTCCCACTTTTCCTTACTTCTTTCTTTTCCTCTTTCTTCCTTTCTTTCTTAATTTATTTCTTCCACCAAAGTAATTGTTGAGTTTGAATGTCCACATGACACCACAATTTCTGGTAGCCACTTTTTTTTCTTTTCTTTCCTTTAGATAGTAGGTGAGAGACGAGAGAAACAGAGAGAGGAAGAAACAGCACCACTTCACAGCTTGCAAAACTTTGCCCCTTTAGGTACTCCCATATGGTGCTGACCCAGAGCTCGAACCTAGATATTAAACCCTGATCTTAGCACATAGTCTCACATGTACTCTACTTCCCTATCACCCACTCACCCCCAACCTAGTTATTTCTTGGAAGTTTCCTGCTACAAAACATAAAACCCACTTCTTTACGAACTTAATTCTTCTCCTAAGAACTGCTAACCAGGAGAAACAGTAAAAGAATCATGATGTCTCTAGCATTTTTTATACTAAACATTACTAAAATACCCAATCTCTTTTGACCTGATGTCTATTGAAACTGTAACAAAGAAGAGCAGTGATAGATATTAACTACACAGAACAGATCTATGCACCCAAAGTAAACAAACATGAAATGGTATGGAAATGTTTTAATAGATTTTAATGGGCATTTACAATGTTGATGAAATGGGCCATTTGAATCCTTCAAGATAACGAATTGTTAGGTAAATGACTTTAATTTTAGGAATTACTTCCACTTTACACACCCTAAATTTTTTACTCTAAGTTTCAGAAATCATCTCTCCTGACCCTTTTGTTTAAATGTGATTACTTCTGAGCATCCATAATGGTAGAAGTCTGTTCTGGGGAGAGGGAGAGGGAACAAAAGATTGACTAATATTTTTATGCATTTCAAAGCAGCATTGGATGTATGACCCAGGGATATAAAATTCTGCCATTTACTCAATGGTTTTGTCTCCCTTTTATTATTATTAGTTTCCTATAAAAAGGAAACACTGACAAAACCATAGGATAAGAGGGGTACAACTCCACACAATTCCCACCACCAGAACTCTGTATCCCATCCCCTCACTTGGTCGCTTTCCTACTGTTTAACCCTCTGGGAGTATGGACCCAAGGTCATTGTGGGATGCAGAAGGTAGAAGGTCTGGCTTCTGTAATTGCTTCCCCACTGAACAGGAGCATTGACAAGTCGATCCATACTCCCAGCCTGCCTCTCTCTTTCCCTAGTGGGGTGGGGTTCTGGGGAATCAGAGCTCCAAAACACACTGGTGGGGTTGTCTGTCCAGGGAAGTCTGGTTGGCATGCTAGCATCTGGAGCCTGGTGGCTGAAAAGAGAGTTAACATAAAAAGCCAAACAAGTTGTTGACTAATAATGAACCTAAAGTCTGGAGTAATGCAGATGAAGAATTAGGGTGCAGGGTCTCAGTTCTGTATATAGCTAGTAGGCCTATTTTAGTTATGTTCCAAAGGGCCTGTGGCCCTACTTTTTTTTCCCTGAGCCTGAAATCTGATTTGCAGGTGGATCCTAGTTATTGTCTAGGGAGATGATGTCATGGATGGACAAAGGACTAGAAAGCTGGATCAGGGAAGAGAGTAGCTCCCAAATATGTGAAAGGTGTATAAATATTGTTGACTGTAAACCCCATTAATTTAGATATAGACCAGGTCCCAATGAGATAGGGTATATGTTCACATGTATCCATATTTTAGGGCAAAATATATACTTGAAAGCAAAAGTACACAATAGTCTACTATTAGTCAGTATGAAGTTCACAGTGAAATAGTGTCTACTTAGACTTACCTCACCTATTTCCTATTATACTTCCCTGACTCACTCCCAAGCTATCCTTATCAAAGCAAAGACTACAAATGCTGAATAAGGGCAAGAGATCGTCATACTTTACCAATGACTCTTTAGTCACCATCAGGCCACCCCATCAGCTGAGGCCCTAGTCAGGGAGTCATGAGATTTCCAAAAAGACATGATGGGCCTAGACCTCAAATAAATCCCTCTCTCTATTGTTACCAGTCATCTATATCAGGAAAAACAAAACAGACCCCTTCTGGGTCCCCATAGGACCTTTCCCTCTGTTGTTAAAATTTCGGAAGGCTCTTGCCGGGTGGGCTAGCTGGCTTCACGGGTGGGTAACAGAGACGCGGAGACAACGGCTGGGCAGGGAAGCTGTATTTCTTTATTCAGGAACAACGATTCATAAACTAAGACAAACTAATTACCAAACAAAACTCTGCTGTCTCTTTGCGGCGGCACAAGCACTCCCTCTTACTCTCGAACTCAGGAACTCTCCAACTCTGGAACTCTCGTACTGGGGAACCCTCTGAAACTCTCGCACTCTCGAACTCAGGAACCCTCTCCCGGGGTTCCTTGGGGCGGGGCCAAGCGGGCCCGCGAAATTAACTGGACTGATCCAATTCTCTTGGCGGGGGAGGGCTAGAACGAACCAATGTAAAGCATACGAAAATTCCCCCTTTTCTTTTTAACTAAATGACTATAGTATCAAGGGTGTGGGGTGAACAGAAACATATATAACAAAAACCAGCATGTTGCCAAGGGAAGGCCTGACGGGCCATATCTGTCTCTGTGGGCTAAACTTTATCAGTTTAAAAAAAAAACATTTCTTGCCTCTGGGGGGCTACTTGCCTCGACGGGCATTTGTATGGGGGCGGGGAACGGCCTAGAGTCCCAAAGGAAGCTGGCTGCAACTTACTTACTATGAAACAAAACTTGTTATTAGCATATCTACTGCACGATACAACGTTTCTAATAGAGAAGGAATTTGAGACTTTTACATATCAACAACGTCTTTTAACCTTTTGTTACACCCATTCAAGATGGAGACACACCCTAGGTGTGGGCCGGAGAGGAAACCTCAGGCATGAGGATAATTAGCATAGCCATTGTGCTATCTACCATTTCTAATAGAGAAGGTAGTGGAGAGTTTTACATATCAACAAGTCTATTTAACCTTTAGTTTAGCCTAACTTAGTTAAAATATATTGATTGTTAACTAATTTTTACCTCAGACTTTAAATGTAAGTTAATTTTATCTTTATGAGAATTACGTTGAAAACCTTTTTCATTTAACTTTGTCTAGTAAGAATTTAGCCTTAAAGTTACTGTTTACCAAACTTTAAACATACACATAAACACGGTCATTAATACACAAGGAGAGAAACCTTTGTTATGAAGACATGTCATTTTAAACACAAATTTAAATCTATACTGTCTTAGTTGTTGGGGGGAGGGTTCACCATCCGGAGGTGGCTTCCCACGCAGCTTCACTTCTAGGAATTGCAGGTTGCGATCTCTGCACAAATCTCTGCGTACTCCAGCTTGTCTGTCTTCAGACCGGACCGGCAGCTGGAGATCTCGTGTGCCCAGTTTCGGCAGGGAGCCCGGGGGCCCGGGAGGCCTGGGATGGTTCCAGAATTCATAGAAAGAGGGCAGGCAGGCCATCTTTGTAGAAGGCGTGGGCCTAGGTGCCCAGGGGTGGCGGCCATGATAGGCCGCGGCCCTGTCCCATGGCCCTGCCATGTCTGCTGCCCTGCTCGCAGTGGCCGAGCAGTGTGGAGGGATCACACGTCCAGTGCCCTGCTCTCCACCTGCTGGTGGAGAGCCAGCTCCTGTGGGCTGGCCTCTGGCTCTTGCGTGTTGGCCTCGGGCTCCAGGGGCTCTTGTGTGCTGGCTTCGGCCTCCTGCGGGCTGCAGGGCTGCGGGGCTGCGGGGCTGCGGGCGCGGTGCGTGGGGTTGTCTGGGCGCAGCCGGCTGGCTGGCTGTTTAACCAGGTGGAAACAGCAGCTCCGCGCCTCGCATCCCACCCGCTGGCTCTTGCTGCTGGCTGTTCTGAGTTTGCCTGAGCGAGTGGAAACCACAGAGTGGTCCAGACATAAATGTTCCAGAAACAGCAAAACAGTTTCGTGAAGAAAGAGCAGAGGCCTTTGGAGATCTCTTCACAAGCAGAAGAGAAGGCCATAGTGCATAGGTAGCCAAATTGTCTTTACTTATCTGAGAGATGCGCAGGTCAGCCCCACGTTGGGCGCCATTTGTTGTTAAAATTTCGGAAGGCTCTTGCCGGGCGGGCTAGCTGGCTTCACGGGCGGGTAACAGAGATGCGGAGACAACGGCTGGGCAGGGAAGCTGTATTTCTTTATTCAGGAACAACGATTCATAAACTAAGACAAACTAATTACCAAACAGAACTCTGCTGTCTCTTTGCAGCGGCACAAGCACTCCCTCTTACTCTTGAACTCAGGAACTCTCCAACTCTGGAACTCTCGTACTGGGGAACCCACTGAAACTCTCGCACTCTCGAACTCAGGAACCCTCTCCCGGGGTTCCTTGGGGCGGGGCCAAGCGGGCCCGCGAAGTTTACTGGACTGATCCAATTCTCTTGGCAGGGGAGGGCTAGAACAAACCAATGTAAAGCATACGACAGCCCTCAACTTGGATCAACAATGGTAGACATTGTTCCATCCTCTGAAGGGAGGCTGGACAATATACTCTGTATACCTGAGGAAGATGGGTCCTGATATTGGGGCAGCTTGGATTGTTCCTACTGATGACCACAGAATGTGAGGTCGGATCTACAGGGATGCAGAGGTCACATAGGCTCCTAAGCTGAATATGGGCCCCAGATCACATCAAATTGATGGGGTTTACAGTCAACAATATATATACACTTTTCCAATATTTGGGAGCTACTCTCTTCCCTGATCCAACTTTCTGTTCCTTTTCCAGCCATGACATCATCTCCCCAGACAATAACTCGGATCCACCTGTATATCAGATTTCAGGCTCTGAGGAAAAAAATAACAACAACAACAACACTAGTAAAGCCACAGGCCCTTTGGAATATAACTAAAATAGGCCTACTAGCTATCTACAGAACTGAGACACCCCCTAACTCTTCATCTGCACTACTTGTTTAGCTTTTGATGTTAACTCTCTTTTCAGCCACCAGGCTCCAGATGCTAGCATGCCAACCAGACTTCCCTAGACAGACAACCCCACCAATGTGCCCTATAGCTCCAATTCCCCAGAACCCTACCCCACTAGGGAAAGAGAGAGGCAGGCTGGGAGTATGGATCGACTTGTCAATGCCCATGTTCAGCAGGGAAGCAATTACAGAAGCCAGACCTTCTACCGTCTACATCCCACAATGACCTTGGGTCCATGCTCCCAGAGGGTTAAACAGTAGGAAAGCAATCAAGTGAGGGAATGGGATACAGAGTTCTGGTGCCAGTAATTATGTGGATTTGTACCCCTCTTATCCTATGGTTTTTGTCAGTGTTTGCTTTTTATAACTAACTAAATAAAAAGATACAACTATAAATAAATATCATACAATGTCATAAATTATGGTGAGGTCCTGTATGGTATAACAAATCCTAATAATAGGATTTTAAAAGTTGACCCAATTGCCAAATGATTTGGTTATAACAATAACTATCTATTGCCTTCTTAAACCCTAAAACAGCAGGAACCTTCCTCTTTCTCTATAAAGCCCATGTTTCTTCCAGTCTTAAAACCTCTAGGATGAGGCTCACTTTCCTGCATGCTTCTTTCAATTCATACCAACTTATACTGCATCTGCTGATCCCAACATAATCAATACAACCAGTACCACGTCAGCATGCTTTACTTCGGTCAGTGTCCAGAGACTTTAGAAATGGATTGTCTGGTTATGGGGGGGTGCACTTCAGGAATAATAAAAAATATTCCTTTCTTTTTTCTCTATTTTATAACCCAAATTGAGCTATATTTACCCCCTTGGTGTCACAGCTAGGACCCCGTATTTACTGTCCTGCTGAAGGCAAAAAATCCTACCGTTTCCAGCAGATATTGTCAGAGCTCAGGCCAGTAGATACTTCTCAGTTGCCATCTTGGCTTTTGCACAACCAAAGAAACTATCACACAAACAAAGAGACCCCTCACAGAATGGGAAAAAATCTTCACATGCCATACATCAGACAAAAGACTAATCACCAAAACATACAAAGAGCTCAGCAAACGTAGCAAAAAAAAGGCAAATGACCCCATCCATAAATGGGCAGAAGATATGAAAAGAACGAACATTCACTCCAGAGTAGATCCAAAAGGCTAATAAACATATGAAAAATTGCTCCATGTCGCTGATTGTCAGAGAAATGCAAATAAAGACAACATTGAAATACCACCTCACTCCTGTAAGAATGGCATACATCAAAAAGAACAGCAGCAACAAATGCTGGAGAGGCTGTGGGGACAGAGGAACCCTTCTGCACTGCTGGTGGGAATGTAAATTGGTTCAATCTCTGTGGAGAGCAGTCTGGAGAACTCTCAGAAGGCTAGACATGGACCTTCAATATGATCCAGTAATTCCTCTCCTGGGGATCTACCCCAAGGACTCCATAACACCCAACCAAAAAGATGTGTGTACTCCTATGTTCATAGCAGCACAATTCATAATAGCTAAAACCTGGAAGCAACCCAGGTGCCCAACAACAGATGAGTGGCTGAGAAAGCTGTGGTATATATATACACAATGGAATACTATGCAGCTACTAAGAACAATGAACTCAACTTCTCTGACCCATCTTGGTCAGAGCTAGAAGGAATTATGTTAAATAAGCTAAGTCAGAAAGATAAAGATGAGTATGGGATGATGCCACTCATCAACAGAAGTTGAGAAAGAAGATCAGAAAGGGAAACTAAAAGCAGGATCTGACTAAATTGAAAGTAGGGCACCAAAGTAAAAACCCTGTGGTGAGGGGAGAGGGTGGACATGGGGCTTCCTGGGCCAGCATGGGTGCGTGGGATAGGACACAATCTTTTGGTGGTGGGAATGGTGTCTATGTACACCCCTATTAAACTGTAGTCATATAAATCACTATTTAATTAATATGAGAGGGGAAAAATTGATTGTATATCTAACAAAGGGACCTCTCAAAGTTAACCCAATTACCAAATAATGTGATATTAACAATAACTATCCATTGTTTTCTTGAACCCTAAGACAGTAGGAACCTCACATCTCCACTATAGAGCCTAAACTTCCCCCAGTCCTGGGACCCTAGGGTAGGGCCCACTTTCCCACATGCTTCTCTTAATTCTTATCAAATAATATTGCATCTGCCGATCACAACCTAATCAACACAACAAGTACCACCTCAACATGCTTCAGCTCAGACTGCGTCCAGAGACTTCAGGTGTGGAATGACAACCCTTCAGCTTCATTACTTGGGTGAGACCTTTCCTTTCATAGTATTCTCTAATTCCATCCCAGGTGGATCACTTCATAACAAAGTCCCACAACCTAGATATACTCCAGGTTCCATGAGATAGAGCATATGTTCACACATATCCATAAACTAGGGCAAATATATACCTGAAAGCAGTAGTACACTAGAGTTTGCAGTGAGTACTCCCCAACACTTCCTCTCCACTGTTCCACCCTTCGGGTCCATGATTGTTCAGCAATTTGTTTGGCTTTGTATGTTAACTCTCTTTTCAGCCCCCAGGTTCCAGATGCCATCAGGATGCCAGCCAGACTTCCCTGGACTAAAGACCCCACCAATGCATCCTGGAGCTCCACTTCCCCAGAGACCCACCTTACTAGGGAAAGAGAGAGGCAGACTGGGAGTATGGACTGACCAGTCAACGCCCATGTACAGCAGGGAAGCAATTACAGAAGCCAGACCTTCTACCTTCTGCAACCCACAATGACCCTGGGTCCATGCTCCCAGAGGGATAGAGAATGGGAAAGCTATCAGGGGAGGGGATGGGATATGGAGATCGGGTGATGGGAATTGTGAGGAACTGTACCCACCCACCCCATGCTATGATTTTGTTAATGTCTCCTTTCTTAAATAAAAATAAAAATGAAAAAAGAAGTGGATTGTCAACCTTTCAGCCTCATTACTCAGGTGAGACCATTCCTAGGTCATAGGACTCCTTAACTTTAGCTCCATTTTGAGTGGTGCACTTCTTATCAAAACCTTAAAACATATATATATATATATATATATATATATATATATATATATATATTATATAAACATACATATATGTTTATATATGTATGTTTATATATATATATATGTATATATATATATATACATATATAAATATATGTATGTATATATATATATATATATATATATATATATATGGAAATATATACCTTAAAGAAAAGTGCAGAGAAATTTGCAGTAAGTCAAAAAAATGAAGTGAGAAAGTAGAAAGAACTAAAATACAGCTTAAAGTACCTAATGAAGTGGTCCGGGAAGTGGCGCAGTGGATAAAGCATTGGACTCTCAAGTATGAGGTCCAGAGTTCAGTCCCTGGCAGCACATGTACCAGAGTGATGTCTGGTTCTTTCTCTCTCTCCTCCTATCTTTCTCATAAATAAATAAAATTTTAAAACAGTACCTAATGAAATAGTTTCTACTTAGACCTAGATATCTTTCTCACTTACCTATTACACATCCCCAGTCACTCCAAAGCTAACCGTGTCAAACAAAGTAAGGACTACAAAAGGTGTATAGGAGCAAGAAACTGGCAGACTTTAATGATGACTCTGTAGTTACAACCAGACCACCCTATCACCTGGGGCCCTAGTCAGGGAGCCCTGGGGTTCCCACACAGACATGATGGGCCTAGACCTCTAACAGATCCCTCTTACCACTGTCACTGGTCATCTCCATCAGGAACAATATAATGGACCCATCTGTGGGCCCTATAGAACCTTTTCCTCAATGTGGATTAATAATGGTAGATAATGTCCCACTCTCTGAAACGAGGTAGGACAACATACTGTACCTGCTACCCAAGGAAGATGGGTACTGAAATTAGTGCAGACTGGAATGTTCCTAGCCATGACCATAGAATATGAGCTCAGACCTATAGGGATACAGAGGTTACATAGGTTCCTGTGCTAAATATGGACCCCAGATCAAACTGGTAGGGTTTACAGTTAACAATATTTATATAATTTTCCCATATTTTGGAGCTACTCTCTTCCCTGATCCAGCTTTCTCTTCTTTACCTATTTCATTACTGTGGTTTTAAAGAGCCTAATAAATTCACTAATTTTAAATACTCGGAAACACCACAAAAGTAGCCTTTTATTATTATTTTTTTTTCTTTCAGGAGCCACGGTGAGAGGAATGCTCTGTCCCATTTGGTACAAGACTCAGGAAGTGTTTTCTTCTAGTGTATTAGAGAAGATATTCTGGGTGTACTCCACAGTGATTACAATTTTCCTTGTACAATCATATCTGCAAGGGTTTGTTTGATTATATTCACCTTGAGAAGTTCATCTTGATGGAATTTTGAAAATAAAGCCTACTAATGTGAGGTGGGGGCCTAGAGAGAGAAGATGGAAAACTGTGACTCTCAACAACTTCTCATTCCTAAACTAGTCTGCTACCAGCTTCCAGAAATGTGTGAAAATTTTCTGCCTAAATATTCTTATGAGTTTATAGCTTTAGTCAACTAGATCTGTCTCCAGGCAGGCAGGACTCTGCAGCATTTTCTTATGTATTTGTTTCCTTTTGTGTGTGTGTGTGTGTGTGATTACTGGGGCTCTGCTTTTTTCAGATAAAGACAAGGAGAAAAGCAAAGATATCACCATATCAAAGCATGTTGTGCCTGCACAACAAATCCACTGTCCTGGTAGCCATTTCTTTTCCTTTTCTATTTCTTACTTTCTATCTTTATTTTAAAAGAGACAGAGAAAAATTGAGAGAGAAGTGAAGATAGAGGGGAGAGCAAAAAAGACACAATTCTGCACTTCTCCAATGTTTATGGAGTTTCCCTATTGCAGATGAGGAACAGGAACTTGCATCTGGGTCCCTCCCTGTGCTTGGCAATGTGTGCACTCTACCGTGTTCACCATCACCCAGCTCTCCATTTCCAAGAATATATATATATGCTGGAATTAGTCATCTAAACTTTTCCTTTTAAAAATTAGTTTCCTACACCCTCAAAATATCACTTTAAAAACGGTTGTGAAGATATAATATACCTGTCTTGTAGGAAGATTGTGAAGAGTAAAGGAAAATAATACATAGATATAGTAGCAGGAAATGTTTAAGTGTTAGTACCAATCCTCTTCCATAACATAATGATGTCAGTCAACAGAGGTAAGCAGGCAGAAGTCAAAGACTACCTTTCAGACCAAGATGGAAAATGGTCATTATTAGAAGGCTAGTTGGGGCAAGAAACCCTTTAAAATCAATTTTATCAGATTAGTGAGATAACTCACATAGGAAAGTTTTGTCTCACATGGGAAGGCCAGAGACTCAAGACCCAAACTTGAATCCCTGATCTTCACAGCACTGGGGGAGTCTCTGTCTCTGTCTTTCTCTTTCTCTCTCTTTCTACTTGAGAATTAAGTCTGACCTAGTGGAGCCTGACAACAAACATAAAAGAAGAATTTTTTTTTTTAATTATTGGATAGAGAAAGAGAGAAATCAAGAGGGGAAGGGGAAGATAATCAGGGAAAGAGACAGAGAGACATCTGCAGCATTGTTTCACTATTCATGAAGCTTTCCTCCTGCAGGTGGGGACCAGGGGCTTGAACCCAGGTCTTTGCAAATTGAAATGTGTGCATTTAACCAGGTGCAACACTGACTGACCCCATTTTTTTTTAATCCCCGAGTTTTCACAATTCTCTTGTTCCTGTTTTCTAAAGTTGGTCATTCCCAAGAAGAAAGTTAATTAACATAATATGCAAATTAAATAGTAGTTGTAAGACTAATTAACATTTACATATTAACAACTAGTACAGTTCTGTACATACATAAATCAGGACTTTAGTGTCACTGCATCCGCAGAACCTCACATTAGGAGCCTACAATTACTTTGCTGCCCAAGTAAATAGAACTGAGATGCATAGAAGTAATGTCATCTTTAGGTGACAGTGATAACATAATGGTTATGCAAGAGACATTCATGCCTGAAGCTCTGTGGTCTCAGGTTCAATCCCCAAAATTATAGTAGACCAGAGCTAAGCAGTGTTCTGATAAAAATAAATAAATAGGGCCAGCAAAATAGTTCACATGGGTAGTGTAGTTTGCCATGTGCACAATCCAAATTCAAGCCTGGTCCCCACTACACTAAAGGAAGCTGTAGTCTCTCTTTTCTCTCTCTCTCTCTCTCTCTCTCTCCTCTTTCTCTAAACAAATTAAATTATTAAATTAATATATAGGTGTGTCCAAACATCTCTTTACCTAGGGCAGTATCTCACAAAATCAATGCTGTGTAATAAATAAATGATGAATTTGAACATCACATCCTTTTGTTAGTAAGTAGCAGATAGGGTGATGACAGCTGGGGGGGGGGGGCGGGGACTACACTTACAGGGCAGAGCTCTAGAACAGTGGTTTCTTTACCTCACCTCACCTCTTGCCATTTTCAATCATATGAAACAAACTTTTGCCTTTTCAAAGCATAGAAAGACTAGATTTTGCCAGGATTTCCTCGTTGGTAGGCACAGCTCATTAAACAGCTTCTCCAGAGGGCAAAGCAATTGGGTGGCTGTGATTGTCAAGGAAGGGAGTTATGTCAACAGAGGGACTGTTGCTCCACCATCCCTTCACCCCTACTCACTGCAAGGAGTTTCTCTGCAGCAAAATACTGCATCCTCCCACTTACTGCTGTGCACAGCATTAGCTGGAGACATGCACCTGAGCTTCAGGGCATAATAATGGCTCTTTGGCCCTTCATTATAGAGTGAACACTAGAGAGGCAGGAAAGATTCTTCAAACTCTAAGATTTTCTGTCATGGCAATTTGTGCACAGGTCTTGATATATTTGCTTCCTAAGTACTTTCTTCATCTAAACTTAACAATTTGCACTTAAGTCTTTGTTCCTATTTGTTTATTTAAATACAAAAAAGTTCTCTCAGTTTTTAAACTGAAAATGAGGAATTGTGTCAATACGTAGACTGTGTTCTGATTTATTTTTCATGTTCCTTTTCTGATTTGGCAAGGTCATATTTTACTTATTTATACCAGTTGATAATACTGAGCAGTCAATCACATTACCAGAGGACAAGTTGTCACGTAAGAGAAACAATCAGAATTACTTTTTTTAGTTGAATATTATTTATTTACATTCTGTTAGGTATTATACTTCACATAATACATTATATCAATTTGTTTGATATTCAGTTAAATATTATTTATATTATTTTTTTCAGTTAAATATTATTGGCTTAGCCAATGTCCTGGTGAGAAATAAATTCTGACTCAGAATTAAGGACCTATTTAAGGTCCAAGTAAGACTAGAGGAAACATCAAGAAAAGTTGAGGCAGAGTCTGGGAGATAGCTTGTCTAGTAGGGCATATAACTTACCATGCAGGAGGTCCTGGGTTTGAATCCCAGCAATGCAAAGGAACACCACAGTACTGGTGGAAGTACCACAGTACTGGTGGAAGTTCCATAGATGATGGAACAGTGCTGTGGTGTCTCTCCCTTTTTGTTTGCTCTTTCTCTTTCTGAATATCCATGTACATGAAATAACAGAAATAAAACATAAAAGTTCTGGGAGTAGTGGAATCACACATGCACAAGACTATAATGCCACAAAATTTTTACAATAAGAGAGAGAGAGGGAGAGAATGGAAGGGAGGAAGGAAGGAAGGAAGGAAGGAAGGAAGGAAAGAAGGAAGGAAGAAAGGGAGGGAGGAAGGGAGGGAGGGAGGGAGAGGGTTGAACACCCAGAGACCTATCACAGTGGGAAACTGTTGGAAATCTTCCTTTATGCCTCTCCGGGCTCTGTCAGTAGGGAGAAATAGGAATAAATGGTCTGTGCCTGTTTCCTAGGTAAAGTTGGCCAGGGTTTACTCTCAAGCTGGAGCATTTCAGGTGCCTTTAATGTGCCTTTGAGGCTTTCCTTGCCTCACCTGAGTCCCACCATTTTATTATGCAGTCAACAGTACTATCCACTGAGAAGGTTATGTGCATGGTGGGGGGAGGGATAATGGAGTGGGGCATATGAAATAATCTTTGGGGCTTAGTTTCCCAGGACACAAAATAGGACTCAAAAAGGAAGAGACTAAATCTGGGGTCAGGGAGAGATACAGAGAATAATAAGCATCATTATTTTCACAGGTCATGGCAACATTTTTAAAGTATTGGGGCTCTTAGAAGACACTTTTGTTCATATCTTTTTTTCAAAGTCAGATTTTTAATTTAGGATGAAAATAAGTACCCAATAGTCATTCATACACAAAAACAAGATTGATGTCCTTGTGACTATTCACAATTTAGCATTTTATCAAATTAGGTTAATTGCAACAGTTTTATGGGAAAGTGATCTTTAGCCCTCTGAGGAAGGGCCTGGAGTGGGGGTTCCCTTTCATCTCTTCCTAGAACTTCTCTTAGTAACTACAAAAACTTTCATTTTGAAGTCTAGGCTCTGAAACTTAATTAGCCAGCATTACAAGCTAAAACACAGGGCCAGAAGAACTCAGTTTTACAAACAGCAATGCAAAAAGATGCAAACAAATAGCATTTTACTAATCATGTGAGGTAAGGAACCTATGGCTTTATTCTTCCACACGCATGATACAAAGCAAAACAGACTGGGCTTATTGTATTGCACCAAAGCAAAGGACTCTAGGGATGGAGGGCAGAGAGGGAACTGGGTCGGGGCAAGGTTTTGTAGTCCTAATGCATGTTGGTGAAAAAGGACCTAGATTGAGGGGTGAGAGTATTTTGCAGATGCCTATCATGGGGATAGATTGTATCCATGTGTCAACAAGTGTACTGTAAGCTGCAAACCTCCCAATAAGATGATAAAAAAATTAAAAGAAAGTAAGAAACAATATTTGCAGCATTCCCAGGAGTCATTGTTTGATGAGGAGGGAAAAGGAAACTACAGCAGATGGAAGATGCAACTGGATCTGAATGTTCTCTCCAGCTGATTCTTTCAATCCCGCTGATGCTGGAACCCATTACTGAGAGATTAGTTGACCAGGTTCCAAAAGACTACTCCACATAATATTAGTTCTTTCTCATGCTATGCATCCCAATGATAAAAGTTTTAAAATACAGAAATAGATTAAAAGAAAATATTTTTAGAGCACAGCTTTTAGTGTAAAATCCAATTCACTGGGGGTCAGGCAGTAATGCACCAGGTTAAGAACATATAGTATGAAGTTCAAGCAATGTGCTTTGAGCTCCCAGCTCCCCACCTGCAGGGGGGTCACTTCACCAGCAGCGAAGCAGGTCTGCAGGTGTCTGTCTTTCTCTCCCCCTTTCTATTTTCCCCATCTCTTTCAATTTCTCTCTGTCCTATCCAATAAAACAGAATGGAAAAATAAATAAATAAAGTTAAATTCACTGAAGACTTTGCCTGGGGGATTTTAACTTTTTCCTATAATATTGTCAATAGCTGAAATAATGTGTGTATAATGGTATTTGTAATAGTAGTAGGTACAGAGCACCTATCTCTTTTAGGTCTATGATGAATTCATTTACTCTTTCCCTACACCAGTGAGTATATCTATGTACATGGATATATTTCTGTTATTGTATAACCTCAGGCATTTTCTCAGAGATAAAGAGACTGAGAGCACAGCACTAAAGCTTTCAGTGTAGTCCAAACTGGACTTGACCCTGGGGCGTGCACATGACAAAGCAGTCAGCTTTCCAGCTGAGCTCATTTGCCTACCTTTTAGATTCATTTGAAAGAAGTAGAAAAAAAGGATCAGAGTTTGTGTAGTGAGTTAGGAGGTAATTTCAGGATCTACTTTCAGTACCTGAGTCCCCACAGCTCTCTTAAGTAAGTCAGGACTGACACATAAACCTTTCTCTTTTACTAATTAATTTTTAGGAGAAGATAAATTTTTAGAGGAAATTTAATAACCATTTTTAAAAGACTCTAGAATAGTGAAAATATCTTGAAGAAATTATATGGAAATAAAATCTTTCCCACTTTGCTACTGTTTTAAAAGTGTATTTATTTATTTATTTTATAAGAGTGATACAGAGATAAAGTTACAGAGAGATAGAAACCAGAGCACTGCCTAGCTCTAAACTATTGTGGTGCTGGGGATTGTACCTGGCACTTCAGAGCCTCAGGTATGAAAGTATTTTGCATAACCATTATGTTATCTCCCCAGCCTATCCCGTTTTACTTTTGATGCAATTGTAAAGAAAATGAAATCCAAACTGAAGAGAATAGCACTTGACTAGTAGACATCCTTATAGGTGATAATGAGGCAGGAGTGATCAAGATAGGCATGGTTCCCTCCATGCAACTTCCAGGATGGTAAAAAATATTTACAAAATACTAACTTTCCAAAGCAGAACACATGAACTATTAACCCCATTGATCTGACCTACGGCCCATATCTACTTATATTTAATACAGAAGACTGTGTAACCTCTGATGGAACTAATAATTAATGGTGTTTATATATTTTCCTCATATTTGGGAGTTATTCTCTGCTCTAACCTGGCTTTCTAGTCTTATTCTCAACTCTGACACCATCTTCCCAGACAATATTTTTAATTTACTTGCATGTTTAGCTATTGGGCTCTGGCAAAAATTACTGGTCATGGGCCACATGGAACACACTAAAATAGTCTTTGTAGCTTCTTCCCATACAAAGACCCCTAGTTTCATTTAATCTTTTGCTACTTTTAGGTTCTTATTTATGAAAAATTTGTCCTGCTTTATATCTCTCTGCTTTTTCAGCCACCAAGTTGCAAATACTACCATGACGCCATCCTGACAGATGACCTTATTACTGTTTCCAGAAGTCTCAACTCTCCAGAGCCCTACCCCAATAGGAAAAGATAGAAACAGGCTGGGGGTATGAATCAATCTGTCAATGTCCATGTCCAGCTGAGAAGCAGTTATGGAGGCCAGGCTTTCACCTTCTGCACCCCATAAAGAATTTGATCCATACCTGCAGAAAGGAATAGAAAATAAGGAAGTTTCCAATATGGGGATGGGACAGAGAACTCTGGTGGTGGGAACTGTGTAGTATCCCCGTTATCTTACAATCTTGTTAATCATTATTAAATTACTATTTTTTTAAAAAAAGGACACAAAAATGGCATATAAAGTATAACCTGTTTTGATTTAAAAATTAAAAATCCATGTTTATTTTAGTCTATATGAGCTGTGGTGATAAGATACCATAAACTTATTTATTGTCTAGGTATAAGGGTAGCTTATAAACAACAGAGATTTATTCCTTATAGTTATGAAGACTGGGAAATCCAAGATCAAAGTGCTGAAGGATTCAATATCTGATGAGATTCCATTTCCTGGTTCATAGAAGGCTGTATTCTGTGTTCTCACTATAATGAAAAGGGCAATATATACCTTCAATGTGGATCAACAATAGTAGGGACTGCTCAGTTCTCAGAAGGAAGGTCGGGTCAAAATACTCTACCACTCAAGGAAGTTGGGTCTGGCAATGGGTACAGCATAGAACATTCCTAGCTATGACCACAGAATGAGAGCTCAGATCGACAGGGATGCAGAGGTTACACAGCCTCCTGCACTGGATTTAGGCCCCAGATCATACCAATGGGGTTTACAGTTAATGGTTATTTATATATTTTGCCCATATTTGGAAGCTACTCTCTTCCCTGATCCAGCTTTCTACTTCTATTTCCAACTCTGACAGTATCTCAATACCTTTGTGTATGTTAGCTGTTGGGCTCAGGCAAAAATTAGTAAAGTCATAGGCCTTTTGGAATATGCCTAAAATAGACCTACTAGCTTTTTCCAAAATGGAGACCCAATATCAATCTGCTATATTCTTGCCTTTATGTTCCTGATTATTAAACAATTTGTTCTGCTTTATATCTTAACTCTTTTTCAGACACCAGGCTGCAGATGCTACCATGATGCCAGCCTGACTTCTCCGGGCAGACATGCTCACCAGTGTACCCTGGAACCCCACCTCTCCAGAGCCCTGCCCCAGTAAGGGAAGATAGAAACAGGCTGGGCACATGGATTGACCTGACAACACCCATGTTCAGTGGAGAAGCAATTACAGAAGCCAGACCTTCCACCTTCTACAACCCATAATGATCCTGGGTCTAGGCTCCCAGAGAGATAAAAAATAGGAAAGCTTTTTTGGGGAGGGATAGGGTGGGGAGGGGGATAACAAACTCTGGTATTGGGAATTGTGTGGAATTGTAAATCTTGTTGATATTTTGTTTTTTATAAATAAATTAAAAAAACAGAAAGGGGGGGCAAGATAAGCCTCGGGGGTCCCTTTTATAAGGGTATAAATTCTAATCATGAAGGTTCTGCCTTCACCATCTAATCACTTCCCAAATATATGAATTCCAAATACCCTCACATTAGGGATTAGGACTGCAACATTGGGAAAACACATTCAGTCTTTAGCTGAATGTTTCAGCTTTGTTTTCTAGCAACCGCAAGGAAAGTTATCAAAATGTTCTCTCTCTAGGTGGTGAAATGAAGATGACCTTAGCTTTATTCAATTTGTTATATGCAATTTCTAAGTTCTAGAGAACAAATGAATGGTCACAAACTCTCAAATCAGGAATGAAGTTTCATTCTTCTCTGCCATGGCAGCATCCAGCCTGCAACTGAATCAAGTGGGCTCTTGGGAGATGGTTGTTGACCTAGATAATAACCTACAGTTTGCAGTGGCCACAGTGGCATATTCTCTAGTGTTCACATAGCTGGAGTTCAATGACATGTAGTCTCTTCATTTATTTTGCTGACTTGTTTGAGTGTGCCAGGAAGTTTAGTTGTCTTATCTGGGTTTAAGCAAAAGAGGAAATTCTAATCTGTATCTGAGAATCAGACAAGGTTGAATCTTGAGATGATCTTGGTTAGTATCTAGAGTTTGGACTCTTTGCCCTTCACACTGTGGTAACTATTAAATTCTGCTGAGATATGTTAGGTGTGAAGAAAGGGAGATCGCATTGAACTAATGGGAATGTTAATGGATTTTGTCGCTGTATTGAGTTTTTTAAATTATACTATTAGGCAAAGAGCATTGTTTAGAAATTGCTAAAATATGTAATTTTGGTCCATTGATTCTATATTATCTATACCCATAATTTGTATTATGGATTTGTTTTGTTCATGTAGAGGTTCTTTAGACCTTGAGGACAGTAAGGAACAAAGCGTTATGTATAGCTAGTATGTGAGGGGCTGTGAAACATAGTTCTGGTTTCCATAGATAAGCCAGTCAATTTAAATTATATTAAATGAATTCTCTTTTTAATAGAGCTTTAATTTCAGCCTGGTTGGAAGTGAGATGATAGAGTGAAATTTAAAGTCTGTAAGAATTTCTTTTTAGAAGATGATCTTGCAGATTTGGGTCAGGAGGCAGCATATGATATATTACAATCAGTGCTTCGGGGGTTAAAATATAATCTCAGGAATTTACATTAATTACAGACTTGCTCCTTCCCAGATAAGGTTTTACCTGTTGTTTTAAAGTCTTAATTACTATCAACTTTTACAAAGCACTTTTTCTTTATTTTTCTTTGGGGGGGGTTAATGGTTTACAGTACAGTTCTTAGCACATGGGTACAATTTCTCATATTATCAAGATAGTTGTCTGCAAAACACTCTCACTCTCAAACATTTTTATAATTCTTTTTAGAAAATTGTATTTATAAAAAGGAAACACTGAAAAAAACCATAAGATAAGCAGGGTACAACTCCACAATTTCTACCACCAGAACTCCATATCCCATCCCCTCCTGATAGCTTTCCTATTCTTTATCCATATGGGAGTATGGACCCAGGGTCATTATGGAGTGCAGAAGGTGGAAGGTCTGGCTTCTGTAATTGCTTCCCCACTGAACATGGGAGTTGGCAGGCTGATCCATACTCTCAGCCTGTCTCTCTCTTTCCCTGGTGGGGCAGGGTTCTGATATGAGGGGCTCCAGGACACACTGGTGGGCCAGGGAGGTCCAACTGGCATCATGGTAGCATATATAAGTAACAAGTAAGTGTATAGCTCAATTCATCCAAAGTGAATATGTTGATTTAACTATGACTGAAGTTCAAACACAGAATATTATTAGGACCTCATGAATTCCCTCTGCTTCCTGCTAACTATTAATTGCATCAATGCCCCCTTAATATAGATACTACGCTAGTATATGACACAATAAAATAATTCTGCTCGAGTTTTGACTATAAATCAACTCATCCATTTGGTTATAAATGATTCTAGGTAATTTAGTAAATTAATGAATACTATTCTATTACTGGTAAATATTTAATTTATTTCCCATGTGACTGCCTTATGAGTCCTTCTGCTAATGATAATTCTGCTTATGTCTTTTGAGTCTATATGCTTCCTTTTCTGTGGAGTATAAACCTAGTAATGGAACTACTGGATTGTATATTGTCTTTTCATTCAGCATGGCTGTAATGTTAAATGATTTTCCAAACTGATTCTAATAATTTATACTTTTTTTCAGAAATGTGTAAGGTTTCTCATAGTGCCACATTATTCAGACTTGATCATGCCCATATTTTAAAATTGTAGTTATTCTAGTAATTTTGTTCTACTATTCTGTTATGAATTTAATTTGCATTTTCTGAGACCATAAAATAGGTCTTCACCTGGATAGTGCACCTGTTTTGTCATGCATGTGACCCAGGCTCAAGACTGACCCCTACCACACTGGAGAGAACTTTGATGTTGTAGTATCATTTCATCTCTCCTTCTCCCTACCTCTCTGTCTCTGTTTCTCTCTATTTGAAAATATCAACTCAGATTAATGAAGCCCAGTGGCAGAAGGGAGGAATTCAATGTCCATTTTTTTTTTATTTTACTAAGAAGTTGAGCCAACATTTTGTTGTTGTTGTTAACCATTTTTGTATTGGGCTACTTGCCTGATTCACTATTTTATAGGATCCCTTATGTTCTAAACATAAGTTTTATAAGTTGCATATAACTGTATTCACTCTGTTTTTCCTTTTCACTCTCTCAGTACCTTTTTTGGTTATTAAAAATTCTTCATTTTATGTTGAGAAAATTATCAATATTTTACTGTATTATTGTTTTTGTATTATGTGAAGTAAATCTTTGATTGTTTACTCCAAATAAAGATGTCAGGATCAAGCAAAAACTAATAAAGTCATGGGCCCTTTGGAATATACCTAAAATAGACCTACTAGCTATTTCCAAAAGGGAGACCCCAAATCTTCATCTGCAATATTCCAGCCTTTAGGTTCATGATTAATCAATAATTTTTATGGCTTTATATGCTAACTCTTTTCAGCCACCAGGTTCCAGATGCCAACTGGACTTGATGACCCCTCCAATGTGTCCTGGAGCCATGCTTCCTTAGAGCTCTGCCCCACTAGGGAAAGAAAGAAACAGGCTGGGAGTATGGATCAACCTGCCAATGCCCATGCTCAGCAGGGAAGCAATTACAGAAGCCAGACCTTTCACCTTCTGCACCCCATAAAGACCCTCAGTCCATACTCCCAGGGGGTTAAAGAATAGGAAAGCTATCAGGGGAGGGAATGGGATATGGAGTTCTGGTGGTGGGAATTGTACCCCTCTAATCCTATGGTCTTGTCAGTGTTTCCATTTTATAAATAAATTAATTTTAAAAAACCATATAATTTTCAATCTGGCTTCTAAAAGATGTATTGGCTTAGCTTCTACATTGAGAACTGTGATCCTACAGCAAATAGAAGCTTGGTTTCATATACTCAGAGTTTATATATACATATATATATATTAACATTTTTATTATCTTTATTTATTGGATAGAGACAGCCAGAAATTGAGAGGGAAAGGGGTGACAGAAAAGGAGACAGAGAGACACCTGCAGCCCTGTTTCACCACTTGTGAAGCTTTCACCTTGCAGGTAGGAACTGGGGACTTGAACCCAGGTCCTTGCACACTGTAATGTGTATGCTCAACCAGGTGCACCACCACCCAGCCCCTAGAGTTTATATTTTTTACTTATTGAAACATATTTTATATAAATTTGAAAAAAATTTAAATGATATACCACTGTCAAGTATTTATAAAAAGAAAGATATAAGCAATATATTAGTTAAGGTATGGGTATTCACTTCTTGACTTTCCAATTCATCCTCCATTCTTTTCACTACTGTTTCATGTTCCTGGAGGCTGAACTTCATGAAATTTATGAAAGGACTCCCTGCTATTTATATTTTGATCAAACAAAACAATGAAGAGCACCAGAGGGAGAACTAGAAGTGTGCAGAAAATCTCTAAAGGTGGAATATTTATTCTCCCAACTTCCTCCCTTCTTGCCTTTACTCTATCAGAAGCCAGAGCTCCTGCCAGCCACCTTATCCCTCCAGCTAGATTCTCAGGCTTCTAGTCACATCTCCCACTTCCTCCCATCTTGTAGGGAAGGAGTGATAACTGTCCCTCACTCTTCTGCTACAGAGGTATGCTACTGTTTTTTGCTGGTTGTCCTAAACTCTGCCATGTCTTTGTATATTGTCACTTTATTAAACTCAACTCAATTTTCTCATTAGTTTTCTTTTTTATTTGTCTTTCTTTTTTATTTAGGGTAGAGAGGCAGAGGAAGAGAGAAAAGAAAGAGTCTACAGCACCAAAACTTCTTTCAGTGCAGTGGAAACTGAGCTAGAACTTGGATTATCCATGTGGCAAAGCAGAATATTATTCAAGTGAACTATTTGGCCAACCCTCACTTTCCTATTTTGCATGTATTATTTGATCCCTGCTTGGTCCTTGGGTGACACATTAATAATAATCCTGAAATTTCTTTGACCAGTGAAAATGCAACTATCCTGAATTCCTTTTCATCTTCTAATCATCCACATTCACGTTTTTAAGTGCTTTGGGTCTAAGCAAAAAAAATACTATTTACACTGTTTTTCTTAAACAAGGGTTCTGCTATAGTATCTTGGATTTTCTTCAAGTTGTTGACAATCATTTTTACTTTTTTATCTTTTCGTAGAACATAACAGCTGCCCAGCCAGTTGTTAAATGACTCTTGATTTAAGGGATGTTAACAATTTAAAATGTACATATTATAATAAATAAATGTTACAGTAATGACAATTATTACGATGACAAAAAAGTACCAAGGTCTTTTAGCTCCCTTTTTATAGTTGGGGAAGGTGGGGTTAGGTATTCTGTTTAGAATCACACACCCAGGCAGTGACAGAGCTGGGATTCAAAATCAAGTTGATCTAAGGTCAAAGTCTATAGTCTGAGACACATGTGGCTGTCAGTATTCAGTGAATGATCTGGCCAACTTCTCAAGTTGATTTTTGAAATTCCCAATAAATCTCACCCCAACCCAAGATCTACCCCATCAATAAAGCCAAGTATGAAAATATAAATTAATGGTGATGCAATTTACTCCCATCACATAGTAGTTCTCACAGACATCCAATGGTCACCTCCTGGTCAACATCTTATAGGTCAGGTGGACTCAGACATACCATTCAGTATGCTCACAGTATTTTCAACTTCATGAAAGAAAAGGTTTTTTTTTAAGCATGCATCAGGAAAGGAACTATTTACCAAGAAGTTGTGTGTTAAAACTATGAAAAGACAGAGCAAAGCTGTGAATACATATAACTAGCCTCTGTCCTATAATATAACACATAACACCTTTGAGCAAAAACATAGGACTTCTGCTATGGGTACAAGGAAGTAGATAAATACTATTGATCAGAGTAAGTACATTTCCCCATCACTGATGGTGTTGTCAAACGTTAAACTCAAACTTGCTCTTGTCTAAGTCCTTCTTCAATTGTCTTGAAGGTTGCTTTGGGATCTTTCTCTTCAAGGAAGTTGAATATATAGCAGTGCTTCTTAGAGTCAAATCCACAGATCAAGAACATTAATCTATCTGGGAAATTAGCCTCTCTCTGTTAAAATGCATATTCCCAAACCTAATCCTAAATCAGAAACTAAAGGTGGGACTTGGCAACCTGTGTTTTAGCAAATATTCTGTTTTCCTTGGGCATACTATTTGCAAAGTTTGTGAAGATTTGGGGTCAGTGTGAACACAATGTATTTACAACTGTAAGTTTAATTAGTATGCATTTACTTTTTGCACATCAAAAGTTATAAAGATGTATAAAAATCACCATTTTAGCCTCTCCAGTTCTGATCTTTAAGAGAAAACCAGGTTAATAATGTAATAAAACTCACCAAGCTATACCTATTCGCATACACACACTTTTATTTTCAAATAGCTTTCATTCTCTTTTATTTTCTTCTTCATAATAATGAGTTCATATCCCACCAACATATATGCTGGTTTCCCATCACTTAATTACCTCTTCATTTAATGGATCATTAACATCTTTAGGAGTTATAAGATATCCTAAAACATATTGTAGATCTCCATATTTTATCTAATATTTTTTATTGATAGAACGTGTAATATATTTTCAGTTTTTCAAAAGGGCTAGTGGATTCCCACTGTGAGAATAATTTCTGACCTTGGATCTATTCATGGCTGAATAGGAAGCTGAAAAGGCAGATAAATGAGAGCTTTCTGATGTATAAGAATGGTCTATGAAGACTACCTGAGCTACTCACATAGTGCACCTCTGTCTTCAAGTATTCAGTAAGCACTTGTCAACAGTCTTTTGAGTTCCAGACATTGTGCAGGAGATACAATGGTGAGTAAGACAGACAAGATCTTGGTTCATAGAACTCATTTAACGGACTAATATATAGGCAATTATAGTGCACTGTGATACATGTCAATAGAGGTGTCAGATACCTAGAGGAGAGTCAGGTCATCTATGAACTCTTCATTGAATAGAAGTTGATTGGATAAAGGAGAAAAAGTTCAAAATAAAGAAACCAGTGTATTAAGATTAAAGAAATTCCAAATAATATAAGAGGAGGGGATATAAAGCTAGAGGTACAGGCAGAACTCAAAGTTTGAAGTTCTTTCAAAGTGTTACCTTTTTTAAAAATTTTTTAAAAAATATTTATTTTATTTATTTATTCCCTTTTGTTGCCCTTGTTGTTTCATTGTTGTAGTTATTATTGTTGTTGTCGTTGTTGGATAGGACAGAGAGAAATGGAGAGAGGAGAGGAAGACAGAGAGGAGGAGAGAAAGCTAGACACCTGCAGACCTGCTTCACCGCTTGTGAAGCGACTCCCCTGCAGGTGGGGATCCGGGGTTTGAACCAGGATCCTTATGCCGGTCCTTGTGCTTTGCGCCACCTGCACTTAACCCGCTGAGCTACAGCCCGACTCCCCAAAGTGTTACTTTTTATGAGAATAAAAAAAAAACTACCAACAAAAAATTATTTCGCTATAACAGAAAAGTACCCCATCCCATCTATTATATAATCACCTTTCATTAGAAATTGGTAGAACCGCATAGGCAGGAAGAAAAAAAAAAGAGACAGCAAAAGGAACTTTGAAAATGTTGTGCCTGACACAAAATAAGTACATTAATTATACTGAGGCTTATAACACCCTAAGCAAAATCACAGGTTTTGTTTGTATTCTTGGGTAGAGTCAATATTTGCTGAACACTCACCTACTGAAAATAGAGGTGGGCGTTTCCACTCGTCACATTCCATGGGGATTTGATTCCCATAAAAGTAGACTTAGCCAAGGCAGGGTGGTGGTGCACTGAGCTGAGAGCACATGCTACCATGTGCAAGGACCCTGGTCTCCACCTACAGAATGGGAAACTTCACAAGCAGTGAAACAATCCTGCAGATGGCTCTCTTTCTCTCTCCTTCTGTGTTTACCCCTCCCATCTCAATTTTTCTTTGTCCTATCACATAAAAAATTTTTTTAAATGGCCACGTGGAACCATGAGTTTCTCATTCAGATATGGAGCCCCAGGGGACAACATAAAAAGAAAAAAAGAAATAAGGAAAGTATATTTAGCTGAGAACAGATTATATGTTCCAAATGGCTGTGCTTTGAGTAAACTGAAGTAGTTGCAGTAAATACGGAGAAAATGTGGAAACCATTGTCTATGAAGGGACTTCATGAATGACATAGAGGAGATGAGGCTTCAGCAGTTGCTATAAATGAGAGAAGGTAATATGAATATATATACATATATATTCATAAACATATATATGTAAAAACAATATGTTTATGGATAACCACAGTGAAAGAACTCTGATAGTTTCCAAGATTTCTTAATGGGACCACTGTTTTTATGAAAAACTGCATTAAGCATGGCCCATGAGAGTGACTGAACCTCAACCAGGTATCTTTTCAGTAGCTTAGAGGCTAAGTGTCCTGACCCTCAGGGCAGTAAATATAAAATGTGTAGGGTTACACTTTAGAGAACAAGACATACTTGGCTTACTTCATCCATGCTGCATCCCATCCATGTGATAACAGCCCCATGTGGATGTCTGCCTTGCTCCCCCAAAGCCACATGTTTGTAGTATGGGCTTACATAGGGTAAGCTTGTGTATCTATCATTTCCTTTCCCTGGCTTCATCAGTCTCCAGAAGAGTATCCACAGAGTTCCCAGATTCCATACTGCATCTCTTTGAGTTCTGTGTAGAGTCTCTTAGAAGATCCATAAGGCAAAGCATTAAAACAACATAGGAGAGCTCAGATACAGCAGGGGAAGTCTGTGCTCACTGCATTCTAAGTCCACTCTCAGATGTAACCAGTTTGATATCTTTTGTCCTAGAGTTGTAGTTGTATGTATATATGAATTATATATATATGGTGGATATTATGACATACTTGATAGGTGATTGCTTTTTAGGTAGCAGGAGAACCAGGAGCTTATATATGCATGACTTCACTGCTTGCAGGCCAACTATTTTATTCAAGAGAGGTAGAGAGAGGGATGAGACACCATAGCACAAGAGCCTCCCCTGTTTCTGTAGCTCTTCTGTGTGGTACTGGGGCTCAAACTAGGGCTGTGTGCATGGCAAGGCACACACTATACTTAATGAACTCTCTCTCCAGGTCTTGTGACTGCTTTTCTGAAACTTAATGCATCAAGAATATTGTTATGTTCAGTACATATAGAAACACCTTACTTTTCCTAACTCTAGTATGGCAAATATGTACCAGAATCTAGCAGTTTCTACTGGAGGGGGGATGGGGCACAGAATTCTGGTGGTGGGGGTAATGTGAAATTATACCTTTATAATCTTGTAATTTTATAAATCATTATTAATTCACTAATTTAAAGAAAAAAAGGAGGGGCTGGGTAGTGGTGCACCTGGTTTAGCGCACACATTACAGTGCACAAGTATCTGGATTTGAGCCCCTGATCCCCACCTGCAGGGGGAAAGGTTTGTGAGTGGTGAAGTAGGGCTGCAGGTGTCTCTCTGTCTCTCTCCCTCTCTTTCACTCCCTTTCATCTTGATTTCTGGCTATCTCAATCCAATAAATAAATAAAGATAATAAAAAAATTTTAATAAAAAAAGAAAACAAACTGGTCTCAGTTATCTGCTCCCAAGAAGGACACAAAGAGAGACAGTAAAGGTAGGTATGTACCCTGTGTTGGAATTTGCATAAGAAGAGATGTAAATTGGATTATACCAGTAACCAAGATGACTTGAAAAATGTGCCTAAGCATAAGGTCCTAGAGATTTCCCACTCTCCTGTGGAAGAACCAATGTAAAAGAGAATCAGCAGTGGAAAATGATCAATTATGAGCAACAAAGGGACAAGACTGAGGAAGGACCAGAGATACAAAGCCCTTGACCTACCCTGGGCCTCCTTGCTTCTTGGTGTAATAAGCTCCTAGTACCCATCCATGTCCACCTCCCTACCCCACCCTGACACCTAAAGTGGGGGTGTATTAGATACTGTATTTTTCTCTGTGTGTCCCTTAAAGGGAGTGTAACTTATTCAATGATAATATATGTTTTTAATTTCTTTATTGGGGGATTAATAGTTTACATCATTGACAGTATTAGTAAACAATCCCACACCAGTTGTCCAATAATCGTAAACAGTCTTTTCCAACAAATCTCTGTTATATATTATCTATATATTAATAGGATAATGTGAATATAGAATATGGAATATGGAATGGCTCAAAGAAGATATTTTGAAAAGGTTCTTTCCAACTGCCTGTTCCTCCCTCATTCCTATAATTTTACTGAAGTCTTATTCATGAAGAACCCTGGACTTGCAGTAAAAAAACATTAGATTTGAGCCTATGCTCTTGACAGGTACCTAATTTTCTGGCCTATGCCCCTTCTCGGGCTCTTTTTTTTTTTTTCTGAAGTGGTGGTGGTGGAGGTAGATAGCATAATGGTTATGTACAGAGACTCTCATACCTGAGGTTCTAAAGTTCCAGGTTCAATCTCCCACACTACTATAAACCAGAGCTGAGAGGTGCTCTGGTTTAAAAAAAAAAAAAAAAAGAGGGTAGGAAAAAGAAAGGCTACCTCACGTGAAAAAGTTCAGTAGTCTTACATGGGTTTCTACCCTGAAGTCATTGCTCTTTGATAAAATCAGAATCAACAGGAGTTTAAAGCAATGACTCCATTCATATCCTCCCCAAGCAGTGACAGCCAATTGTGATAGGGCCAGTCCCATAATCTGAGACTTAAAGGCTGTAAATTCTCAATCGACTATACTGTGAGTGAGGTACAGGTCAGAGTTGGCATCGTTAGTGACCTTTTCATTTTCCCAGTTGAATCCTTGAGTATTCCAGATTTCTAAAGGGCAGATTGGTTATGCATTAGCTGCAGAAATTATTTCATGTCAAACCTTCTCTAATTAATGAGATGATAATGCACATCTATGTTCTTGGTCCTGGAGGAGAAAGGAAAGTATAATTTACTGAATCCTCATAAGGTAACTTTGCCAAGAATTTTATGCATTTTGCCAAGTAACTTTGCCAAGTATTTTATGAATTCCTTCAATTAATTCTAACAGTTATTCAAGATTGGTATTATTATTCATTTTTCACTGAAACAGAGAGGCTGTGATTTGCTCAAGGTCATCCAGGTATTAAGGGGTGAACAAGAATACAACTTAAAAGCATCAACTAGTTTTTTCTCCTATTTCATACTTATAGAAGTTGATTTTCTCACTATGCTAGAGTTTTACTTAACTATTTGTGGTACAAATCTATGTGTGTTTTCCTTTCTTTTCAATGGAAGCTTTTCTGGCACACCAATCTAAATAAGTATGTGTAATTCTGTCATATATGTGCCAAGGAAAGCTGCCATTTTGCACATACACAGAACCTAGAAATGAGCAAAAAATTAAGAACTGTGCAATGAACTTCAGAAAAGTAAAATGTTGTGGTCCAGGAGATGGTACAGTGGTAAAGCTTTGGACTCTCAAGCATGAGGTCCCGAATTTGATCCCTGGCAGCACATGTACCAGAGTGATGTCTGGTTCTTTCTCTCTCCTCCTGTCTTTCTCATAAATAAATAAAATCTTAAAAAAAAAAAAGAAAAATAAAATGTTAAAGTCATGCAAAAAAAACCACTTTTGATACTTTTTATAATTGGTTGTCTTTGTTTGGTTTAGGAAGGGACCCAGAATGCATGCAGCTAATCTGGAGTGGTCCAAGCTGCACACAGACTATTACAGTTTTTTACTCTATTTTATTTTATTATTACTATTATTATATTATTATATACACATGTCCCTTTATGGGAAGAAGTTGTTTTTCTCTCCCTCTCCCTACTACCCTCCTTTTTCTCTCCTCCTAGCTAATTAAAAAAAAAAAAATCCCTTTCCTTTCACTGCTCTTTTTCTCCTTCCTCCTCCTCCTCCTCCTTCTCTTCCTCCTCCTCCTCATCCTCCTCCTCCTTTCTCCTTTTGATTTCTGGATTCAATAAACTCATTTGTGAATTATTTTGTGGAAGAAATCTGACTTGGAGTGGAATCTCTCTCTCTCTCTCTCTCTCTCTCTCTCTCTCTCTCTTTCTCTCTGCATGTGTATCTCTCTTTTCTACTTTCCTTTTTCCTCTTGCTATAGTTAGAATTTATAGTGGACAGTCGATTTGCATAATTGTATATTCTTGCTTTGCATTTTTTTTTCTCTCTCTTCTTTTTCTTTTTTCTTGGACTGGAAGTGTTGTTTTGCTAACTGGTATTGGTTGAACTGTATCAATCCTTGCTTCAGTTACTATTGCTGTAATTTCTGAGGTTTGTGACTGCATTTGTTAAGACTTTAATATAGTGTGGCTTATACTCAAAACACAACAACTGAAGAATAACATAACAGAAAAGTACAAACCACATCAATTTTAAAAAATGCTTAAATCAAGAGCAAATAATAGTGCTACCACAATGAATCAGGAAAGGAGCCCAGAAGAAACTCCAAATCATTCAGAAGTACCATATATAAGAAAAGTATGCAAGCAATAATAAACCAAATAATCACAGAAATGAAGCTCAATTATGTAGGAAAGGGTTACCATAAATAGGGAAACAATAAGTGAGACCATCAAGGAAAATACTAACTACCTCAAGGTAATTAGAGAACTGAAAGCTGAAATAGCTGAGCTAAAAAACAATTAGAAGAACAAGCTAATACTATAACTGAATGGAAGAAGGAAGCTAAGGAAAGGGAAATCAGATTAACAGAAGCAGAAAACAGAATAAGCCAGACTGAGGATGAGCTAGAGAAAACTAAAAAAGAGGTAAAAGAGCTCTAAAAGAGATTGAGAGACACTAGACACTGAAGACAACAGAGACATAGGGGATGATCTCAGAAGAAGTAACATTCATATAATTGGCTAACCAGAGGAAGAAAGAGAGGAAGGAGAAGTAAACATACTAGAGGAAATTATAGAAGAAAACTTCCCAGACCTAAAAACAGAAAGGACATTAGCTTCAAGAGGCCCAAAGAGTCCCAAAGAGATTCAACCCAGACGTGAAGACACCAAGACACATCATAGTTACAATGAAAAGAAGAAAGGATAAAGAAGGGATCCTAAAGGCTGTAAAAAAACAAAATGTCACATACAAGGGAAAACCCATAAGAATATCAGCAGACTTCTTCACTCAAATTCTAAAAGCCAGAAGAGAAATGGCAAGATATCTATAGAGTCCTCAATGAAAAAGGCTTTCAACCAAGGATAATATATCCTGCTAGACTTTCATTCAAACTAGATGTAGGGATAAAAACCTTCTCAGACAGGCAACAGTTAAGGGATGCAACTGTAACCAAACCTGCCCTGAAATAAATTTAAAAAGCCATCTTATAAATAAGAACATTACCATAATACTTGCTATATATCAGAGCAAATAAAAACACTGTTGAATACTGGCACTGCAATACCTTAAATCCATAATATCAAAAAATGTCAGTGGCTTAAACTGACCCATTAAAAGGCACAGAGTGGGAGGATGGATCAGAAAACACAACCCAACCATATGATGCTTGCAAGAATCCCACATGACTCAACAAGACAAACACAGATTTAAAGTGAAATGATGGAAAACTATCACAGAAGCTAAAGGACCACAAAAAAGCCAGGAAAAGCCATTCTCATCTCTAACACCAGAGACTTTAAATTAAATAAAGTAATAAAAGATAGGCAAAGCCATTACATAATGATTAGAGGATCAATCAACCAACAAAATTAAACAATTATTAACATCTATGCACTCAATGAGGGCCCATCTAAATGCATCAAAAAACAATATCTCTGATGAACATAGATGCCAAAATATTGAACAAGATCCTGGCCAATTGGATACAGCAGTATATCAGAAAGATTGTTCATCACAACCAAGTGAGATTTATCCCAGGAATGCTAGGCTGGTTCAATATACATAAATAAATCAATGTCATTCACCACATCAATAAAAGCAAAACCAAAAATCACATGATTATCTCAATAGATTCATAGAAAGCCATTGACAAAATCCAACATCCATTCATGCTCAAAACACTACAAAAATTGGGAATAGGTGAAAAATTCTTCAAGATAGTGGAGTCTATATATAAGAAATCTACAGCCAACATCATACTCAACAGACAGAAGCTGAAAGCATTCCCCCTGAGATTGGGGACTAGAAAGGGCTGTCCATTATCACTATTACTCTTGAACATAGTATTGGAAGTTCTTGCTATAGCAATTAGGCAAGAGAAAGGAAGCAAAGGAATACAGATTGGAAGGGAAGAAGTCAAACTCTCACTATTTGCAGATCATATGATAGTATACATAGAAAAACCTAAAGAATCAAGCAGAAAGCTACTGGAAATTAATAGGCAATATAGCAAGGTGTCAGGCTACAAAATCAATGTACAAAAATCAGTGGCATTTCTTTATGCAAACACTAAGTCTGAAAAAGAGGATATCCAAATCACTCCCATTCACTGTTGCAGCAAAACCAATAAAATACCTAGGAATAAACCTGACCAAAGAAGTGAAATACTTGTATACTGAAAACTACGAGTCGCTTTTCAAAGCAATAGAAAATGATACAAAGAAATGGAAAAACATCCCATGCTCATGGATTGGAAGAATTAATATCATCAAAATGAATATTCTCCCCAGAGACATATACAAATTCAGTGTGATAGCCATCAAAATTCCACCAAGCTTTTTTCAGAGAATAGAAAAAAAAATTACAATCATTTATCTGGAATCAGAAAACACCTTCAATCGCCAAACAATCTTGAGGAAAAGAAACAGAAATGGAGGCATCTAACTCCCAGATCTGAAACTATATTATAAGGCCATCATCAACAAAACACCTGGTACTGGAACAAAAATAGACACACAAACCAGTGAAACAGAATTGAAAGCCCAGAATTAAACCCCCACGCCTCTGGACATCTAATCTTTGATAAGGGGACCCAAAGTATTAAATGGAGGGAACAGGCTCTCTTCAATAAATGGTGCTGGGAAAACGGGGTTGAAACATGCAGAAGAATGAAACTGAACCACTTTATCTTACCAGAAACAACAGTCAACTCCAAATGGGTCAAGGATCTGGGTGTTAGAATAGAAACGATGAAATTCCTAGAGGAAAATGTTGGTGGAACACTTTCCCACCTAAATCTCAAGGACATCTTTAATGATTCAAAGCCAACTGCAAGGAAGACTAAAACAAAAACAAATCAATGGGACTACATCAAATTGAAAAGCTTCTGCACAGCCAAAGAAATTATCACGCAAACAAAGAGACTCTTCACAGAATGGGAGAAGATCTTCGCATGCCATACATCAGCCAAGAGGCTAATAACCAAAATATACAAAGAGCTCACCAAACTTAGCAACAAAAAAGCAAATGACCCTTTTCAAAAATGGGCAGAGGATATAAACAGAACATTCACTATGGAAGAGCTCCTAAAGGCTAACAAACTCATGAAAAATTGCTCCAGGTCTCTGATTGTCAGAGAAATGCAAATAAAGACAACATTGAGATACCACCTCACTTCTGTGAGAATGGCATACATCAAAAAGGGTATCAGCAACAAATGCTGGAGAAGCTATGGGGACAAAGAAACATTTCTCTACAGCTGGTGGGAATATAAATGGGTCCAGCCTTTCTGGAGAGCAGTCTGGAGAACTTTCACAAGGCTAGACACGGACCTTCCCTAAGATCCAGTAATTCCTCTTCTAGGGATATACCCTAAGGACTCCATAACACCCAACAAAAAGCTATATATACACCTATGTTCATAGCAGCACAATCCGTAATAGCTAAAACCTGGAAGCAATCCAGGTGCCCAACAACAGATGAATGACTGAGAAAGCTGTGGTATATATACACAATGGAATACTATGAAGCTATTAGGAACAATGATCTCACCTTCTCTGACCTATCTTGGATGGAGCTAAAAGGAATTATGTTAAATGAGCTAAGTAAGACAGACAAAGATGAGTATAGGATGATCCCACTCATCAGCAGAAGTTGAGAAAGAAGAACAGAAAAGGAAATTCAAAGCAGGATTTGACTGAGTTTGGAGTAAGGCACCAAAGTAAAAATCTCTGGGTCAAGGGTAAGGGTACATATTCAGCTTCACTGGGGGTGGGGAGGATGGGATGGGACAAAGACTTTTGGGGGTGGGAATGGTATTTATGTACACTCCTACTAACTTGTACTCATATAAATGACTAATTTATATGAGAGGGGGAAAACTGATTGAATGTCTCAAACTTTTTAATGTAAAGATGATAGACTTAGATACCCTCCTCATGTACTTCCTATTATACTTCTCTCACCCCAAAGCTAACCTTATCAAAATAAGGACTGCAAAAGCTGAATAAGGACAAGAGACTGGCATACTTTAACAATGACTCTTTAGTCACTATCAGGCCACCCCATCAGCTGGGGCTCTAGTCAGGGAGTTCTGAGATTCCCAAACAGACATGATGGGCTTAGACCTCAAATCAGTCCCTCTCTCCATTGTTACCAGTCATCTCTATCAGGAACAACAAAATAGACCCCTTTATGGGCCCCCATAGGACCTTGCCCTCAACTTGGATCAACAATGATAGATAATGTTCCAACCTCTGAAGGGAGGCTAGACAATATACTCTATGCTACACCTGAGGAAAATGGGTCGATATTGGGGCAGCTTCGAACAGTCCTACTCATGACTACAGAATGTGAGCTCAGTTCTACAGGGATGCAAAGGTTACATAGGCTCCTGAGCTGAATATGGGCCCCAGATCAGATCAAATCAACAATATTTATACATCCCATATTTGGGGGCTACTCTCTTCCCTGATCTAGCTTTCTGGACCTTTTCCCAGCCATGACATCATCTCCCCAGACAATAATTTGGATGCACTTGCAAATCAGATGTCAGGCTCAGAAAAAAAAAAAAAATCTAAAATAGTCACGGGCCCTTTGGAATATAACTAAAATATGCCTTCTAACTATGTACAAAAGGGAGGACCCCCCCCCAACTCTTCATCTACAATATTCTAGCCTTTAGTTTCATGATTAGTCAAGAATTTGTTTGACTTTTTATATTAACTCTATTTTCAGTCACCAGGTTCCAGATGCTACCATGATGCCAACCAGACCTCCCTCGGCAGACGATCCCACCAATGTGTCTTAGAGCTCTGATTCCCCAGAACTACACCCAGCTAGGGAAAGAGAGAGATAGGCTGGGAGTATATCTGCCAATACCCGTGTTCAGTGGGGAAGCAATTACAGAAGCCAGACCTTCCACATTCTGCACCCCATAATGATCCTGGGTCCATAATCCCAGAGGGATAAAAAATAGGAAGGCTATCATGGGAGGGGATGGGACCTGGAATTCTGGTAGTGGGAACTGTGTGGAGTTGTACCTCTCTTACCCTATGGGTTTTGTCAGTGTTTTCTTTTTATGAATAAAAAAAATAAAAGAAGATAATTGAAGGCGATGCTTACCCTATATATAGACCAGAGCATAGGGAACAGGGTACATGTACACAGATATCTATAATTAAGAGAAACTATACCTCAAAAGTAGAAGTTCTCAGTTGTCTTCTGTGATTAGACTTAGATTTAATAAGCTCATCAAGCAAGTAAAAAGACCTAAAGAAGACACCATAAAGTATTTAAATATTTACTACTTAGGCCTAGACATCCACCTCCTCAACACCCTAGTACACTTCCCTCAATGAATTTATCAACTCAGTTCTAACTATACAAAATAAAGTAAGAGATATCTCCTAATCATTCCTGACAGCAGCAGCATTAATGTTACCCCCTTTGACAATCTTTAGAAGAAATACTGTAAATAATTGGTCAAGAGATATACTGGTAAAAGTATATATATCAACTAAAGGACAACTGTTGTCCCCTATGACAACCTCTATTAAAAATCACTAAACAAGTAAAAAGCAGTAAAAACATAAGGTTAATTTAGATCCACTTAAACCCTAAGTCTGTTTCCTCCCTAATTTGAAGCCAGATCCCATAAAACCAAAACTAGTTTGGATTCAACAGATGACACTCAATAATTTAACAAGTGGGAGAAAGTCTAACCTTGTCAGATAAAGAAAGGACTACAAAAACTACGTAAGGACAAGAGACTGGCACCTTTTAATGATATCATACTTTTTGGTCAATACCAGGCCTATAGTCAGGGAATCCATGGATTCCAACATAGATATGATGGGCATAGTCCTCAAATAGATTCCTTTCACCACCAACACTGGTCACTTCCATCAGGAGCATCATCATAACCCCTCTGTGGGCCTCTCCAGGACCTTGGTCTCACTGCAGAGCAGCAATTGTAGGGACTGTCCCACTCTATGAAGGGAGGCTGGGTCAACTTACCCTTTCACTTGAGGAAGAGTAGTCTTGAAATGAGTGCAACCTAGAATGCTCCCATCTGTGACCATGGACTGCAAGCTCAGACTTACTGTTATTTAACTTAAAAAGAGGTTAGGAGTGGGGGCTGCTGGCTGCTTGTGGCATGTGAAAGGATTCACAGTGGGAACTGGGAACTGGTTTAAACAATACAAGGTTGATTAGGGTGAAGCAGGTAAGAGGCAAATTAAGCACTTATCATCAAGGGTTAAAAGTATATTAGGACCCATCTTGGACAGAGCTAGAAGGAATTATGTTAAGTGAGCTAAGTCAGAAAGATAAAGATGAGTATGGGATGATGCCACTCATCAACAGAAGTTGACTAAGAAGATCTGAAAGGGAAACTAAAAGCAGGACCTGACCAAATTGTAAGTAGGGCACCAAAGTAAAAACCCTGTGGTGAGGGGTAGACATGCAGCTTCCTGGGCCAGTGGGGGGGTGGGAGTGGGTGGGAGGGATGGGTTACAGTCTTTTGGTGGTGGGAATGGTGTTTATGTACACTCCTAGCAAAATGTAGACATATAAATCACTAGTTAATTAATTTGAGAGGGGGAAAATCAATTGTATGTCCCAAAGTTTTTCAAAACACAAACTGAATCTTTTTAATATATAGGCTGTGTATTTGATATGCGGGCTCTCTCAAAAGCCTAGACCAAGTAGATCAGAAGCATCCAATAGCACAGCTATATACAAGATACTGGGTACTGTACAGCAAACCATAACAAAAGGACTTTTCAAAGTTAACCCAATTACCAAATAATGTGATGATAACATTAACTATCGATTGTCTTTTTGAACCCTAAGACAGCAGGAACCTCACATCTCCACTATAGAGCCCCTACTTCCCCCAGTCCTGGAACCCTTGGATAGGGCCCACTTTCCCATATGCCTCTCCCAATCCATACCAAATAATATTGCATCCGCCGATCACAACCTAACCAACGCAATGATTGCCACCTCAACATGCTTCACTTCATACTGTGTCCAGAGACTTCACATGTGGAATGACAACCCTTCAGCTTCATTACTCGGGTGAGACCTTTCCTTTCATAGTATACTCTAATTTCATCTCAGGTGGTTCACTTTCTAACAAAGTCCCAAAACCTAGATATACACCAGTTTCTGTGAGAGAGAGCATATCTTCACATGTATCTATAAACTACTGAAAAATATATACCTGAAAGCAGAAGTACACTAGAGTTTGCAGTGAGTACCTCCCTAACACTTCCTCTCCACTATTCCAAGCTTTGGGTCCATGATTGCTCAACAATTTGTTTGGCTTCATATGTTAACTCTCTTTTCAGTCACCAGATTCCAGATGTCATCAGGATGCTGGCCAGGCTTCCCTGGATTGAAGACCCCACCAATGTGTCCTGGAGCTCAGCTTCCCCAGAGACACACCCTACTAGGGAAAGAGAGAGGCAGACTGGGAGTATGGACCAACCAGTCAACGCCCATGTTCAGCGGGGAAGCAATTACAGAAGCCAGACCTTCTACCTTCTGCAACCCACAATGACCCTGGGTCCATGCTCCCAGAGGGATGGAGAATGGGAAAGCTATCAGGGGTGGGGGTGGGATATGGAGATTGGGTGGTGGGAATTGTGTGGAGTTGTACCCCTCCTACCCTATGGTTTTGTTAATTAATCCTTTCTTAAATAAAAAAAAATGTAAAAAAAAAAGTATATTAGGTCCATAAGGTTTGAGTATAGTTATCAAAAGTTTAGTCCCATAAGACAAACAATTATTAGCTCTGTTAAAGGCTGCTCATGGCTGTAGAGGGTTCTAAATGTTTACAGGCTAGCAGAGTCACACGTGTTCAGTTCCCAGGAGAAGTAGCCATGCTGGGATACCTGGTGAACCTCTACTGAGATGCCTCTCACCAAAGTGAGTGTTCCAAGTCCCTTGCTTTTATGCATTCCCTTCTCTTTAGCACCTCTTCAGGGTGATGTCACTTGTATGCTTATAGTCTCAAACTCCTGCTGGGGTCATAGCAGTTCCCCACTTCTGATTACAGACATGAACAAGATTGTACACTCTGTATGAGCATAGGAGAAATAAGCAAATCTTCAGTGATTCTAGTGTTACCCCTGCAAGTTCTGCCTTCACCCCCCAGAGTGTGGGCACAATAACTGGGTATCAGATAAGGCCCTGCTAGCCTGAAGACCTGTAGTCTGGTATCTGTGTAACCCAAGAAAAGGTCCATCACTCAGGGAAGCTCAGAACAGAGACTTACAGAGGCGTCCCCTAGTTCAAGTGGCTCCTGGGTGGCAATCATGGCACATGCAGGGTGTTGGACTGCTGCAATCCATGCTTCAGCTCCTGTTCTTTGGAGAAGTTCACAGATGAGAGGGGCTTATCTGCCCAGCATGGGTCCAAGCAGGACCTGTGAATGATAAACAAGAACAAACATGCCCTATGCCTTAAGTTAGTAATTTTATTTCAATCACAAAGACTAGACAAATCACAAGGTATCTGCTGGAGAAGGAATAGCTCTGTGGAGAAAAGTAACACTTAGTAGCTATCTGATTGGAATTATGCAGTACAAAATTTAAAATATATAAAGCTTCTTGTATTCTGTTCATGTCTGAGAAATAGCCCTTTAAGGGTACATATGGGATTCCACAATTACTCATCTAGCGGGGTTAGTGGAATAGCAAGACATGCAAAATGTATGTTTAGAAGAAATAAGCTGTAATCTAGAAATATATTTAGGGTCATAGTCAGTGTAATAAGCAATACCTCAGCAGCAAAGGCAGAGAAAGTGTTCACAAACATGGGTTGCCTTCTGTGTAACAGGTTGCATATATAAAGGTTGTCCACAGAGATAGGAATAAATTTCAACTTAGCAAACTGAGGGATGTGTGAGACATTCATTTTTCAGAATCAACATTAAAAAAGTATACTGAGATAAACACCCATAAAGGGAGGAGTCACACCAGTCTAGGCATAAAGAAACAATGACTCATGCTATACCAGAGAAATATCAGTACCAATAATTCTAGAATGCGCTTGAACACTAGAGAGGTTAATTAGAGCACAGTAGCAAAACATCTATAAAAGCTACAGGGAGAGGACACCAAACACTGGTGGAAACACTTTCTATTCTTTCACTTTTGGTTAAAATGCACAGGTTTGCATAACAGCATATCACGATCAACAATGACTTTAAGATAAACTTGAGTCAATACAAACATACATACCTCATGTTCAAATAAATCACGTTCCTATAGAGAGACTAGAAGGTTAAAGACATAAGTTACACAGTTAAGCAATCTATTAAGATTCATGCCTGTGGTTAAGTGTGCTAAGTGGCTATCCTAGAGTCATTCAATAGTCCTCATTGCCATGTGGGCTGGAGAGCCAGGGCCCCACTTTTTGTTATCTGGCAGAGAATTATCTCCTGCATAAGTTCTGGATGGACAGTGGATTGCCCAGTGAAAGCCTCTTTTACAGAGTGGACATTTAGTTAAGGGAGGCTTTAAGTATCTGTCATCTCTAGATATCTTACAATCAAACTGTTTGAGATTAATTTTGCAATTCTTTTGTAAATGACCCTCATTATTACATTTAAAACAAACCTTGTTTTGCATGGGCTGTACTGAGCCCACCACATATGTAGCCTGATTAAATGCAGCCATAACATGTACTTTATGGGTTTGAGTCTGTACCTCAGTACATGCTTTTATCATCTGAGAAATACTTAAATCTAGATCCTTAAGTGGCCAAAGAATTCCTTTATAATCTTGGTTTTCATTTTCATAGGCTAGTTGCTTAAATAAAATTCTGGTTGCTTCTTTATTGCCTACTGATAGCTTCTTGTAACCTGACAACAAATTCTCTGTAGGCTTCTGTGGCTTTCTGAATAACAGAGATGAAAGACTCTACATTAGTGCTAGGTAACTTCTTACTTATTCTGACTGCTGATTGCACAGCAAGGCGCCTGTCATTTTTTCTAATGCTCTTATGTTCACTGGGAGGAGTAATGGCACCCTCACCCACTAACTGACTGGGTGAGATATCTCTGGGAATCTGATCTGGCCAAGCTTTGTATTCCATCACAGTTCCTTCTCCTGTAGGAAGCATGGGAAAAGCATCACCGGTAGCAGGTAAATCTGGTTCTGTTGTGGGTAAAGGCAAAGGAGGATGAGGAGTTAGGAAGGGGTTGAGTGAGTCACCTGGCACAGTAGAAAGAGGTAATAGTTGTAAGTAACCAGATGTAAGATTAGAGGGAGAGGAGGAGCAAGGAAAGGAGAAAGGATTTCTCCTGGGTAAATTATAAGTGGCACCATGCCATTTCCCCCCTTCTTTGTTAAAGCCATGGATAGCCAGGCATGGGCAAGTCTGTAACATAGCTACAGGCCCAGCAGAAAAATGGGAGGACATTTGGGTTTCAGGCACAACAGAAACAATTTGTGTCTGAGAAGAGGAGGAGGAAGGAGAAATGGAATTGGAAGTTTGAGGAGAATAAGGATCTAGGGAATAGTCCTGCAAAGAAGCCTGTAATTGATTTAGAGCAGAAAGACAGAGTTTATGAGTCTGAAGTTGTTTTGTTGTGACTATACCAATATTTTTTTAATAAATAATCTCTAGTTCGTGTCCATATTTCAACTGATATAACTGTATTCTTGGGAAGAGGGCCACAGACCACATCTATAACATTTAACAACTTTCTCAATTCTCGGCTGGAACACTGAATTTTACATATCTTTAAAGTTTCTTTCAACTCTCTGAGGTAAAATCTGTCTTCTTTAGAATGTAATATACCAATTGTGGCAGTTTAGAAAGGGTGAGAGTAAAAGAAACTTAAAATTAATTGTTGGTCACTTACCAAGAATTAGCATATGTTTGTTGGGTCCCTAATCAGCTTTAAGTAAAGTGGTAAAGGGCAAGAGGGTAAAAAGAAAAAAAATTAGTACAAGTGGTAAATAAAAGTTAAGGAAAAAACTGCCTTGAGCAGAAAAGCTAACAACAACAAGTTGGAGCAGATTAAATTCAGAGCTACATGGGGGTGGGCTTAAAACTTTGAAACACTTTTTGGGACCCACAGTGGGAAAAATTAAAGTGGAACATCCATAGTAACTCAACATGCAGGAGACAAAGTTAAACCTCAGAGAAAAAAAAAAAAAGTGGGTAGGGCGAAATTAAAGTCAAACAACTAAAATAGGGGTGGGACCAAAAAAAATGCAACACGTTGAGGCCTTTTATTGTTATTCAACTTAAAAAGAGGTTAGGAGTGGGGGCTGCTGGCTGCTTGTGGCATGTGAAAGGATTCACAGCGGGAGCTGGGAACTGGTTTAAACAATACAAGGTTGATTAGGGTGAAGCAGGTAAGAGGCAAATTAAGCACTTATCATCAAGGGTTAAAAGTATATTAGGTCCATAAGGTGTGAGTATAGTTATCAAAAGTTTAGTCCCATAAGACAAACAATTATCAGCTCTGATAAAGGTTGTCCATGGCTGTAGAGGGTTCTAAAAGTTTACAGGCTAGTAGAGTCACACGTGTTCAGTTCCCAGGAGAAGTAGCTATGGCTAGATACCTGGTGAACCTCTGCTGAGATGTCTCTCACCAGGAGAAGAAACCACAGCCAAAAAAAGAGCTACATGACCCAAGTCCCTTGCTTGGGACCCACGGGTGCATCTGGGTGACAAGTCTAGCAGATGGAGACTTGTCTCAAGCGGCCTCCCCCAGGGCTCTGTTCTGGCTCCTACGATATTTAATATTTACATCAATGACCTTCCAGAAACTTCTTCAAGGAAGTTCATCTACGCAGATGACATCTGCTGTGCAACTCAGGCATCCAAGTTTGACATCCTCGAGGAAACACTCACGAAAGACATGTCTCTGATATCTGATTACTGTAAAAAATGGCGACTAATCCCTAGCACTGCAAAAACGGTATCATCTGTTTTCCATCTACACCATGCCTCGGCCTCGCGTGAGCTTAATGTGCAGCTTGGCGATACGAGAATCCGGCATGAAGCCCAGCCAGTGTATCTTGGCGTTACTCTCGGTCGCACCCTGTCATTTCACGAACATCTCATAAACACTGCAGCAAAGGTGGGCGCGAGGAATCACATCATTGCAAGACTGGCCAGCTCCTCATGGGGCGCGAGCGCTTCCAAACTACGATCATCCTCTCTGGCATTATGCTATTCCACTGCAGAATACTGTGCCCCAGTATGGTTCCGTAGCCCCCATGTCCACTTGGTCGATTCCAAATTATATTCCTCCATGAGGATAATTTCTGGAACCATCCGTTCCACCCCGGTTCCATGGCTGCCAGTTCTTAGCAACATCACCCCGCCAGATATTCGGAGGGATGCGGCATCATCTAAGGTCATTTCCCACGTCTACGCTTGACCGGACCTGCCAATATACACGGACCTGCCAATATACGCGGATATCTTCGCCCACCCTGTCCAACGCTTGACGCCTCATCACCCAATCTGGTCCCCTACGCCTACATTGAACTTCTCTGTTCCAGACTCTTGGAAACAGAGTTGACAGTCAGCTGAGGTAAAGAACAAACACCTCATCACAGACCCCTGCAAGCGTCAACCTGGCTTTGACCTAGCACGTTATGATTGGGCCCTCCTCAATCGTTATTGAACAGGCCATGGCCGGTGCGCCGCTATGTTCCATCGCTGGGGAGCCAGAGACGACCCGAACTGCCCCTGCGGCTCCAGACAGACTATGACCCACATGGTCAACAACTGCCACCTCTCCAGATTCAAAGGAGGTCTCGAAACTTTACATCAGGCTCAACCTGACGCTGTTGACTGGCTAAGGAAGAAGGGCAAAAGCTAGTAGTAGTAGTCCCTTGCTTTTATGCATTCCCTTCTCTGAAGCACCTCCTCAGGGTGATGTCCTTTGTATGCTAATAGTCCCAAACTCCTGCTGGGGTCACAACAAGACTTACAGGGGCTCAGAGGTTACACAGACTCCTGTGCTAAATGGGAATATATATGGGACCTAGGTCAGAAATATCAGGTAAACAGTTAATGGTATTTATATATTTTCCTCATGTTTGAGAGCTATTCTCTGCTCTAATCCAACATGAAGACCCCTAGTTTCATCTGTTTTATACCTACCTTTGGGTTCCTGTTAATTACATCAAACAATTTGTCCTGTTTATATCTTAGAGTCTTTCAGCCACCAAGTTGCAAATGCTACCATGACACCACCCTGACTTTCCTGGGTAGATGACCTCACCAATGTGTTCTGAAGTCTCACCTCTCCAAAGTCCTACCCCACTAAAGAAAGATAGAAACAGGCTGGATATATGGATTGATCTGCCAAAGTTCATGCCCAACAGAGAAGCAGTTTCTTCCACCTTCTGTACCCCATAAAGAATTTTGATCCATTCATACAGAGAGGGATAACAAATAGGGAAGTTTCTAATGAAGGGGATGGGATATGGAACTCTGATGGTGGGAACTGTATAGAACTGTACCCTGCTATATTATAATCTTGTTAATTGTTGTTAAATCATTAATAAAAAGGCTATGTTTACTGACTTTGTTTGCTGAATACCCAAGGAAACTAAAACACTAAATCACACATAATATTGGCTGGAGAGTTAGATTTACATACTACAGTGATCCAGGAACTTCCAAGCTATGAAAATAACTGATGATGTAGATGACTATACCCAGCTAAATTGTCATCTGTGAAAAAAGATATTTTTAGAGAAATATTGAGTTCACTGTTTCAATCACTTTGCTAAAAGAACTACTGAAGGATGTATTTCAGGAAGGAAATTGAACCCATAAAGTAGAATTATTAAAAATAGCTACAATGAATAGAGATCAGCTAACACAGGTACAGAGCCATTGCTATACAAGAGAATAGAAATAATAATGTCTACTGGGAGAATAAATATAATGGCTACAGAAGATTATTGGACTGGAACTTATTGTAATGCCTTTATTTTGCTCTACAAAAGATAAAAATCATACACAAACTAGTAAAGAAAAATGAGAAATAAGTAAACTTGACTTACTGTTTAGAGGACAAGAAACAGAAATAAGGAAGTAAAGAAGAAGCATAGTTTGAGGAAAAATAGACAGTGAAAATGAAAATTTTCATATGAATTCAATGATGAAGATTGAATAGTAACCAAAATAATCTGAAAAAGGAGATGAGATAATCTGAAATCATCCTTAAAATTGAGCTAGATAAACAGAAAAAGGTAAGATTTTTCATGTAGAGCAATACAACTTAGATAATTGAAGGAAATACTACTAGTAATGTGATTTTTGGAGGGTGATAAGGAAATATATAAATAAATGGAAATAAGGAAACTACTAAATTAGATGACAGAAATGTAAAAAAAAATCAGTAATCACACCACAGAATGTGAGCTCAGATCTACAGGGATGCAGAGGTCATATAGGCTCCTAAACTGAATATGGGCCCAGCTCAGATCAGATCAATGGGGTTTACAGTCAACAATATTTATATACTTTTCCCATATTTGGGAGCTACTCTTTGCCCTGATCCAGCTTTCTGGTCCTTTTCCCAGCCATGACATCATCTCTCCAGACAATAATTTGGGTCCACCTGCATATCAGATTTAAGGCTCAGGGAAAAAACAACAACAAAATAGTATAGTCACAGGCCCTTTGGAATAGAACTAAAATATGCCTACTAGTTTTCTGCAAAAGAGAGAGCCCCCCAACTCTCATCTGCACTATTCCAGCCTTTAGGTTCATGATTAGTCAACAACTTGTTTGGCTTTTTATGTTAACTCTCTTTTCAGCCACCAGGTTCCAGATGCTACCATGATGCCAACCAGACATCCATTGACAGACACCCCCACCAATGTGTCCTGGCACACTGCTTCTTCAGAGCCCTGCAACACTATAGAAAGAAAGAGACAGGCTGGGAGTATGGATCGAACTGTCAATGCCCATGTTCAGTGGGGAAGCAATTACAGAAGCCAGACCTTTCACCTTTTGCATCCCACAAGGACCCCTGGGTCCATACTCCCAGAGGGGTAAAGAATAGGAAAGCGATCAGGGGAGGCGATGAGATGCAGAGTTCTGATGGTGGGAATTGTGTGGAGTTGTACCCTTCTTATCCTATGGTCCTTTTTATTAAAAAGAAAGAAAGAAAGAAAGGTAGAAAGAAAAAGAAAGAAGGAAAGAAAGAAAGAAAGAAAGAGAGAGAGAAAGGACTTTTTTTAAAGCTAGTGTAATTGTAAATACACTAGAGGGGCATTGCATAATGACACAAGAATTAAGTCTTCTGAAACCTAAGTCTGTCTTAAATGTTCTCCATGTTACCTGTCCTTATGACCATAGTCTCTCTCTCTCTCTCTCTCTCTCTCTCTCTCTCCATATATATATATATATATATATATATATATATATATATATATATATATATATATATGAAGTGGGATGGAATTCTACTGAGAAAAACCTAATGATTGAAAATTCCCACAAGGAAAAAGATAAAACACAGAGAACCTAGGCCAGGTGATTGCCTTGGGTTGGACTTCCAGATTCATCACCTACAGGTTAGTTGTTTTGACCCACTTCATCTCTCTGTGCCCCAATTTCTTCACCTGCAAAATGTCCCAATGCCTGCTTTGCATAGTTTGTGTGAAGGTTAAAGGAATAAAACTAAGTGAAAGGCCCAATGAATGTGTTTCTGTATACCCCATTTCTAACCACGAAAAAAAACAATATCCATGAAATTCAAAACTTTAGAAAGCAAGTAACTCTTTAGGATTCCAAGTTGAAATCATTTCTCTCATCAAGAGTTAATTATCCATGAAATTAAATATTTATGCATTCACATAACCAATGTATTTGCAATACTAGAATATGAAAGTGGTTGGTTTAGAAATTATAAGACACTCATAATCTCTTCACAGCTGATGTGGCTGTATCATGGGAATACTTTTGAATTACCATTTACAATTATCTAAAGAGAATTGTGCACTGTAAGGTCAATTAGGTAAATACCATGTGACTGAACATTTAAGTGTGTAAATGCTGAATGTTAGTTGAAATGCTCACTGAATGACACTCAGCGTTCATTTTTTTCCTTAAAATAAGACCACAGGGCCTGTGAAATAGTTCACTTGGATAGCAGGTTGTTTTGCCATATACAAGCCCCAGATCCAAGTCTAGCCTCTGAGGCTGTATTGTGATCTCTCTCTGTCTGTCTGTAGTACATAAATTTGTATTATCATCTTGGTGCTTGTTTCTCAAGTAAGATGACCATTCACCCATGTTTGTCTTGGACTGAGGGACTTCTCAGGATGTGGGGCTTTCAGCACTAAACTATTACCACAATAATTGGTAATCCTACTGCATCAGTGCATCCTAAACAGAGCACCAACCACAGCCAACCACAGCCAATCCACCAACCACAGCCAATGAAGTTCTTTAGGGGGAGAATCCTGCCCTGCCAATTTCCACTTTTGCTTGTTGCATTGCTGGGCACAAAACCTGATCTCTGACAGTCACCGGAGTCCCAGGTGCTGAAGCTACTCTAGGGTCTATGAGCTAGAAGGGTCTCCTCCCTACCATACCTTTTCATTTGAACCCTGAGACTTTATACTCAGTGCCTAGAATGTCATTTCTTTCCAAGGCATGGTTTTGTATACCTATGCCGCTCTCACTGTTGTTCAGATGAATCCCTCCTTTTCCAAGTGAAGTAGTTGCAGAGGAGCAAATACCATTCATGATAATATGTGTGCTCAACCAGGTGCTCTACCACCCATCCCCCAGCAAAGGCTATTCATTATCTCCATTCCACTGTCTTTATTCTCTCATCCCAGGATCCATGTATTATCAATTCAGGAAATAGATGCTCACACTGAGATAGCAATAGGTACCAAGTACCACTTGTCCAGAAATCTATCTTAGAGTCCCAGCTGGAGATTACTTAGGCATCTGAATATCCCTTTTTTTTTCTTCTTCTAGAAACATAACTAGTGACCTTGAGCTCTACAAAAGCAAAGTGCATCTAATGAACACCTGCCAACCACCAAAACTCAATTCAATTCAAATGATGCTCCCTACTCTCTACACATAGTAGTGGAAATGGTTTCTGCTTCCTCTGTTCTCCCTATAGCAATTAATTTATGCTTGTGTTTAAGCCTCAATCATGGTCTGCCTAGTGTGGTAGTCACTTAAGTATGTGTCTAGCTTCTTCATAAATTGTTAGGTCTTTAAGAGTAAGAAAACTGTCTCTATTGTCTTTATATCACTCTTAGAAGCTCACAGAGTATCTGTCACAGAGAGACTATTCTGTGCATATTTCAGGGATTGATAACATCCTTGAGACTCTAGTAACTCATCAGAGATCAGCTGTTTCCATTTTAACTTGGTCAATAATTCAGTCTGTTAGGAAGAATGATTATATTAAATCTGCTCTGCTAACATTGCTTATTCTTGCATTAAAATTCATAAATCTGTTAATTCAGTATGTCACTATGATTTGAAAAGATTTGGCAGTGATTAAAAAAAGATGTAGGTATTGAAATAAATAAAGTTCATATTAGTCCAGGCAAACTTTAATTGAGAAAACATTTGAATGCTGCTGCTCTCTAGTATGTAATACTTAAATATTAAGATATTACACTGAGTAATAAGGAAGGGTAAAGTGTGATTTTTTTTAATTTTCTACTCTAACACTCTTCTTTCAACATTAAATTGCTTTATATATTAAAGCAAACCAACCAAACTAACAAATCAGTTCAAAATTCATAAAAATACTCAGACTAAATGAAATTTAAGCCTAAGGGCAGCAGAGTAGAAGCACTGGAGGCCCAGTGATGGTGCACCTGTATTTAAGCCCCCGCTCAAAGTGGGGAGTGCTTCAAGAGTGGTAAAGAAGATGTGAAGGTGTCTTTCTTTATCTCCCCCTCCTCTCACAATTTCTTTCTGTCCTATCCAATAAGGTAGAAAGAAAGAAAAAAGAATGAAAAACTGCCTGCTGGGAGTGACAAATTTATATTAGTCCCTGCACTGAGCCCCAAAGATAACACTAGTGGAAATAAAAGGAGGAGGAGGTGGAGGAGGAAGAGAAGCAGCCACAGCACTGAACTCTTCAAGCATGGGTGGACTCTCAAGTTCTACCCCCCATCATTAGGTGGGATGTGTCATAGTGTTGCTCTGGTTCTATTTACCTATCTCATATAAATAAATAACTCTTTTAATTATAAGAAAATAAAGAATCATGCAGTTAGGAATAGGCTGAGAATTCAAGAAATCTGTCTTATAGATAAGCTTTTAAAAAAACACATTCTCTCCAAGTCTAATTATCAAAGCAATTTGACTAAAGGCAAAAACATTTGTAATATGCAACTCAAATTAAAGTCAATATTTTAGTAGCATTTTAAATATATTAATATGGTATGCTAGTTATATGACAATACCACAGCAATATATGTGATACCAATTTGTAAGAATTCCAGAACAAGGGCTAGCAAAATAACTTCCCTGGGCAGTGTGCTTGTCTTATCATATATACAATCCAGGTTTTGGCCCAGATTTCACTGCATTGAAGGGAGTTTGGGTGTTGTGGTGTCATTCCTCTGCTATTTTTCTTCTTCTTTCCCTGTCTCTCTATATATATCTTAAGAAGTTGGTCTGGGGCCAAGAAGTCTGATAACAAGAGTAATAACAACAATAATAACTTTAAGATGAAGTTACCATTAAGTTTCAAGCTGGATTTGTTAATAACCCAAAAGATATTTAAGAGAACCTTGGCACTAAAATATTTAAGGTTGAAACAAAATTTGAGAACTTAATACCAAAGGTAATCCCAGAAGAATCAAACTGCTGAAATGATGGGAAAAAACAATCTATTTAGCCAACAACTTTTGAGAGCTCCAGGGAGTTATGATTAAACAACCTCCTATATTTTCACTAACATTCTGGGGAAAAGGGTGCCTTTACTTCCTAAAGGATGACAGAGAATTTTTGAGACTCTCTGCCAAATATAGTTCTGACTCCTCTGGAAGCACTCTCAGTGATCACAGTCAATCCCAGATTACATAGGCTCCCACAAAAACAAACAAACAAAAAAAACTACTATGTGTCAAGCTACAAGGCAGGTATCATGCACACAATCACCCTACTCACATAATTACAAAAGCTGTCAATGCTACAGCATTAGAATTGGTAGAAATTGATAGCTACTAGTCATTAAAAATGAGCCTAGGTGACATATATGATTAATTATATGTTATTCCACTCTGATTTAAAAAATAAGAAAAGGATTTTGTGTGACTTAACATGGTACTAGTTTTTCTAATAGGCAAAATGAAAGACAGTCATTTAGTTGTGACATCTTAATCTTTCTGCCCGCAAGTAATGAAAAAACATATCTATTATTTATCTAGTCAGGGAGTCCTGAGATTCCCAAACAGACATGATAGGCCTTGAATAGATCCCTCTCTCCATCGTTACTCATCATCTCCATTAGGAATAACACAATAGACCCCTTCGTGGGCCCCCATAGGACTTTGCCCTCAACATGGACCAACAGTGGCAGAGAAAGTTCCATCCTCCAAAGGAAGGCTCCACAACATACTCTACACTCACCTGAGGAAAATGGGTCCTGAAATTGGGGCAGCTTAGAACATTCCTACTCATGACCACAGAATGTGAGCTCAGATCTACAGGGATGCAGAAGTAACAAGGGCTCTTAAGCTGAATATGGGGCCCAGATCAAATTGATGAGGTTTACAGTCAACATTATTTACATACCTTTCCCATACTTGGGAGCTACTTTCTTCCCTGATCCACTTCCCTAGCCCTTTTTCCAGCCATGACATCATCTCCCCAGACAATAACTTGGGTCCACCTGCATATCAGATGTCAGGCTCAGAAAACAACAACAACAACAAGAAAAAAACCTAGAATAGTCATGGCCCTTTGGAACATTAACTAAAATAAGCCTACTAACTATCTACAAAAGGGAGAACCCTCAACATTTCATATGCAATATTTCAACCTTTAGGTTCATGATTAGTCAAGAATTTGTTTGGCTTTTTATGTTAACTCTATTTTCAGTCACTAGGTTCCAGATGCTACCATGATGCCAACCAGACCTCCCTGGGCAGACAACCCCACCAATGTGTCCTGGAGCCCTGCTTCCCCAGAATTCCTCCCCACTAGGGAAAGAGAAAGACAGGCTGGCAGTATGGATTGACCTGCCAATGCCCATGTTCAGTGGGAAAGCAATTACAGAAGCCAGACTTTCTGCCTTCTGCACCCCATAATGACCTTGGGTCCATAATCCCAGAGGGATAAAGAATAGGGAAGCTATCATGGGAGGGGATGGGATCTGGAAGTCTCGTGGTGGGAACTGTGTGGAGTTGTACCCCTCTTACCCTATGGTTTTTGTCAGTGTTTCCTTTTTGTAAATAAAAATTAAAAAAATTTCAGTGAAACATCTCACTCAAAAGAATTTTTTTTCATTTATGATAATGGAAAAAGTATTTGTATAATCTTAGTGTATCCTAACTAGTAACAATGTTCTGCATGGAAGAGAAAAAACACTTTCTGTGACACATAGTGATAAGTCACCATGTAAGTATAATGCAGCAGTGTTATGAAGAAAAACAAGAGCAATTAGCTATAGTACATTTACTTTCCTGTCATCAGAAGAGTCATGTAAGCCGGTCTTTTGGCAGGTGCATTCATTGCCTTTATTTCACCTTTGAAAAGTTCTGTACCATGATGTTGAAGTGCCACACCTACATGGATTTTTCTTTCTCTTTATACTCTGATCCTTATGTAGAGAGGGGAGAGAGGCTAAGTTCCCTATCATCTGCCCTCTCAATTTCTATGTGTACTTTCAAAGAAAAAAGGGGGAAGGGAAAATGCTCATCAGGAGCAGTAAATTTATGTGTAGGCACTAAGTCCAAGCAATAAAATAATAAGAAAAGAAGTAATGAGTTCCTTCCTACTGGGATTCAGGTGTAGCGACAACCCAGCTACTCTTACTTTTGAAATGTGTAGAAATCCAGTTGTGATTTGCCTGAGTGAAAACTGCTGTGGCAGGGTCTGGCTTATCCTTGTAACCAATTCCACAGAAAGGGTTGGGAAGGTGGGATCAAATATATAAATAAATTAAGAACAAATAAAGGGAGAAACTCTAAGATGAAAAGATTTAGGGGTAGCTGTGGGGCTTGATTTCATCCCAAATGGAATAAGAGCAATTCACTGGTTAGGCCTAGCACAAGATCAACTTCTAAGTCCAGAAATCAAGAATAATTTAAAAGTATTCATGCAGCTACAAAAGTGATTTGGAACATAAGCTCAAGATTTATATGCATGAGACCCTGTATTCAATCCCTGTAACCAGATTTAAAAATAAAAGTGAAAATGCTTTGTGACAAGGAAGGTAAAGTCATGGGCCCTTTGGAACTTCCTACTTTCTTCCAACATGAAGACCCCAAATTTCATTTCCTCTATTCTTACCTTTATGTTCCTGATTGTTAAACAATTTATTCTGCTTTGTATTTTGATGCTTTTCAGCCACCAAGTTGCAGATGCTACCATGAAGCCAACCTGACTTCCCTGGGCAGACAACCCTTACCAATGTGTCCTAGAACCCCACCTCCCAGACACTGCCCTACTAAGGAAAGATAGAAATAAGCTGGGAGTATAGATTGACCTGCCAATGCCCATGTCCAGCAGAGAAGCAATTACAGAAGCCAGACCTCCCATCATCTACACCCTATAAAGAAATTTGTTCCATAGTCCTAGAGAGATTAAAAAAAAAAGGGGGGGGAAATGTCCAATGGAGGGGATGGGATACAGAACTCTGGTGGTGGGGATTATGCCCCTCTTATCACATGACTTTGTTGATCATTCTTAAATCACAAATAAATGGTTTTTTTTTAATTTTTTATTTAAGAAAGGATTAGTGAACAAAAGCATAAGGTAGGAGGGGTACAACTCCACACAATTCCCACCACCCAATCCCCATAACGCACCTCCTCCCATGGTAGCTTTCCCATTCTCTATCCCTCTGGGAGCATGGACCCAGGGTCATTGAGGGTTGCAGAAGGTAGAAGGTCTGGCTTCTGTAATTGCTTCCCCGCTTAACATGGGTGTTGACTGGTCGGTCCATACCCCCAGTCTGCCTCTCTCTTTCCCTAGTAGGGTGTGTCTCTGGGGAAGCTGAGCTCCAGGACACATTGGTGGGGTCTTCAATCCAGGGAAGCCTGGCCAGCATCCTGGTGGCATCTGGAACCTGGTGATTGAAAAGAGAGTTAACATACGAAGCCAAACAATTTGTTGAGCAATCATGGATCCCAAGCTTGGAATAGTGGAGAGGAAGTGTTAGGGAGGTACTCACTGCAAACTCTAGTGTAATCCTGCTTTCAGGTATATATTTTGCAGTAGTTTATGGATACGTGTGCACATAAGCTCTCTCTCACAGAAACTGGTGTATATCTAGGTTATGGGACTTTGTTAGAAAGTGAACTACCTGAGATGAAATTAAAGTGTACTATTAAAGGAAAGGTCTCACCCGAGTAATGAAGCTGAAGGGTTGTCATTCCACATGTGAAGTCTCTGGATACAGTCTGAGGTGAAGCATGTTGAGATGGCAATCGTTGCTTTGGTTAGGTTGTGATCGGCGGATGCAATATTATTTGGTTTGGATTGGGAGATGCATACGGGAAAGTGGGCCCTATCCAAGGGTTCCATTCATAATAGCTAAAACCTGGAAGCAACCCAGGTGCCCAACACCAGATGAGTGGCTGAGAAAGCTGTGGTATATATACACAATGGAATACTATGCAGCTATCAAGAACAATGAACCCACCTTCTCTGACCCATCTTGGACAGAGCTAGAAGGAATTATGTTAAGTGAACTAAGTCAGAAAGATAAAGATGAGTATGGGATGATCCCACTCATCAACAGAAGCTGACTTAGAAGATCTGAAAGGGAAACTAAAAGCAGGACCTGATCAAATTGTAAGTAGGGCACCAAAGTAAAAACCCAGTGGTGAGGGGTAGACATGTAGCTTCCTGGGCCAGTGGGGGGTTGGAGTGGGCAGGAGGGATGGGTCACAGTCCTTTGGTGGTGGGAATGGTGTTTATATACACTCCTAGCAAAATGTAGACATATAAATCAGTAGTTAATTAATATGAGAGGGGGAAATCAATTGTATGTCTCAAAGTTTCTCAAAAGACAAACTGAATCTTTTTAATATATAGGCTATGTATTTGATATGCGGACTCTCAAAAGCCTAGACCAAGTAGATTAGAAGCTTCCAATAGCACAGCTATATATAAGGTACTGGGTACTGTACAGCAAACCCTAACAAAAGGACTTTTCAAAGTTAACCCAATTAACAAATAATGTGATGATAATATTAACTATTGATTGTCTTTTTGAACCCCAAGACAGCAGGAACCTCACATCTTCACTATAGAGCCCCTACTTCCCCCAGTCCTGGAACAAATAAATGTTTTTTAAAAAGTCTTAAAGACACAAAGCTCTGGGTTTGACTCCAGTCTCCACATCTGCTAACATATTGCACTTCTCTCTCTCTCTCTAAATGAAAATGAATCAATTATTTCAGAAAAATTCTTTCTGCTTTCCCCTCTACTTTGGAAGGGAGCTACCATCCTGACTGATTTTTTGGAGCACACTCAAGTGGGGTCAGGGACACTGAGTTGGAAAGCACTGTGCATTCAAGAGTGTCCCTTCTTTCCTTCCATGCTCTGCAGGAGGCAGCAGGCTGCCTCTTCTTGGCTAGTAGCTTTTTAGCTAAATCGCTTTGGGAGTGTGCTCCACAGACCCTGTTATTCCTGTCACTCCCCACCAAACTGTTGAGAGCAGTTGGGGGGGGTGGCATTCTAGGTCTCAGGCCTCCAACAGGTGCTATGATTCAAGTAAGGATAGCCCTGTCTTTGCCCTCATTTAGTACTATCCTTTTTGGAAAGTGATTCCCAATTTAATAGCTGATTAATGTCTATACAACTCCTTTGTCAGAAAGTTGCAAAGAGAAACAAGGTCATTGAGAAGGTCATAATACTTAACTATATAGCAAGCCGTTAACTCCCCTTTCTTTCCCTTTTTTTTAAAAAAATTTTTTTCCCTTTCTTTGCTTTTTTAACCAAGCACTGTAATCATCTGTCTCCCTCATTAGACGGTAAATTCCCCAAGAAACTAATATTGATCTTTGTATTCCCAGTTCTCAGTAGAATGTTCAATAGACTACATCTTAGCCACTCAGAAAGTGTTCATTGAGTGAAAAAAAAAACAATGAATGAATTTAGCTTTATTTACTTGTTTGTTTGCTTATGCCAGATGAATTAACCACTCCCTGTGGCCATTTCTTCCTTCTTTCATTTGATAGAGATAGAAATAAATAGAGAGGGAGTCGGGTGTTAGCACAGCGGGTTAAGCGCACTTGGCGTGAAATGAAAGGACTGACAAAAGGATCCCGGTTTGAGCCCCCGGGTCCCCACATACAGGGGAGTCACTTCACAGGCAGTGAAGCACGTCTACATGTGTCTTTCTCTCCTCCTCTCTGTCTTCCTTTCCTCTCTCCATTTCTCTCTGTTCTACCTAACAGCTATGACATCATCAAAAACAATAATAACTACAACAATGATAAAAAAGGCAACAAAAAGGGAAAATAAATAAATATTAAACAATTTTTAAAAAATAGAGAAAGAAGATTGGGAGAGAAGTAAAGAGAGACACCTCCAGCACTGTTTCACCACCTGTTTCACTAATGGAGGTGGGGACCGGGGTCTTGAACCTGGATCCTCTCACATGGTAATGTATGTGCTATCCCCCCATTCTCCCAGTTCTGAGTTTGACCATTCATTCCCACCAAACCTAAATGCCTGATAGAAAATATATCAACTTGATAAATTAATTTTTTAGATTTCCATATGCTGTACCCACTCTTGGATCTGGGCTGTGTACATGACAAGTCAAACACCCTACCAGGTGAGCTATCTCTAATAGAGGTGCTAGAGAGATAGTTTTGGTAGGACATCAGGTTGAAATTTTGGCTTAAAATAAAATCTGTGAAGGGAGTAGGTGGTAGTTTACTCAGTAAAGCACACACACATTAACAGGCTTGAGGACCGAGGTTTGAGCCCTCGGTTCTCATTGTAGGGGGCAGCTTCATGAGCAGTAGAACAGTGCTGTTGCTGTACGTGGTTCTCCTTCTCCCTCTTCTCTCTCACCTTCTATAAAAAATAAATTGACATCTAAAAATATACATAAGATAAAAATCCATCATTATTGTTCAAGGGATCATATGCATTTCCTATTTGCTTTAATCCATATGACCAAGAATTCTGGATAAAATTATAAGAAGTCAGCACATATGTGCTGCCAAAAAAGTTTTTTTAAATAAAAAAGCATCTTGCATAATACTTATTTTAACAGAAAAAAAACCTCCAAATATAGTGGGTTAATAAAAAAAAAAACACCTTTCAAATTCTTTGATAATAAGCTGTGATTTATCCCATATTTTAAGATTAAATAGCACTTTATATAGTGGTATCAAGCCCAAAACACACACAAAAAACAAAAAAAAAGAAGAAGAAAAAGCTAGGGATAGTTGTACAACAGTTTTATCTTAGGGTTTATTAAGACAAATTGTGGTTTGTGACATCATTGACTTCATTGACTAAAAAAAAATGCTGCTGCTTATTACATATTTTGTTATATAGTATAAAACTATAGCTATGATAATTTTTTTAATTTGTGCATATGTTCACATTGTTACGCAAACTGAAAATATAGGATGACATCTATTTTCTGACTTAGAATCTACACATCAGAATCTAAGAGCATAAATTTTAAACTAAACCCACACAGATAATTACACAAAGGAGTCTAATAATCTTTAATTAAATCAATTAACATGTTTCATGTGTAGAAAGAGAATCACTACACTCAGTGTATGTCTGTGACTCAAATTCTAAAAGTAGTGACATGTAGGTGTGCACACCTGTCCTGTGTGGCATGGTAGCCGCCCAAAGCATGTGGATACATGAATTAGAATACAATAAAATTTGCCCAAACAAAACAAAAGCAAGTGAAATGTTTGTGATATTTGTGTGAACTATGGTGGTTACCTTTGGGAGGTGGGAGGGCCTGGGGACACAGAACTTTAGTGGTGAGTATGGTATGGAACTATTGTAATCTTACAATCTTGTCATATACTATTAGTAACAAATAAAAAGTATTAAAGAAATATATAAAAAGTTTAAAACACAGTTATTTTCACTAGGTAGGACCAAGTGTTCAGATGTCACATATAGCAAGTGTCTACTGTGTGAGGCAGAGGCAATAGGACATTTTGCAGAAAGTTCTATCAGCATTCCTGTTAAGAGAATAAGCTAACAAAGATAAAGAGGATTCCCAGTAAAGGAGAAAGGTTTTTGAAAGCCCAGAAAATTTTTGCAAATTAGCATTCTCTGTTAAGTGTTTCCATATATCAGGTTCTTAAATAAGGCTCTCTTGTTGGGCAATGTTTCAAAATAAAGTTCTCTAAAGGGCCTGGATGGTGGCTCACCAGGTAAAGCAAACACATTAACTTACTCCAGGACGAATAGAAGAGAGGATGGAAGGGGAAAGAGTGGAAAGAAACGTCTGCCGGGAATGGTAGAACCATTCAGGCATCAAATCCCAGTGATAATTCCAGTGGCAAAGGAGAAAAAATCATAACAACTCTTGAAAAAATTCTGTCTAGCAGCCAGGGACATGACTTAGTAGATAGAAAAAATACTTGAACCCTAGGGCCTGGTTTCTGCCCCTAAAGATGCATAAGACCAACTATATATGAAGGGTTTCTCTGTTCTCTCATACATAATAATAATCAAATCTTTAAGAGGAATATTATGCTAATGATAAGCAAAACTATGTTTTTCAGAATCAGGTTTGTTATAGATCATTTTATTTCAAGTCACAGTTTCTGAGAACCTATTAAAAACGTTAAATGAGGACTCCCTGAATGTCTGTATTCACACACAACACTAACACAGCAGCTGACTTTTAATTGAGGAACATACACTTTTTAATGCATGGTTCTTTATTTAAATGCACATATATACAATGACAACAAGGAGAAACTCTAAGGAGTTGAATACAACGGCTACATGCATTGGGAGGACTAGCAGACCCTAGTTTCACAGGATGAAATATGGATTGAAAAATAGGCAAAGAGTGAACAGCAAGTTTCATCTCCCATCACCACATAGAAGGGTCTTCCAGCCTGTCAAACAGAGAAGCAAAGCATGTGACAATTGAAAATTGTTCCAAATTAATATTATCTTGTTAAAGGGTTCACAAGCTTGCATGAGTGTGTTGTTCAATTTTGAACTGGAAGATGCTCAGAAACTGTTAAATCTCTGTTGGAATTCTTACTTAGAGGCCATGCAGACTACCAGAATGAAGGCAGTGGTGTAGTGTACAAAGACCCAACTGAGAAGTTTTCATTCATGTTAACAAGAATCTCAGGCAACTCTCAGAGGAAGTATTTGAAAGACTATCAAAGAAGCTGAAGAACACTGCAATATTCTGAAGATCAAAACTATAGGAATCACACAAAACTTTAACAAGGAAGGTATTTTTATTCAACTCTGAATATGCTCTTTTTGTTTTCCGCAAGGCTTTTTCTAAAGTAAGATGTTATTTTGGGGGTTACAAAGAACCCCTTTTAAATACAATAGCCTTCATAAGCAACTTGAAGTCTGTAAAGCCTTGTCTCATTATAAATTTCGGTGATTTAGGCTTTCCAAAATTTAATCTGATTTATTTCATGCACTGATCTTTAGATTTGAAGCCCATAAACAAAGAATAACAACAATCCAATAAGTTTGGACAGTTCTTTTTTTAACCTTAAGGAAAATGGACATATCTAAAATTTTTTACAAAAGCAAAAATGACATGCTTCATTAAAATATCATGTATTATTTAATATTTAAGAACAATTATTTACTTTTAAAACAAATCAGATAGTTCTTTCTCCCTCATTTTCCTTTTAATCAGAGTACTTTTCAGTTCTGACTTATGGTAGTGTTAGGGGTGTGAATCCAGGCTTTGGAGCCTCAGATATGAGGGTTTTTTTTTTTTTTTTTTGGCGTAACTACTATGCTATCTTTCCCACCTTTAAGGAAAATTCTTAATACTTCAATAATCTGGGAAAAATTAAAGTGAATAAAAACAATCCTTGTGAATTTTCACCTGTTGAAAAATTTCTCTTGCATTTGTTGTTTGAGTTAGCGTTGTTATACCCATGAACAAGAACATTGGTATTTTATTTTAACCTTAAAATTTCCCTCAGAGAATTCTAGCCTGACACTAGACTTGCACCAGCCCCCAACTGATCATTTCCCCAAATACCAGAGGGAGGACTGAAGGGAAGGTGGATGGCTCAAAAAGTAGGTCCTTCCTCTTGTTAAGTAGGAAGAACCCCAATGAAGGGTATCATTCCAGTCACAATGAGCAAGCGTTCTAGTGACCTCTTCTGGGAAACCTGTTGTTTGACATTGCTGAGCTAAGGGCAGAGAAACTACCACAGAAATGGATGAGCCATGTGCTCTTTATGGGGGTAGAGACTAGAAACAGAGGACAGAAGAGCAAGAAAGGAAATGGGAGAAGACTAGGTTTCCTTTCAGCTGCACACATTTTGCCAGAGACTGTCAGAGAATCTTAGACTCCAATGGGTGACAGTTAGATATTGGTGGGCACATCTTCTGGCCATGTTCAAAGGAAGATTCATGCCTCAAGAAAGTCCCAAAGCTACAGAAAGTCCCTAAACAGGCCATTCAACACCCAGGTATGGAATGCAATAAATTACAATGTGACATCAGCTAAGCTAAAAAATGTGAAAAAGTAAATTTATTTATTTTTTCTCACAATTTATTTATTTACTCACATTAAAAATTTATTTACTCACATTTATGATAACTCTAGGTGAGACCATAAAGGCAAGAGTAAATCCACTAAAGCAACTGTCTAAACTAAGCAGTCACTCCAAAGAATGTATAGAAGTAGGCACCACCTCAGCCAAAAATGGGTGCTTGATAAGCTTTAGGTATAAAGATGGGAGCTCATTTTATGCTCTCCCAGTTCTAACCCAGTAGAAGTTCTCCATAGAGTAATTTTTGAGCTTAAAGTCCACTATATTTAAAGTTTTCAAGAGTACCAAATAATCTAGGCTAAAAAAAAAATGACACACAGGAATTTAAAGATTTTCAGTTGCATATGTTATACAAAAGGTTCCCTCTCCCAGACTTTCATCCCCATATATGGTCTCCTGGTTCAGAAGACCCTGCCCTCTTTTCAACACATCCCCAGGTAGTCCCCTGTGATCTCCCTCCCCTTGGGGCTCCTTACTCTTCAGCAATATCCCCATATAAGATTGTTCATACCTAGTTCTGGGAAGATTTTCTGTATTTTCTCTCATCAAGATGTCTGAAAGCAGTGTCTCTGGGCTAGATCGTTTTCCATATCTGGAAGAGAAAAGAAAGGAAAAAAGAAAACCTTTTTAAAAAACAAGTTTAGAATAGCATAAACTCCTTAAACAAAATAACAACAGTCTCCACTTTGGGAACACACACATTTACACAAAAATTAAATAATTTAGTAGATTATTTAAACCCAACCAAAATGCCTAGTTAGATTTTGCTCTTTCACTCCCACTAGGTCACAACAAATAAAAATACATCGCAGTATGATTTTCAAAATTTGTTACTTGAATATTGTTCTGATTATATACAGCTGTTTAAATCTTAGCAAAGAAAGCAGATAGCGTTTTAGAAGTGATCACCCTCAAAAAGAAAAAAAAAAAAGAAACTGGTAGACTAGGGTTCTAGTTTCACCTTTAACTTGAATCTCATTTTCCTTATTTGTAAAAGTAAAATTACTCCAATTTAAATTAGAGTCCTTGTAAAAATCAAGATACCAGAATGCTTAGAAAGTGACAAGGTAGTATACAATGCAAGTTACAACTATTGAAATACATCCTATTTTTCCAGTGACCTGTACATCTTACATCCTATGTTTTCTATAATTACTTGGGGGGTCCCAAAAGTGAAGAATCTGATCTCATGCCCTGGTTTGAATCTTACCCATAAATTGAAAGGAATCCTATTGATACAGGGAAATGTTTTTGGTGTTTTACTTTTTCCAGGATGTGGGCAGGATAATACGCTCACACAAAGCTGTTTTCCTGCCAGAATGGTATATCATCTTCCTTCAGGAGTGACTGCATACACTTACCTCTCTCTCTTTCTTTTCTCTTTCTCTCTCTCCCTCTCTCCACTCTCTTCTAAAAGATATGGCAAGTCTATACCAAGTTGGATTTTTTTAAGAAACTAATTATTTCCCTTCTCAGAAATGGCTTTTGACATGAGCAGCTGACTTATTCGTGAATGAAAATTTAGCCTGGCAAAGGCTGAGTCTCTAACAGGTAAAATAATGGGACAAAACTAACAAAGGGTGTGCTCTAATTGCCTATCAAAATTAAACCTAGTGTGTGGGGGGGTGTTACTATTACTTCCCCTTAGTTAGGACTCAAATGTAGCAAAAAGAAAAAAAAAATACCCTCATGTAGATTTCCCCAAAGATTTTCTGAGGTTGAGAAATTGGGCTATAAGCTGCTGCACATACTTTTTTTTTTTCTGTCCATCAGTTGACTTAACTAATCTTAAAACTCTTGGGTAACCTTATTTCATTTATCTTCAACATGCTCCAGTGAGTGATAAAAATGGCAAGTACTTCCTCTAATTTACCAGTGAGGACCTAAATTTATAGTCATAGGAATCTCACAGTTGTGAAAGTGGTACCCAGGACAGAACTGTTCTCTCTTCATTTTTCTCTAATTTGGGTTCTTCTTCTCTGCATGCTTTAACTTTCAAAGAGTCTCTAGAGGGAGAGGTTAGCCAGTGGTGTATCACATAGAGTGTACAAATTAATACACTCAGGGTCTCAAGTTCAAGCCCCCAGTCCTCACTTGTAGGAAGGGGGGAAGCTTCAAGAGCAGTGAAGTGGTGACATAGGTTTCTGTCTCTCCCTCTCTATCCCCCCTTCCCTCTCAATTTCTCTCTGTCTCTATCAAAAAGAAGAGGGGAGGAGAGGAGAGGAGAGGGAAGGGGAGGGGAGAGGAGAGGAGAAGAGGGGAAAGGAGAGGAAAGACGGGAGAGGAGAGGAAAGGAGAGGAGAGGAGAGGAGAGGAGAGGAGAGGAGAGGAGAGGAGAGGAAGGAGAGGAGAGGAGAGGAGAGGAAGGAGAGGAGAAGAGAGGAGAGGAGAGGAGAGGAAGGAGAGGAGAAGAGAGGAGAGGAGAGGAGAGGAGAGGAGAGGAGAGGAGAGGAGAGGAGAGGAGAGGAGAAGAAGAGAGGAGAGGAGAGGAGAAGAAGAGAGGGGAGGAGAGGAGAGGAGAGGGGAGGAGAGGAGAGGAAGGAGAGGAGAGGAGAGGAGAAGAAGAGAGGAGAGGAGAGGAGAGGAGAGGAGAGGAGAGGAGAGGAGAGGAGAGGAGAGGAGAGGAGAGGAGAGGAGAGGAGAGGAGAGGAGAGGAGAAGAAGAGAGGAGAGGAGAGGAGAGGAGAGGAGAGGAGAGGAGAGGAGAGGAGAGGAGAGGAGAGGAGAGGAGAGGAGAGGAGAGGAGAGGAGAGGAGAGGAGAGGAGAGGAGAGGAGAGGAGAGGAAAAAAGTCTCTTGGGAAAAGAATTTCAAACTGATAGAAAACTCAGCACCAGCACCAGAGATTCTGACTTAACTAGTCAGAGATGGAACTTCCCAGGTGATTCCAGTGAATGTCCAAGAGGAAGAGACAGAGTTAGAATTTTTAACCATGGCACCACTGACATTTGGAGCTTGATATTTCTTTGTAGTAGAATGAGGTGGAATGGGGTGGGGATCTGTGCTATCCTAGGTTTTGCAGAATGTTCAACAGTGTACCTGGCCTATATCTAGCAGATGCTAATAGTAACCCTCCCCCTTCCCTGACGACTAAAAATATCTTCAGATGTTACTAAATGTGCTGAAGAGCATAAAGTGACTTCCAGTTGAGATATTATGGGGGAGGGGGCGAGGCTAGATAAGCAAGACACCTTGAATTTATATTCTAAAATCAACAATGCAGCTTTCGGAAACAATTAGTCAAGGGTATGTAACTTGAAAATGTGGACAAAAAAAGGGGGGGGAATTATTTCAATGTCACTTACAGTGAATTAAAGCATATATTCACAAAGGACCCTATGATTTTCAAAAGTGTATACAGGTATTTATGGATGTGTGGTGAGGAGATGAACATACAGAATGGAGCTCATGGGTGCAAGACTACAAGCCTCTGCTGGTTTAAAAGAAGGAACTTTTATGAAGATAAGAAAAAAGCTCTGCTTCAATACCAACTCAGTCCTAAGTAATTCTAATATGATGTCATGATACCCAAACTCATTCTGTTCATTAATGATGTTAGAGATCACACTAGTAATGGAAGTGATATAAGCCGAAGAAAATCAGTAGGAGTGATTCAATCTCATCAGCACCATGAAAAGCTTTCATAAAATATTCTTGGTTTCATGATCTATAAAATGGAGATAGTCAGACTCAAAGATTTGAGGTAAAAACTTGGTCTAAATAATGCCTGCGAAAACATTTTGAAATGCTAAAGATTTTCACATGGGTAAAGCTTTCTCTCAGTCATCTTTACAAAATAAGTTCTACTATATGCTACAGCTAAGGTTTTCTTAGGAAAAGAAGTAATACATTTTTTTTCATTTAGACATGCCCCCCCATTTGTGTGATAGCATAATATTTTAAAGCAATTAACTTTCTTAGAAGTCTATTAGAGTATGCAGCATTATTACCTTTCACTAACTAAAATTATCAGACTTCAGAGGCCATAAAACAATTCTATTTAAGTCTGGTTGTTCTGTGAATTTTTGATTCTATACAAATGGATTTTTTTCTTAAAAAAAAAAGCTTTGCAGGATGAAACATTTTCTAATGAAACAGAAAACAGTATTCTATTAGAAACAGAAATTCTCCTCACTTTGTGTAACTATTTCCTAACTTGTGATCAGTAAAAATACAGTAAAGATAACATAAACAAACATAAAATAGTTCTCCTTTGTAATGTATTAGGGTCATCTGATGTTGGTAATTAAGATATTAAGTGCAAACATAGAATTTGGACTAGCTTTGGTATATTGCACCAAAGCAAAGGGTGACCTTCAGGTCTTTGCTCATGATGGTGGTGGAGGAGGACTTAGGCTGGGAGTGAGAGGTTTTTTTTTTTTTTTTTTTGCAGAAAATTGAGAAATTTATCCATCTAACAACAACTGTATTAACTGTAAACCATTAGTTCTCCTCCCCAATAAAGAGGAAAAAATAATATTAAGTGCACAAAAACTAATATAAACCTCGGAAAACAATTTTCACATTAAATTATTAGCAAAAAAAGTTTGAATTTGATTTTCTGTTTAAATTTTAATTCAGAGTAAATATAGCATTGTATTTTAGCTTTCTAGGGGTTCTAAGTACAATCTGTAACTGGAACGCACGTAATCTTCAATTTCATCCTACAGCATCTACACCAATGTATCTCCTTACTAGAACACCAGGGGAGCACTTATCATATAAAATGAGGGAAATCTCACTTCATAGCAACCATTTTCTGCTAAATGTCTATGTATGGGGATCGATAAGTTTTCGTAAGGACCTGAGATTGTAAAAACACTGTAAAGAAGAAAAGAAAAAAATATATATGCTTGACTTTTTCTAAATATTGTCACTCAAGTCACTTTGAGAAGGTTGGAAAAAGCTAGTTTTACACCTTTGACAGCCCAGGCATTTCTTGCTTTAGTTATTTTGTTCTAGAAATCTCACTCTCCTCCCTGGAGTACTCCCCAAGTGAATGCCTACCTGTATCTTTGAAGAGATACTTAGCACCTAGGCTACTCAACAAGTCACAAATTGCTCAAAGGAAAAAGAGAGAGAGAAAGAGAGAGAGAGAGAGAGAGAGAGAGAGAGAGGGAGAGGGAGAGGGAGAGGCAGGCAGAGAAGGGGATGGAGGAGAAGGAGAAAACCCAGAGTAAACTCTTGTCTACAGAACCAGAACACAGGGTGTCAAGATTCTAAGACTACAGTTGCAGAGGTACCCTGTGCCCAGTGTGCAGTTAAGTGTTTCCTTGACGCTGCCTTGACCTGAGTGAGATAAAGCAAGCAAGAGAAAACGGTCCCTGTCTTGCAAGATGCCCTGATTCTCTGGCTTGTGCAGACAGCTTTATCCCAGGCCCTTCTCTGTGGAGAGCACCCACCTCTGCCTGGTGATGAGATTGATGTAGTGTCTCAGAGCAGAATAATATCTGGCCATGTCCTCAGCGGGCGCGTCCTCTCCAGGGTTGTCAGGCTTGGAGGGATATGCTTCAGCCAGTGCTCCCAGACACAGAAGCAGGGACAGGGCTAGGGTCAGTCGGTACAGTCCCAGTTTCTTGCTAGCCAGCATCTGTGGACAAGAAAGTGCGGAAAGGCGGGTGAGCGGAGGAGTGAGAGTGGGGCTGGGTATTCAAAGGACTGCATCTCTTCCTTAGGCTCCAGAGCCTCTCCAACTGTTACAACCCCAAACCCAAATCCATGCTCCCCCCAGTCTCACAGAGGCCATCAGCCCCTCCTGCCAAGGGCATCTTTTGCCAGGGAGCTCAACTCTACTCTTCTCAGTCAGGAAACTCAGAGCAACTTCATTCCAAAGACTTGCCTGCCTTAAACCTTAGAGCTGGAGCTTTTGATGCTAATCAGACATTAAAAAAAAAAAAAAAACAGAATTAAAAGTTACTCCCGCCGGATTGAAGGATTATGACTCTCAGCCAAACCTCTGTGGGAGGAGAAAACTTTTTTTCTTCTCTTCCTACTATTGTGGGGTTGTTCGTCTGCAGGAATGAAGCCAAGTGTAACTAAGGTTATATGTACCTGGGGTGGCAGTTTGGAGGAGATAGTCCCCTACCAGGTCAGTCAGTCCCACTTAGCAGTCCTAAAGGCCCCCAGAAATGGCAGCGTGGAAGAGTTCCAAGCTCTCGGAACTCCTCAGAGCGCGCTGCCTCCCTGGGTTGGGACTTAGGTGCTCCGTTCACTCCCCACAAACCTCCCAAAGAAAGCTTAGACCCTCCGGGAGGTCCAGAGTAGGGGAGAATGGGGAGGGTCAAGGCACAGACAATCAATCCCACGACGGGATGAGAGAGGGAAAAAAAAGTGTGATTTAGATTCTGAACCCAGGCTGGCGTGCGTCGAGGTGCAGAACTGAGCGCGCACAGGATTGGGGAGCCCGGTGCAACTCGCCTAGAGCCCCCCCACCCCGGTCTGTAGAAGGGTGAAACCGCGCCCTGGATCCACGTCCGGGACCCCCCACTCCACTTGGCTCCCATCCCTTTCCAAGCGGGTCGAGGCACTCACGGTTTCAGACGTGCGGGCAGATGCGGCTGGGTCAGTGCTGTGGGCGTCTCTCCGAGGCCTGAGAGCCGGCTGGGTGTCGGGAGCGGGGCACACCGGCTTTTATGGCTCCCCCTCGCAGCAGGAGGGGCTGCGGGCAGTCGCACTGGGTGACTCCCACCCCGCCGTTTCCCTCCCCCGAGTGGCAGGGGGAGTACTGGGAGGGGGGTGGGCTAGAGTCGCTGCCTCCTGAGTGTCTCTTCTGGGAACCACCCACACTCCAGCTCTCCCGCCCCAGCCCCAGTCCGGAGAAGGGGGGCCCCAGAGAGGGAAGCTGAGACCATGACTGAGCTCTAAACCTCTGAGCGCACCGGAAGGTTAGTCCCTGCCCTAGGCAGCGCCAGGACCCCGCTGTCTTTCACTCCCCGTCTAGTCCAGCCAGCTAGAGCTGCTCAGATTATCTTTGTCTCGGGTCACCGAGACCCCAACCATGTACGGAGGTAGAGGAAGGGGCGCTGGTTTCTTTACTCAGTGGAGCAAACCCACTTAGCAGCGGGGCGCAACTACTGCACGCCTTCAGGGCGAGGCAGACGCGTGCAGAGATTTCACTGTCCCTGAAGCCAAAGAAGAGGCTGCTTCTAGAAATCTGGAGCTTCTAGAAATCTGGAGCTTCTAGAAATCTGGAGCTTCTAGAAATCTGTGGCACTTGTCTCGGGAGCTGAGTGTGGGCTTCAGTGGTTAGGGTCTTGGCTTTTTTCCCTCAGTTTACCACCCCCGCCCCCTTTATTTTTCCCCACCTTGGGAGTCCAACAGTCTCCAAGTAACTCGCCCCAAAGTGGTGTCTTAACTCCATCGCGGAGACTGGAAACTCTGCTAAACTGGTCACGGTAAAACACTGTCTTGGTTTATTAGGGGGAAAGCCAGGTTTCTAACATCCAGAGACCCCAGCAAAGCACAAATGCATGTAAAACTGTGTTCCAAAGCGACCAGTCGTTAACCTGCAATTTCTCCTTTATCCACTAGCCCTTGTATAATCCATACTACTACATGCAATTAGGTAGAGTGAAATAAGAATGTAGGTAGAGTGAAATAAACTAGGTTTTAAAATGGCATTGATTTGCACATCATTAAATCTGTTGAGTGAATACACAAATTATCTTTGCAGGATCAAGATTTTCTATTGTTATCTAGGACTGAAAAGTTTCTCAGAGATATGCTCCTTGAAGTTTGAATCAGTCAAAATTAATAAAATGATATATTGGGAAGTTTAAGAGTGAAGTTGTGTGTTACTTTGATGGTAAAGTGACAAGTGATTCAGTTAAACTAACAATATTTGTGCTGTTTTAACAGTGTAGATGTAAATATCAGTTTCCATGCAGTAATGTAGTGTGTGTGTGTGTGTGTGTGTCTGTGTGTGTGTGTGTGTGTGTGTCTTTCAGTGTGACTTAGGCAAATGCTTTTCTTTCTGTATTACACATCCCACAGGGGACACAGCAGTACCAGAGTTCTCAGTTGTTACTGAAGGTTTTTAAGTAAAAAAGCTCTTAGAAAATTTAGAGCAAGATGCCTTCTAACTTAGAAGCAAAACAACCATCACTCGATCTAGTAACTCTTACCTGCAGAATCATTACTATTATTACTTCCAAATGGCATTCCTTTTTTTTTTTTCTCCTTTCTCTAGGTCCTAATAGAGTTCAGAGCCCTCTCCTGCTGGGAGTATGGACCAAAATTTTGGAGTGGAGAAGATGGGACGTCTGGCTTCTATAATTCTCTGTCAGACATGAGCATTGGCAGGTCAATCTGTACCCTTAGCCTATTTCTATCTTTCCCCAGTGGGGTAGAGCTCTGGAGAGGTGAGATTTTGAGACAGACACATTGGTGAGGTCTTCCTCCTAGGGAAGTCATGATGGAATCATAATAGTATCTATAAGTTGTTGGTTGAAAGGTGGTAAGATAGAAACTAGAGCAAAATAATTAATGAACAGGAACCAAAAAATAGGAATACAGCAGATGAGAACATGGATCTTGGGATAGAAAGAAGTTAGGAAGTCTACTTATGTATGTTCCTAGGGGCCTACGACTTTTGTAGTTTTTGTTTGAGTTTGATAGTTAACATGGGATTGAATAAAAATATTGTCTGGGAAGATGGTGTCAGAGTTGAGAATAGGGTTAGAAAGTTGGGTTAGGGCAGAGTAGCTTTCAAACTTGAAGAAAATCTATGAATAAAATTAATTGTTTATTTCACCAACCTGACTCATGATCCATATATATTCATATTTAGCACAGGAGTCTGTGTAACTTCTGAGTCCTTGTGAGTCTGAACTCGTAGTTCATGGTCACAGCTGAAAACATTCTAGGCTGCACTCATTTCTGGACTAGTCTTCCATGAATGTCAGGGTAGGATGACCCAACCTCCCTTTAGAGAGTGGGGCAGTCGCTACCATTGTCACAGGAGAAGACTTATGCTAATGTTACTGATGGAAGTGACCAGTGCTGAGGGAAAGAGGGATCTTTTTTTATTTTATTTTATTTTTAGTTATAAAAAGGAATCGTTGACAAAACCGCAGGATAAGAGGCATAAAACTCCACACAGTTCCCACCACCAGAACTCTATATCCCATCCTCTCCCTTGATAGCTTTCTTATTCTTTATCCCTCTGGGAGTATGGACCCAGGATCATTATGGGATGCAGAAGGGGGAAGGTATGGCTTCTGTAATTGCTTCCCCACTGAACATGGGCATTGGCAGGTCAATCCATACTCCCAGCCTGTCTCAGAGAGAGGGATCTCTGTCTTCCCCTCCTCTCTTCGTTTCTCTCTGTCCTATCCAATAACAACATCAATCATAACTACAACATAAAACAACAAGGGCAACGAAAGGGAATAAATAATAAATAAACATTAAAAAAAGGAATTATCCATACTGTTATCCATAGTGGCTGCACCAGTTTGCAGTAGCACCTGCAGTGTAATAGAATTCCTCTCTCTCCATAAACTTTCCAGCACTTACCTTCTGTTTTGTTGATGAAGGCCATTCTAACAGGTGTGAGGTGATATCTCAATGTGGTTTCACTCTGCATTTCTCTGGTGATGAGTGAATTAGAGGATTTCTGCATATGTTCATGTCTTCATTAAAGAAGACAGTTCTTTCTTAAAGAACTGTTTATTCGTATCTTATCCCCACTTTTTTATTGGTTGTTCTTTTTCTTTTTGTTGTATGAGCTCTTTATAGATGTTTGATATCAACCACAAGTCTGGAGTATGGTGTGCAAATATGTTCTCCCAGTTGCTAGGTTTCTGGTTTATCCTTATGGAATTTTCTCTTGATATGTAGAAGCTTTTAATATGATATAGACCTATTTGTTCAATCAATCTTGTTGTTGTTTCCATTTCCCATTCTGTGTATTTTCTATGTGTTTTATACTTTCAGGTATAATATCCAGATATTTGATATAATTTGAGCTAATTTTTGGTGTGTGTGTTAATTGTTAATCTAATTTCCTTTTTATACATGTTCTACCTGAACAATTTATTAAAGAAACCTTCTTTTTCCCATTGGCAGTTTTGACCCCTTTGTCTTAAATAAGCTATCTATACATGCTTGAATTTAGTTCTGGCCTCTATCAAGTTCCATTGGTCCATATATCCATTTTGTTTTGGTACCACATTGTTTTCTTCTTATTATTTATTTATTTTCCCTTTTGTTGCCCTTGTTTTATTGTTGTTGTAGTTATTATTGTTGTAATTGATGTCATCGTTGTTGTATAGGACAGAGAGAAATGGAAAGAGGAGGGGAAGACAGAAAGGGGAGAGAAAGATAGATACCTGCAGACCTGCTTCACCACTCTTGAATTGACAAGAGCCGGGGGCTTGAAATGGGATCCTTACTCAGGTCCTTGTGCTTCGCGCCATGTGCGCTTAAACCGCTGCATTACCACCTGACTCCCTACCACATTGTTTTTTAACTACTATTGCTTTGTAGTATAACCTGAAGTTATGCACTGTGATGTCTCCATTTGTCTTCCTTTTCCTCCAGAGTGCTTTTGCTATTGGTGCTTTTTTATAGTCCCATAGAAATTTTTGAATAATTTATTCAATTTCTTTGAAATATATCATTGAGATTTTAATAGGACTTGCATTGAATCTATAAAATGCTTTAGGCAGAATTGATATTTTAATGACATTTTTTCTTGAAATCCATGAACAGGGGATGTTCTTCCATTTCTTTGTGTCATCCTCTATTTCTTTTAACAGTGTCTTATAGTCTTCTTTGTACAGGTCTTTTATATCCTTTATTAGATTTATTCCTAGATATTTAATCTTTTTGGATTCAGTTGTAAATGGGATTGTTCCTTTTACTTTTGTTTCCTCTGACCCATCTTTTGCATAGAGAAGTGCCACAGCTTTGTGGGTATTGATTTTGTAACCTGCTACTTTAATGAACTTATTGATGACTTCTAGTAGTTTCTTGGCAGAGGTTATGGGGTCCTCTAGGTATATTAACATATCATCTGCAAATAATAAGCGTTTACCTTCAACCTTTCCTATCTGGATTCCTTCGGTATTTCTTTCTTATCTGATTGAGGTGGTGAGGACTTCCAGGACTATATTGAATAAAAGTGGTGAGATTTGGTATTTTGTCTAGTTCCTGATTTCAGGGGAAAAGCTTTCAATTTTTCCTCATTAACTATGATGTTAGCCATGTTGAGGAATTTTCCTTCTGCTCCCAGTTTCTTGAGGACCTTAATCATAAGTGGGTACTGGACATTGTCAAATGCTTTGTTTTTGTCACTTGATCAAATCATGTGATATTTATCTTCCTTTTTGTTGAGATGGTGGAATACATTTATTGACTTGCGGATATTGAACCATTTCTGTTTTCCAGGGATGAATCCCACAAGGTCATGATGGATTACTCTCCTAATATGTTGATGGATTCAGTTAGCCAAGATTTTGTTGATGATATTTGCATCAGTGTTTATCAAGGATATAGGTATGTAGCTTTCTTTTTTGGTGGAGTCCTTTCCTGCTTTGGGGGTCAGGGTGGTGTTAGCCTCATAGAATGTGTTTGAGAGTGCTCCCTCTTCCTGTTTTCTGGAAGCATTTGAGGAGGATGGGTAGTTCTTTGAATATTTTATATAATTCATTAGTACAGCCATCTGGACATGGGCTTTTGTTCTTGAGGAGAATTTTGATTACTGTTTAATTTTCTTTTTTTTTAAATTATTTATTTACTAATGAGAAAGATAAGAGAAGAAAGAGAAAGAACAAGACATCACTCTGGTATATGTGCTGCCAGGGACTGAACTCAGGACCTCATGCTTTATCCAATGCACCATCTCCCAGATCATCTGTTTCAATTTCTTTACCAGTGATTAGCCTGTTAAATTTATTTACTTCCTCTTGTGTCAAGGTTGGCATAACTCTAAGAATGTGTCCATATCTTCTACATTCTCAAATTTATTTCCATAAAGATGTCCATAATAGTCTTGCATGATCCTTTGTATCTCTTTTTTATATTTTACATTGTTTATTCATTATTGTATAGACAGAGAGAAATTGAGATGGAAGTGGGAGACAGAGAAGGGGAGAGATAGACACTTGCAGCTCTACTTCACCACTCATGAAGCTATCTCACTGCAGGTGGAGACCAAGGGCTTGAGCCCAGTTCCTTCTGCACTATAGTTTGTATGCTAAATCAGGTGCCAGGCCCCCAATCCTGTGTATTTCTACCTCATTTATTGTAATAATCTCCTCTCTCATTTCCAAGTGATTTTACCATAGATTTCTCTCTTTTACCCTTAGCAAGTGTAGCTAGTGATTTATTTATTTTATTTGCCCTTTCAAAGAACCAGATTTTGATTTCATTAATCTTTCTAATGGTCTTTTTGTTTTCTAGCTCATTGATTTCTGCTTTGATTTTAACTATTTCCTGTCTCCTGTTGACTGTGGGGTCTCTTTGTTGCTCTATTTCTAGTTTGTTTAGTTGGGTGATTAGATGGTTTACTAGTGATTTCTCTTCCTCATTATTGTGGCTGCTAATCTTATGGGTTTTCCTCTGTAAGTGACTCTTGTATTTCTCTTGTAGCCTTCAGGATCCTTTCTTTATCCTTATTCCATTCCATTCTAAATATGATGTGTCTTTGTGTCTCTGTCTGGGTTAATTCTGTTGCAGATGCTACCTTGATACCAATCCACTTCCTTGGGAAGACGACCTTGTTAATGTGTCCTGGAACTCCAACTCTACAGAGCTTTACCTTACTAGGGAAAGAGAGAAATAGGTTGGGAGTATGGACTCACCTGTCAGTACCCATGTCCAGGGGAGAAGAAATTACAGAAGCCAGTCTTTCCACTTTCTGCATCCCATAAAGATCTTTGGTCCATACTCCCAGAGGGATAAAAAATAGGAAAGCTTCCAATGGAGATGATGGGATGTGAAAATATGGTGGTGGAAAATATGTGGAAAGGAGATAAACATGTTTGAGTTTTTTGGCTTAAGAAACACAACAAAAGCAGTTGCCTCCAAATTTTAATGAAGCTAAATGCAGGTAGATTACATTTGGTGATTGGCATTGGGAGTTTAGCTGATGATACTGTTTTTCTGTCTTAGTGAACAGAGGGTGGTTAAAATAAACTCCTGAATTTTTTCTTTAGAATATTATTTTCAAGTCCCATCCCTCCTACTATCAACTTGCTTCTCTTAAGATTGGGACTATCAGGTGTGTGTGTGTGTGTGTATGTGTGTGTGTGTGTGTGTGTGTGTGTGTGTGTGTGTGTGTGAAGGAGAGAAAGATGGGGCTGGGTGCTAGCACAATTTATTGAGCACACATATTACAACGTGCAAGGACCTGGGTTCAAGCCAGGTATGTTATGTTACAGGTATCTCTCTGTTTCTCTCCCTCTCCATGATCCCCTTCCCTCTAGATTTCTGGCTATCTCTACCCAATAAATGAATAAAGATAATAAAAAAATTAAAGGAGAGAGTGAGAGAGGAAATAGGGGTAGAGGGAGGGAGAGAGAGAGTAAGAGAGCAAAAGTGGGGAGAAAGGGAGAGAGAGAGAGAGAAATACCAGAGCACCATTGTGTTGAGTCACCTCCCTGGATTTTTTTTCAAAACTTTCTTCTTTTCAAAATGTTATTGGACTGCTTCTGGATGACTCAAGCAGAAACTACTGCCAGTTTCTAGAATCTTTAATCTATAGTTGATATTTGAAACTACTTATTTTATAATGTTGTGCTCCTGAGTTTAAATAGTTCTGGCATTATTTTATTCTTCCATTTTTTGTATTTCATTACATTGAGAGATGGGAAATTTCTTGATTCTGTATGTTCTTTCCCACTTTCTGTGAAATTGATAGAATTTACTGACAGCGTTAATTTGGTTGCTGTGTATTTTTAGCAATGACTAGAAGTACACATACAAGATAACTTGGATAATATGATGATAATTTGGCCCCAAAATACCCCAAATGTAAGTGAAACATCCAGATAATTGCAGGAGAATTTTTTTAATTTGAAAGTACGCTAATAATCGGTTCAATTCTCTCTACATTGAATGAGAAGGCACAAGCTGAATATTCCAAAATAGCTCCCATAGTGCTGAGCTGAGACTAGCTTTGTGTTCTTCTAACCATTCATAGTTTTTAAAAAGTGTTTTTGTTACCATTATTAGTTCAAGTTGGAGCTTACGTTGGCTTACGTTGGAGACTTTAATAGTCATCACCAAGACTGGGGATATTCCTCCACTCGTGCTGACGGCTCTATCTTAGCCGACTGGGCTTCAGCGAATGACCTCTCCCTATTATATGATCCCAAACAGCCAGGCTCTTTTCACAGTGCTAGATGGAATAAAGACTCGTCACCCGACCTGTGCTGGATTAGCACAGTCAATGGCCAAGCCTTTCCCGCTACGAGACAAGCTCTCAAGATCTTCCCGCACAGTCATCACCGCCCAGCTATCATCCACATTGGTCTCCAGCTCCCACTGATTCTGTGCTCAAAGAAACTAAGATGGAACTTTCGGAAAGCAAACTGGCGTCTGTTCAGTGATCTTACCAACAAATCTGTTCCTGCAATTCCAATTAACTTTATCCCCTCTGTAGATTCCTACAGGAGCTTCCGCCAAGCCATCTTCAAAGCAGCTTCCCAAGCCATTCCTCGTGGGAGACATGCTAACTATACGCCTTGTCTTGATGCTGAATGCGAGCAACTACTAAAGCAGTATGATGAGTCGGGCGACCCAGATGTGGCTGACCATCTCATTGCCTCCCTGGATGCAGCACGCCAAGCCTGCTGCATCTCTCACTCACGGAAATTCTGAACTTCACCCACTCAAGTTGGAAGGCCTGGAAGCTTCTTCACAGACTGGGTGCTGGTAGCCAACCCCCTCCCGTCTCCCATCCTCCCGTATCTCCAAACTCAGTGGCCAGTCACCTAACTCAAGTTGGACGTGCTAAGATCGACCCAGTCTGGAAAAGAGAAATTTCCCATGAGTGGTCATCCCAGTTCCAGTTATCTTGTCCATCTCCAAAACTCTCTCCCTTTACACTGTCTGAATTGGAAGACGCTTTGAAGAGGGTTAAACCAGGAACAGCTGCTGGCTATGACAACATCACCCCAGAACTCATTCTTAACCTGGGTCCCGCAGCAAAGAAGTGGCTCGCTTCATTCCTGTCCCACATCTTGGAATCTGAGTCTATGCCCAAAGTTTGGCGTCGTGCGAAGATAATAGCGGTTTTGAAACCAAAGAAAGACCCAACACTGGCCGCCAGCTATAGACCAATTTCTCTCCTTTCCAGGTGTTACAAACTCCTTGAGAGGCTGCTTCTGTCACGTATTTCTCCTCTTACAGAGAAATTCCTATCACCCGCCCAAGCTGGTTTCCGCCCAGGAAGATCTACCTGCGAACAAGCCCTGACCCTCTCAACTTACATCGAAAATGGATTCCAGAAGAATTTAAAGACGGGTGCTGTCTTTGTTGATCTCACAGCAGCCTATGACATGGTCTGGCACCATGGTCTCCTAGTCAAGATCTCAAGATGCCTGCCTCCATGGGTGGCCAACACTATATCGTTTCTTCTCCAAAACAGAAGATTCCGGGTGCATCTGGGTGACAAGTCTAGCAGATGGAGACCTGTCTCAAGTGGCCTCCCCCAGGGGTCTGTTCTGGCTCCTACGCTATTTAATATTTACATCAATGACCTCCCAGAAACTTCTTCAAGGAAGTTCATCTACGCCAATGACATCTGCTGTGCAACTCAGGCATCCAAGTTCGACATCCTCGAGGAAACACTTACGAAAGACATGTCTCTGATATCTGATTACTGTAAAAAATGGCAACTAATCCCTAGCACTGCAAAAACGGTATCATCTGTTTTCCATCTACACCATGCCTCGGCCTCACGTAAGCTTAATGTGCAGCTTGGCGATACGAGAATCCGGCATGAAGCCCAGCCAGTCTATCTTGGCGTTACTCTTGATCGCACTCTGTCATTTCACAAACATCTCATAAAAACTGCAGAAAAGGTGGGCGCGAGGAATCACATCATTGCAGACTGGCCAGCTCCTCATGGGGTGCGAGCGCTTCCACACTATGATCATCATCTCTGGCATTATGCTATTCCACTGCAGAATACTGTGCCCCAGTATGGTTCCGTAGCCCCCATGTCCACTTGGTCGATTCCAAATTATATTCTTCCATGAGGATAATTTCTGGAACCATCCATTCCACCCCGGTTCCATGGCTGCCAGTTCTTAGCAACATCACCCCACCAGATATTCGGAGGGATGCGGCATCATCTAAGTTCATTTCCCACGTCTACGCTCGACAGGACCTGCCAATATACGTGGATATCTTCGCCCACCCTGTCCAACGCTTGATGTCTCATCACCCAATCTGGTCTCCTATGCCTACACTGAACTTCTCTGTTCCAGACTCTTGGAAACAGAGTTGACAGTCAGCTGAGGTAAAGAACAAACACCTCATCACAGACCCCTGCAAGCGTCAACCTGGCTTTGACCTAGCACATTATGATTGGGCCCTCCTCAATCGCTATTGAACAGGCCATGGCCGGTGCGCCGCTATGTTCCATCACTGGGGAGCCAGAGACGACCCGAACTGCCCCTGCGGCTCCTGACAGACTATGACCCACATAGTCAATGACTGCCACCTCTCCAGATTCAAAGGAGGTCTCGAAACTTTACATCAGGCTCAACCTGACGCTGTTGACTGGCTACGGAAGAAGGGCAAACGCTAGAAGAAGAAGTTCAAGTTCCATGATGCCAGCCACAACAATCCATATAGTAGCAGGATGTTTACTTCACTAAACATTCTATAAATGTCTACTTCACTAAACAACCTATAATGTGACTGTGGGAATGACAAGTGCATCTTGTCATACTGAAGACAAGCTTTCTGGGGTGATATTGATTTCTGTGTAGCTTACTGTGTAGCTAAAAGATAGCTACATCTTAGATATGTAAAGAGCTACAGCCTACATCTGAGGTGATAACATTGACTACTGGGAGGCTCATCCGACATTTTATCTTCAGATTTGATTGTGATGAATTTGAAGGACATTCAGTCTTCCATGTAATTCAGTCTCTTCCATTTTAGGGGATGTTGAAGTAACTATGGATTTGATGTTCCCAGAGACTCACTGCGGGACATTACCACCTTCCTGAGACACAGCAGCTGGAAAGTGACTGCCTGCTTCCCAAACTAGGATTTAGATGCAATTTGGTTCAGACTCAGTTGCTTCAGACTTCAATTCAAAACTGAGCTATACCACTATTGAGATGTCCCATTCTCTTCATTATTAAATGTGAAACAAAGAATTTATGGCTCTGAAATATAGAATGACCAGTTATTTGGGAGAGAGAATGAGACATAAACAGTTCAGTCTGGGGGCTGAACGGTGGTGCACCAGGTTAATGCACATAGTAAAAAAGACAAAGACTCACACAAGGATCTGATTTGCCTCACAAGTGGTGAAGCAGGCCTGCAGGTGTATATCTTTCTCTCTTCCTCTTCATCTGCTGAATATGGGCCCCAGATCAAATCGAAGGGATTTACAGTTACTAATACTTGTATACTTTTCCCATAATTCGAAGCTACTCTCTGTCCTGATCCAGCTTTCTGCTTCTATTTCCAACTCTGACACTATCTCCCCAGACAGTGCAGACAGTGTCTTTAGGCCACCTCCATATTAGCTGTTGGGCCTAGGCAAAAATTAGTAAAGTCATGGGCCTCTTGAAATAGACGTACTAGATTTTTCCAAAATGGAGACCCCAAATCTCATTGACTACAGTTTAACTTTGTTCTGCTTTATATCTTAATGCTTTTTCAGCCACCAAGTTCCAGATGCTACCATGATGCCAATGTGACTTCCTTGGGCAGATAACTTATCTGATGTGCCCAGGAACCACACTCTCCCAGACCCCTGCCCCAATAGGGTAAGATGGAAATAGGCTGGGAGCATAGATAAACCTGCCAATGCCCATGTCCAACAGAGAAGCGATTATAGAAGACAGAACTTCCACTTTCTCTACCCCATAATGATCCTGGGTTCATGCTCCCAGATGGATAAAGAATAGGAAAGCTTCCAATAGAGGGGATGAGATATAGAACTCTGATGTTGGGAATTGTGTAGAATTATGCCCCTCTTATCTTATGATCTTGTTGATCATTATTAAATCAACAAAAAAGAAAGAAAGAAAGAAATTTTCACTGAAAGTAATAGCAGACCCAGGTTGAGCTGTCCAGAATTGGAGGGAAGTATTAATTCCACAAAACAAGAACCCTAAAAATGAGGCACTACTCCTAAAAGTTAATTCAGTAGCAAATTAATTCAATAAGACTGTGGTTCTTCCTAGCATTTGCTTAAACTATCCAGGCATGAAGGCTTTGATTTAGAGACTAAGTTCTCCCAGTTATATGTCAGTCCCAACTTGGACTACATGCAGACATATTGACATCCATTAAAAGAAAGCTTTGCATTTGTATGTGTGATATTTTATTTTCTTTTCTTTTTTTAATGAATACTGGAGTTTTATGCAGATATTCTGGGCAGTCACCTCCTGTCCATGTTTTGGGGGGGGCGGTTCTGTTTTGTTTTAGTTAAGGCATGAGGACCTACTTTTAGCTGTAGTGAGTACATCTTAAGGAAAACAGAAGTATGAGGGGTAAAAAATAAAACAGATAGGAATACAAAGAGGCCAATGGGTAACATAGCACTTATAATAGTAGCCATGATGAGTTCATAGGTCCAGGTGTAGTTGGGTTCAGAAGAAAAAGCATCATTAGGTGAGATTGTTAACTTATTTCTCTGATCCAGGAAGAATATTTTTTTAGTATAGATTACTTATTTATTTTCTTTTTAAAATTTTATTTATAAAAAGGAAACACTGACTATAACCATAGGATAAGAGGGGTACAACTCCACAGAAGGATATTCTTGAAGTCTGACTGAAGTAGAGGTTTGTCCAGAGGACATGATGGGGTTCTGTCCACAGGCTGAAGACACATTCTGTCCTAAAACCCTGGTGTCAGGTATTCACCACAAAAGAAGGGCAGCACAAAAAAAATATTGTGGTGGCAGCAGCAGGCATTGACAGGATGGGGGTAGCACGTCTCAGTAGGTCAGGTTCTTAGGAGTAGCAGATCAGCTCAACTCAGGCAAACTTGTAACAGAGAGAACGGGAGTTGAAAAACATAGAACAAGCATGATAGAAGAACAAGGAAAGGTCTGTGAACCAACTATGCAGGGCCACCAGATGAACATGTATTTGTCCTTCTTTCAACAGGAGATGCACAGAGGATCTGGGAGAGAACAAGGCAGCATGCAGTAAAGATTTTAGGGAATTTATTGGAATAAATAGCTTAAGAAATCATCACCAAAAGAAGGTTGGTAATAAAAACGGCCATTTGTCCCAAAGCTGAGACAGAGGGATGCATGTCAGCAAAGAGTTAGAGCGAACTGTCTCCATCTCCTTCTATCTTACTGTCTGCCTGTGAACAAACCATTCTCTCTTTAGCAAGTAGCATAGGAGCATAACAGTTAAATCTAGTTAGTCAAAATTCATCCTGCAGTGGGAAATGGTATCATTTCTCCAAATGTGACCATCCAAAGTATAGCTGAGACAATGGTAAGCAAAGAAAAATCAAAGAATATCCAATAGGCATCCAGCAATATCAGTCCCCTGGGTATAGTTTGTGTGAAAGTGTTTTATGTTTTATATTTTATACTTATGATTTTTTCCCTTTTGGTGGAAAAATAATATGCTCATTTGTTAAAAATGACCAGTATAACAAAGATTCATAATAACTCTGTAGAGCTCTGTGCTCATCTCTATGTCCTATCTTATTAACAACATTATACAATATAATTAAGAAAACATTTTTTAGTTCCAAGCAAAGAGAGGAACATACTGTGTTCATTGGCTGGTACTATTCTCCCCATGAAACTGAACTATAAATTCAAAACAATTTCACTTAAGACACCTGCAAAGTTTGTTGTTTTTTTCTTTCTAAGAAATCTATAATTTATTTCTAAAATTTGTGCAAAATTTAAATGACAAAATACCTAAGATAACTGGAAAAGGGGGACTATATATACTAGATACTACAGGACTTGGTAACCTATTTACTATAAAGTTACAGTCATCTAAGAGAGTGTAGTGTTGGTATTAGGAAATATAAGTAGACTCTAAACCATACCCACACATATCTAATGAGTTGTTTTTGGCACATTTTCAATAAGTGGGGAAGAAATTCATCTTTTTAAATAAATAATGAAGGTGATCTGAAAGTTATTGCAGTGGCTGAAGTATTGAACTCTCAAATATAAGGAAGGTCCTGTGTTCTAGTTCTGGAAAAGAGTATACCAGAGTAGTGCTCTGGTTCTCCTCCTCTCTCTCCTTTATTTATCTCATTAATAAATAAAATAATATTTTAAAGTAAGTAAATAGATGGTGCAGATTCAACTGAGTATTCATATGAACAAAATGGCTTGTCATTTTTTTCCTTCATTTGCTTCATACTTTATTTCCTCTTAACTATGCTCCACAATATTTGTATATACTGTTCCCCAGATTAATAAAGATCTTTTCTATTTTTAATTTACAAAGAGATTTTATCACAGATTTTGGATTTCATTTTTTCTCTTTTGATTAATATGACCATCTGATTTACCTACTGTAATCTATTAATGTGTCGAATTATATTTGTTCTCAGTTTTAAGACTCTTGTATTCCTGGAACACATTTCATTTGGCCATGAAGTAGTAATCATTTTATATATCATTGGATTTAATGTGCTTTTCAAAAATGCCAATAAATAATTCATGAGAGAGTTTGGCATGAAATTCTTTTTTTGTAATGTCCTTAACAGGTTTGATATCAAGCTAAGTTGGGAAGTACTTCTTTCTCTTTTCTCTTAGTGAATGCTGGGAAGAATTCACTGGAGAAATTATCTGAGACTTATGATACTTCTTTGTGAGTTTTTTTTTTCATATAGGGTAAATTACTTTAATAGAACTATGTAGTTTCTTATTTTCCACAGTTAAGTCTTGACAAGCTCATTTTTATGGAAAATATTCCATTTTTTTATATTTCCAGATTTAATGACATGTAGTAGACCATCAAAAGATCATCAGGTCTTGCACTCCAATCTTTTATCATCTTAGAAACATGACTTTTCTCAAAATCTTGTGTTTCTGCTTATTTTTCTAATCTCTTGTCCTGTGCAGCTAAATAATTTTTAAATGCATTTCTAAGAAAACTGATAGTGGGTTACTTCTTTTTGCTTCTCCTTTCACCAAGATCTCAGCTATACAAATTCTTGATACCCCAAACAGTAAGTTCTGTTTCCCAAGTTCTGAAGACTTCAAATATCTGCATGCTTCCCTGTGCTGACTTTTACCTTCTTCCCAGCCCCCATATCAGTGAGCACCTCAGGCAGACAAGATAACTGTTTGCTATCTCTTTCCTTTGTCCATCTCCTTTATTTGGTTGTTTTAAAACATATTGAATGCCACCACCTTGACCCAACCCCACCCCCCAAAAAAGGATGTGTTTTATCCAGTTTTTCTGAGTGTTTTGACTGGGTAGTAGTTCTTAAATCAATAGTATAGCCAATAGCAGAAACCCTTTTATAGTTTGTTTGCCTTTTTTTTTTTTTGTCTCCAGGGTTATTGCTGGGGCTTGGTGGTCTGCAGTATGAATCCACTGCTCCTATGGCCATTTTTTCTTTTCTTTATTTCTTTTATTATTATTATTTTTTAATTGCAAGGACAGAAAGAAACTGAGAAGGAGAGGGAGACAGCGAGGCAGAGAAAGCGGGGCCAGGTGATGGTGCACCTGGTTGAGTGCTCGCGTTACAATGCATGAGATGCCAGGTTCGAGCCCTTGGTCCCCACTTGCTGCTGGGCTGACTTTTCAGGCGGGAGACAGACGACCGTGGATTCATGTCTGAGCTGGGATGCAATGCCATGCTGTTTTTACTCATCTGCATTTATACTCTCCAGGAAGGAAGTGGTAGGGTGTAAAAACAGGGTATGATTAGGAGAGGGGGTGGAATGAAAAGAGAGTTCGAACCAGTGGGATTAAACCAATGCCCTGCAGGCAGGGCAGGTCTCCGGTAAAACAGTGATTATGTAAATAGACCACAGCATTAAGCAATGCAGGGAAACCTGATGTGATGATCAAAACAGAAGGGGTCTTAGAAGCAGAATTAGAAGCAGACCAACAACTTGCAGGTAGAAAGTTTTGCAAATGGTGAATCAGGGTTGTAGATGTCTCTATCTCTCTCCCTCTGTACCTCCCCCTTCACTCTCGATTTCTGACTATCTCTTTCCAATAGATAAATAAAATTTAAAAGAAAGACAGAGGGAAAGAAAGACCCTGCAGACTTGCTTCACCACCGCAGTTGGGGAGCTGGGGCTCGAACCCAAATCCTTATGCAGGTCCTTGTGCTTAGTACTATGTGCACCTGCCACCACCCCCAGTATCTTCCTACTGTAAAAACTTGGGACATTTTTATTCATCCAAATGTAAAGATTTGAATCCAAAGTTCTATAAAAATTTTCTTGATCAAGAAAACATGCATTTGAAATATTAATAACTGCCTCCCCAGGAAAAGTGCTGATTAATAACCTATGAGAAACATCTTTCTGTAAAGCTGGTGCTTTGGAAGAAGAGACATGGGAATAAGAGATATCCAGAGTTCACAGGCAGAGGAAGATAAGTACTCGGATTTTTGTTCCTTTCCCCTGGCCTCAGTTTTCACAATATTCTAAGATTTCAGAGGCATCATTTCATGTGTATTGTTTGTGTAAATCATCAACCCCTCCACCAAATTGACACTGAAAATTCTGCAATCCTGAAGGTACATTGGGAAGAGCAACAGACTTTCATGTAGTCGAAGTGAAATTTCATATTTATGGTGGCAGTATCTTCTGTTGCACAGTATAGCTAAAATCCTAGCACAGTGGAAGCTAACTAAGCTTAGAAGCAGAGCAAGTTTATGAGTGGACCCAAAGTGATTAAAAAAATTCATTTTTATTAAGCTGCCAGGAGTAATAGAAATTCACCTTATTATTTCATTCAAAATATCCACAATTGTTTCAGTAATATCTCAGATAAAGTTCTCTAACTTTAAACAAAGATTAAATGTCAAATTTTGAAATGAATTCTTTCCCCTTAAGAGATTCTGAAGATTTTTTTTTTTATTAATAGAAAGTAATGACTTAGGTTCTATGAATTTACATTGACACTTTGAGTGGATAAATTTGCAAATTTTCACAGGAATATGCAGAATAGCACTACCTTTTTTTTCTTTTTCTTTTTTTATTTAATTTTTTATTTATAGAAAGGAAATATTGACTAAACCATAAGATAAGAGGGGTACAACTTCACACAATTTCCACCACCAGAACTCTGTATCAAATCCCCTCCACTGATAGCTTTCCTATTCTTTAAACCCAAGGTCACTGTGGGATGCAGAAGGTGGAAAAACTGGCTTCTGTAATTGATTCCCCGCTGAACATGGGTGTCGACAGGGTGATCCATACTCCCAGCTGGTGTCTCTCTTTCCCTAGTGGGGAAGGGCTCTGGGGAAGCAGAGCTCCAGGACACAATGGTGGGGTTGTCTGTCCAGGAAAGTCTGTTTGGTATCATGCTAGCATCTAGAACCTGGTGGCTGAAAAGAGAGTTAACATACAAAGCCAAACAGGTTGTTGACCAATCATGGACCTCAAGTCTGTAATACTGCAGATGAAGAGTTGAGGGGGGCCCTCCATTTTGTAGACAACTAGTAGGCATATTTTAGCTCTATTCCAAAGGGCCTGTGGCTATAGTGTCCCCCCGCCCCCCGCCAAAGCCTGAAATCTGATATGCAGGTGGATCCTAATTATTGTATGGGGAGGTGATGTCCTGGCTGGAAAAAGGACCAAAAAGCTGGATCAGGGAAGAGAGTAGCTCCCAAATATGGGAAAGGGGTATAAATAATGTTGACTGTAAACCCCATCAATTTGATGTCATCTGGGGCCCATATTCAGCTTAGGAGCCTATGTGACCTCTGCATCCCTGTAGATCTGAGCTCATATTTTGTGGTCATGAGTAGGAACATTTCAAGCTGCCCCAATATCAGGACCCATCTTCCTCAGGTGTAGCATACAGTATATTGCCCAGCCACCCTTTGGAGGATGGAAGATTCTCTACCATTGTTGATCCAAGTTGAGGTCAAGGTCCTATGGGGGGGGCACAAAGGGGTCTATTGTGTTGTTCCTGATAGGAATGACCGATAACAATGAAGAGAGGGATTCATTCGAGGTCTAGGCCTATCATATCTGTTTGGGAACTTCAGGACTCCCCGAATAGGGCCCAAACTGGTGGGGTGGTCTGATAAAGTGACTAAAGAGTCATCGTTAAATTATGCCAGTCTATTGCTGTTATTCAGCTTTTGCAGTCCTTGCTTTGATGAGGTTAGCTTTGGCGTGAGTAGGTGAGGAGGAAGTAGGTGAGGAGGCTATCTAAGTCTAAGTAGACACTATTTCATTATGAACTTGATACTGACTCACTACAGACTATTGTGTATTTTTGCTTTCAGGTATATATTTTGCCCTAATTTATGGATACATGTGAATAAGCTCTATCTTACAGAACCTGGTCTATATCTAGGTTTTGGGATTTTGTTAGGAAGTGAACCACCTGGAATGGAATTTGAGAATACTATGAAAGTAAAGGTCTCACCTGAGTAATGAGGGTGAAGGGTTGGCATTCCATACCTGACGTCTCTGGAATCAGTCTGAAGTGAAGCATGCTGAAGTGGTACTCCTTGCATTGCTTAGGTTGGGATCTCTGGATGGAATATCGCCTGGTATGAATTCAGAGAAGCATGCAGGAAAGTGAGCCCCACCCTAAAGGTTCCAGGACTGGGGGAAATATAGGCTCTATAGAGCAAATGGGAGGATCCTGCTGTCTTAGTGTTTAAGAAGACAATATATAGTTATTACTATAATCACATTATTTGGCAATTGGGTTAACTCTGAAATATCCCTATGTTAAGATTTTCTGTATCATATACATCATCATAATTTATGTCCTTTGACATTATTTGCCACCATCTGCTTCTGTTCTCCCTGTTCTAAGCTTTTAAGAGAGTCAAAATATCAAAGACTCAGCCTTTGTATTAAAAAGACTCAGTCTGTGCTTTGAAAAGTTTGAGAAATTCAATCAATTTTTCCACTCTCATATTAATTAAATAGTGATTTATATGACTACAAATTGATAGGAGTGTACATAAACACCATTCCCACCACTAAAAGACTGTGTTCCATCTGCACCACCCCATGAATATGACCATCAACCCTCACCCTCAACCCAGGATTTTTACTTTGGTGCCCTACTCCAAATTCAGTCGAATTCTGCTTTGAGTTCCCCTTTCTGTTATTCTTTCTCAACTTCTGTTTATGAGTGGTATCATCCCATACTTATCTTTCTGACTTAGCTCACTTAACATAATTTCTTCTAGCTCCATCCAAGATGGGTCAGAGAAGGTGGGTTCATTGTTCTTAACAGCTGCGTAGTATTCCATTGTATATGTATACCACAACTTTCTCAGCCACTCATCTGTTGTTGGCACCTGAGTTACTACCAAGTTTTAGCTATTAAGAACTGTGCTGCTATGAACATAGGTGTACACATAGCTTTTTGGTTGGGTATTATGGAGTCCTTGGGGTATATCCCTAGAAGAGAGTTTACTGGGTTATATGGAAGGTCCATGTCCATGCCTTGTGAGAGTTCTCCAGACTGCTCTCCAGAGAGGCTGGACCAATTTACATTTCCATCAGCACTAAAGAAGGGTTCCTCTGTCCCCACAACCTCTTCAGCATTTGTTGCTGCTGTCCTTTTTAATGTATGCCATTCTCATAGGGGTGAAATGGTATCTCAATGTTGTCTTTATTTGCATTTCTTTGATAATCAGCGACCTGGAGCAGTTTTTCATATGTTTGTTAGCCCTTTGGACCTCTTATGTAGTGAATGTTCTGTTCATATCTTCTGCCCATTTTTTGATGAAGTAATTTGTTTTTTTGTTGCTAAGTTTGCTGAGCTCTTTGTATATTTAGGTTATTAATCTCTTGTCAGACATATGACATGTAAAAATCTTCTCCCATTCTGTGAGATGTCTCTTTGTGTGATAGCTTCTTTGACTGTGCAGAAGCTTTTCAATTTGATGTAGTCCCACTGGTTTGTTTCTGCTTTAGTCTTCCTTGCAATTGGGTTTGTTTCATCAAAGATGTCATTGAGGTTTAGGTGGGAAAGTGTTTCACCAATGTTTTCCTCTAAGTATTTGATAGTTTCTGGCCTAACATCCATGTACTTGATCCATTTGGAGTAGATTTTTGTTTCCAGTGAGATAAGGTGGTTCTGTTTCATTCTTCTGCATGTTACAACCCAGTTTTCCCAGCACCATTTAATGAAGAAAGCCTTCTCTCTCCGTTTAATACTTTGGGCTCCCTTATCAAATATTAGATGTCCATAGGTGTGGAGGTTTAGTTCTGGGCTTTCAGTTCTGTTCCACTGGTCTGTGTGTTTATTTTTGCTCCAGTACCAGGCTGTTTTGATGATGATGGCCTTATAATATAGTTTGAGATCTGGGAGTGTGATGCCTCCATTTCTGTTTCTTTTCCTCAAGATTGTTTTTGGCAATTCTAGGTGTTTTCTGGCTCCAGATAAATGATTATAGTTTTTGTTCTATTCTCTTAAAGATGCTTGTTTGAATTTTGATTGGTATCATGTTAAATTTGTATAATATCCTGGGGATAAAATTCATTTTGATGATATTTATTCTCAATCCATGCTCATGAGATGTTTTTACATTTCTTGATGTCATTTTCTATTTCCTTGAACAGTGACTCATAGTTTTCAGTATACAAGTCTTTACTTCAGGTCAGGTTTATTCCTAGGTATTTTATTTATTTTGCTGCAACAGAGAATGGGAGTGATTTCTGGATGTCTTCTTCTTCATATTTGGAGTTTTCATAAAGAAATGCCACTGATTTTGGTACACTGATTTTGCAGCCTGACACCTTTTTATATTGCCTAATAACTTCCAGTTGTTTTCTATTGGATTCTTTAGGTTTTCCTATGTATATTATCATATCATCTGCAAAGAGTGAGAGCCTGACTTCTTCCCTTCCAATCTGTATTACTTTGATTTCTTTCTCTTGCCTGATGGCTATGGCAAGAATTTCCTATACTACATTGAAGAGTAATGGTGATAATAGACAGCCCTGTCTAGTCCCCCATCTGAGTGGAGGTGCTTTCAGCTTCTGTCCATTGAGTATGATGTGGGCGGTAGGTTTGCTATATATGGACTCCACTATCTTGTGTAATCTCCCATCTATTTCCATTTTTATAGTGTTTTGAGCATGAATGGGTGTTCAATTTTGTCAAAGGAATTCTCTGCATCTATTGAGATAATCATGTGGTCTTTGGTTTTGCTTTTATTGATGTGGTGTATGACATTGATTGATTTATGTATGTTGAACCAGCCTTGCATTGCTGGGATAAACCCCACTTGGTACTGATGAACAATCTTTTTGATATACTGCTTTATCCAGTTGGCAAGGATATTGTTCAATATTTTAGCATCTGTGTTCTTCAGAGATATTGGTCTGTAGTTTTCCTTTTTTGATGTGTCCCTATCTGCTTTTGGTATCAGGGTGATGTTGGCTTCATGCAAAGTGGAAGAGAGTGTCCCTGTTTCCTCATTCTTGTGGAAAGCTTTAGAAGTATAGGTATTAACCATTTCCTGAAGGTTTTGTAGAATCATTTGTGAAGCCATCTGGTCCAGGACTTTTGTTGTTGGGAAGATTCTTAATAACAGTTTTGATTTATTTGTCTATGATTGGTACATTTAGGTTTTGTAGTTCTTCTTGATTCAGTTTTGGAAGGGCATATGTTTCTAGGAATTCTTTCATTTCTTCCAGATTCTTTAGCTTGGTAGCTTATAGTTCTTCATAGAAGTTTCACATGATTTTCTTGATTCCTGTGGTGTCGTATGTGATATCTCCTCTATCATTTACAATTATATTTATTTGAGTCTTCTCCACCCCTCCCTTTTTTAGTGAGTATGGCTAGGGGGTTGTCAATCTTGTTTAATTTACAAAGAACCAACATTTGGCTTCATTGATCTTTTGTATGGTTCTCTTATTTTCGATGTTGTTTATTTCTACTCTAATTTTAGTGATTTCTGTCTTTCTGGTTGATTTAGGGTTCCTTTGTTCCTCTTCTAATTCCTTAAGGCATGCAGTAAACTCATTTATTTGATCTTTTTCTTGTAATCTAATGTGTGATTTTATGCCTATATTTTTCCCTCTCAGTACTGCTTTGGCTGTGTCCCAAATATTTTGATAGCTTGTGTCTTTGTTTTCATTTGTTTCCAGGAGCATTTGAATTTCTTGCTTGTGTGCTTCTCTGACCCAGTAGTTCTTAAACAACATGTTGTTTAGTTGCCAAATTCTGTGACTTTTAGTAATTTTCTGTTTTTTGTTGACTGTTAGCTTTATGCTACTGTGGTCTGAGAAGATACTTGGGATGATTTCAATGCTCTTGAATTTGTTGGTACTGTCTTTGTCGCCTAACACATACCCTATCCATGAGGATGTGCTATGTGGAATGAAAAGAATGTGTATTCCAGTTTTTTGGGGTAAAGTACTCTGAAAATATCCAGGAGGTCTAGTCCATCCACATTTAATTCTCTTGTTTCTTTGTTGATTCTCTGCTATGCTGATTATGTGTGAGAGTGACATGTTGAAGTATCCCACTATTATTGTATTACTATTGATGTATTTTTGTTGTTCTTTCACTAGGTGTTTGATGTATTTAGATAGGCCCTCTTTGAGTGCATAGATGTGAATAATTGTTAAATCTTCTTGGTTGATTGATCCTCTAATCATTATGTAATGGCCTTGTCTATCTGTTATAACTTTAATTAATTTAATGTCTTTTGTGTCAGAGATGAGAATGGCTGTTCCTGCCCTTTTTTGTGGTCCATTAACCTGTATGATAGTTTTCCATCCTTTCACTTTAATTCTGTGTTTGTCTGGTTGGGTCAGATGGGATTCTTGCACACAGCATATGGTTTGGTTGTGTTTCTGATTCATCCTCCCACTGTGTGCCTTTTAATGGGTGAGTTTAAGCCATTGGCATTTATTGATATTATGGATTTAAGGTATTGCAGTACCAGTATTCAACATTTTTTATTTGCTCTGATATATGACAAGTAGTATTGTGATGTTCTTGTTTATAAGAGGTCTTTTAGAACCTCTTTCAGGAAAGGCTTGGTGATGGTTTCCTCCTTTAACTGTTGCCTGTCTCAGAAGGTTTTGATCCCTCTATCTACTTTGAATGACATTCTAGCAGGATATATTATTCTTGGTTGAAACCCTTTTTCATTCAGGGCTCAATAGATATCTTGCCATTCTCTTCTGGTTTTTAGAGTTTGAGTGGAGAAGTCTGCTGATAGTGTTATGGGTTTTCCCATAACACTATATATGACTTTTTGTTTTTCTCTTGCAGCCTGTAGGATTCTTTCTTTATCCTTACTTATTTTCATTGTAACAATGATGTGTCTTGGTGTCTTCAGGTCTGGGTTGATTCTGTTTGGGACTTTCTTGGCCTATTGGATATTAATATCCTTTCTATTATTTAGGCCTGGGAAGTTTTCATCTATTATTTCCTCTAGAGTGTTTACTTCCCCTTCCTCTCTTCCTTCCTCTGGTAGGCCAATTATACAAATGCTACTTCTTTTGAAATCATCCCATATGTCTCTGTTGTTGTTTTCAGTGTCTCTAAATCTTTTTTAGTAGCCCTTTCCTCCATAGTTGTCTTCATTTCTGTGACTATTTGGTTTATTATTGCTTGCATACTTTTCTTATCTACGGTTACTTCTGATTTGGAATTTCTTCTGGGCCCCTGTCCTGATTCATTGTGGTATCAGTTTTATTTGCTCTTGATTTAACCTTTTTTTTTAATTGATGTGTTTTTTATTTTTCTGTTCTGTTGTTCTTCAGTTTTTGTGTTTTGAGTATAACCCATACTCTACTGCAGTCAGAAACCTCAGAAATTACAACAATAGCAAAGGAACACCACTAATCCCAGCAAAAATAACAGCCAAAACCAAAATAAAGTTAAAAGAAAAAAGGAGAGCAAGAGTAGACAATAATGCAAATCTATTGTCCACAGTAAATTCTAGGGATAGCAAGAGGAGAAAGGGAAGTAGAAAAGAGATACACTCACACACACAGAGTCAACTCTGAGTCAGATTTCTTCGACAAAATAATTCCCAAACAAGTATCAGTGAATTCAGAAAGCAAAAGAAGGGGGGAAAAAAAGCAGTAAAAGGGTTTTTTTTAATTAGCTGGGAGGATAGAAAAAGGAAAGTGGAGGGAAGAGAGAGAGAAATAAGTTCCTCTCTCAATGGATGGATAGGACACCCAGTCACCTATCAATTGATAAAACAACTTTTTTGGTCAACCTGAATAAGAAGGGAAAACATGCACACACACACACACACACACACACACACACACACACGATAGTAATAATAATAAAATAAAATAGAGTAAAAATCCTAACAATCTCTATTTTATTATATTATATTATTATTACTAATATATATATGTGTGTGTGTGTGTGTATGTGTGTATTTTCCCTCCTTCAGGTTGATCAAAAAAATGGAAGAGACCCTAGAAATAAATTTAAGATGGGGCTCATGGGACTTGAATAAAACAACATGTTTTATTTTTTTGTATTTGAGTAAAAAAACACATTTTATATTTGCTACTTTTTCCCTGAAAGTTAGTATTCCTTCACTTACAAAAGTGAGCAATAGCCACAGATGTTACCAGCACATTTGGCATTTAACACCAATAAAAATCAAATTAAGTTTCATGCCACATTAAAGTTAATGCATACACACCTCAGAAAAGCACTATACTTATTAAAAACTTTAAAAATGGTATGATTATTAGATTTTGTTATTTAACAATTTAATAAATCACAAATATATTAGCACAGTACTCATTAGTACATTTCAGAACTAACTTTTTTCTTTATACTTTTGTTACACATTTTAAAACATTTTTTATAAAAATAGTTTTATTTTAGAGATTCAGGGATATAGAGAAAAAGATACAGAGAGGAGGCAAAGGAGAGGTAGAGGGAGAGGGAGAGACTGGAGCACTGCTCAGCTCTGGCTTTTTATGGTGCTGGGGACTGAACCTTGGAGTCTCAGGCATGAAACTCTTGCATAACCATAGTGCCAACTCCCTGAACCTCAAAACATTTTTCTGAGGAGTTTCAGAGACTATCAAAGCAGTTTACAATACAGAAATAAGTTTAAAGATATACTATTCATCTTTAAATACATTTAAAGATGTACATTTAAAGATGTACTTAGATGTACTATTCATATGATACATATAGAACAGAAACTGGGGGAAGAAAACCTTAAAATTTAAACAGTTTGATAGGACAAAGAAATGTTAGATAGGGGTAGGGGAGATAGAGAGGGAAAGAAAAAGAGAGACATATACAGCACAACTTCACCACTTATGAAGCCTCCCCCTACAGGTGGGTTCATAGAACTTGAACCAGGATCTTTATACATGGTGACATTTGCATTCTACCAGGTTGTCCATAGCTTTGTCCACACTTTCTCTTTTCTTTGACCCTCCAACAATAAATTCACTCAAATAGGTTCTTGGCAACTTTGTCTTCTTGATCAACCATTCCCACTAATGCCTAATCTAGTAGTCTCTATAAACTAAGTATCTCTTCTCCATACCCCACTCCTAGCTCTTCGCTATCCTATACTGCACCCAGGAAATATGAATATAATATATAGCATCACTTACTCTTTGGGCTAGAATGTAAGAGCTATCAGTGTTACAGGTGGTGGGTTACTACACCAGTCCTGTTTTACTTAATACTACTTATACTAATATGTAACTCCTCTACTGAGCTTTTATCAATTCCCCATCTAAGAGTGCTGTCTAGACTCTCTTCCTCCCTATTAACAGGGAGGACAGAATAAGAGCTCAGACAATTTAACTCAACAAGGTAGATTAGAAAGAATAAAAATACAAGGGGGGAGTAGATAGCATAATGGTTATGCAAATAGACTCTCATGCCTGAGGAGGCTCCATAATCCCAGATTCAAACCCTCTTGCCACCAAAAGCCAGAGCTGAGCAGTGCTCTGTTTAAAAAAAAAAAATTAAAAATACAGATAATATTTCCTCTCAAAAAAAGGACACTAAATTAGAAAGAATTCTGTGTAGTGTTTTGTTTTGCTTTGCTGCTATCATTCTGTGGTTTTATAACCTGTACAATACCACCATTCCCAGTGGATATTATTTGATAGAAGGCAAAAAACAGAGAAAGAGATAGAAATAGAGATGAGGGGGGGAGAGAAGGGGGAGGAGAAAGAAGAGGAAGAGGAGGAGAAGGAGGAGAAAGGAAAGGAAAAGAAAGAAGAAAAAGAGGAGGAAGAGGTGGAGGAGGAAGAGAAACATAGCACAGCTTCCTATCTCCTAACACTTCCCCCCTATGCAGGTAAAAACTGGAAGTTTCAACCCAGATCCTCACTTCTGCTCAGCTTTGAGGGAATGACTTTAGCAGTAACTCAGACAATGGAGAAGAGATCTTTAAAGCATGCATGCCTGAGTTACTCCTAGAAAATGGGCAGCCTAGTCTTGGAGCCACATTGCTTGACTCATTTACCTTCCAGAAATCTGATTGCAAAGTGGTCACTCCTGTCATCATTCCTGTCAGGCATTATTGAAACCTCACTGTGGGAATGCCATGTTGTTCCCACAGGGGTGGGGAAATTCAGGGGAAACTGAGTGCTGCCCAGATGGACTGAGATGTCATTGGTCAAGTGAAAGCATTAACACTTGAAGCAAGAATGGAAGAGTGAGACACTGAAAACAAAAATGAAATAGGCATGATACTTCTAGCTGGTGATGTCATATCTACCTCAGATATTTTTCTATTTGCATATCTGCCACAATGTGGGCAATTCTAAAAGGAACAATAACAATTAATTGAGGTTCATTTTTATTGTATATTAAGCACTCTACATATCTAATTTTAACTGCTCTACGAAATACATATTGTTCTTCCTTTACTGAAGAAGAAACAAAAGCTTGGAGATGTTACAGAATTTGCCTGTGTGCACATAATAAAGGGCTAAGCAAGGCTTCAGCTGAGAGTTTCAAGCTAAATTGATTGATTGGGTATATTAACTACATATTTGTGAAAGTAGATCTGACTGTATATTTATATACCTATGTATCTCTATCTATAGTGAAAAAGCATAATGTAAGGCTACTCAGAGGGAAAGAAAAGTAGTTCTTAATTCTAGGGAAATCACTATATATGTATAATTTAAATTGAACTTTGCATAGTAGGAACCATTTGAGATAAATGGGGCAAATGGTGCAAATTAAGTCACAGGCATGGAAAAGTGACAATTCTGAGCAAGCATAGCAGTTTGACTGGGGGAGAAGTGTTTTTTGCAAGTAAGTATTAGGAAATCAAGCTGGAAAGATAGAAAGAAAGAAAGAAAGAAAGAAAGAAAGAAAGAAAGAAAGAAAGGAGGAAAGGGGAAAATCTATAAGAAAGATGATTATAAAGACCAGAGAATAGATTTTATACTGTTAGAATAATGCAGAAACAAAATTTAAAATTTTTTTTTTCCAGAAAGATTAACCAGGCAGAATCACATGACAGATACCTGGGAAAGATTTTTGGAACCCAGGAAAAAAGCTACCATAGTCATCAGGTGTAGAGTAAAGAGACTTGGATTCAGAAGGCTGCAGTAGGAACAGAAAGAAGGTACAAAAGAATAGCCATTTAGAAAGAAAAACAAAAGGATATAACAACTTAACTCATAAAAACATTGCTAATATGCAGGTGGCATGAAGCACAAGGACTGAAGTAAGGATACCTGTTTGAGCCCCCAGCTCCCCACCTGCATGAGAGTCGCTTTACAGGCAGTGAAGCAGGTCTGCAGGTGTCTATTTTTCTCTCTCCCTCTCTGTCTTCCCCTCCTCTCTCCATTTCTCTCTGTCCTATCCAACAACAACAACAATAAAAACTATAACAACAATAGAACAACAAAAGCAAGAAAAGGGAAAATAAATAATAATAATAAACATTGGTAATAAAAGGTAATGTCCCTTCATTCCCAACAAATATTACTTAAGTGTAATAATATAGTATTAGCTTCACATTATAGAATAAATTCTATTCTGTCATGACACTATTTAATCTAATACTTTATTTTGAAATCTTAAATTTATATTCAAAGTGAAATGGCTTTATGGTCACTTTATTCACATAGTGTATTTTTGTTCTTACCCTCAATTAGTTTGCTAGATTATTTTATTGTTTTTCCCAAAGAACCAACTTTTGCTTATTTTTTTAATTTTTCTTTCTGCTATTTTCTAGATAATGTTTTTATTAGGCTAATGCTGATTTATAAGACTGTTTCAGTGAATGAAAGAGAAAAAGAAAGAAAAAGAGAGAACTAATAAAAAGAAAATGAGAGAGCTAATGAATAAGAAAAAGAGACAATCAGTGTTACAGTTGCCATACCTAGGACCAGGTACTAGCATATGACCCCAGGCATGCAAGTCTGATGCTTAATGTATTGTACCACTTTCCAGGCTGAAAACTACATGTTTTTTAAAATTATTATTTTCTGTATTTATTTTGGGTAGAGATAGAGAAAAGTTGAAAGGGGAAGAAGAGACAGAGATGGAGATAAAAGAGACACCCGCAGTACTGCTCACCACTTGTGAAGCATTCCCCCACCTGGTCCCTCAAGTGAAAATCACAGACTTGAACCCGAGTCTTTGTGTACTGTAATATGTGTTACCATACTATGCCCAGCACCACAGTACAAAGATCCCTTTACTGAAATCTGTTGGCTCAGTCTTCTTTTACAACCCACTTTCCCCTGAAAGAAATTCCCCAGAATTGGTTGACTTCAGTTCTGCAATTCAAGTTTAAGGGCTTGTCCTCATTTGATTTTGTCTGTTCTCCTGTTTTTATTTCTTCATATGTTACACATGAGTATAAGTATTCATTATATTCCATTTATAGAAGTCTCCAGACTTATTTGTCATACTTGAGGTAGAATTCACATGTTACTAGGTGTCAGCACTTTGATTCAAGCCCCAGATCCACCAATACATGCAAGGAAACTTCAAAACTTCATGAGCAGTGAAGCTACACTTCATGTCAGTCTATCTATCTATCTATCTATCTATCTATCTATCTACCAATTTATCTATCTGTCTTCTATCTATTTATATGTAGCTATTATGTATCAATCTATATATATTTATTTCTTTTTTAATTTTTTTATTTATTTAAAAAAGGAGACATTAACAAAACCATAGAATAAGAGGGGTACAACTCCACATCTCTATTTCTGTCTCTACTTTCAAATAAAATGATAGTTCTTCTTTTGTTTCCTTTCTTTTTCATTGTTGTTGCTGCCAATTAGTGCTCAGGGTCAGTTTCTTCAGTGAGAAAGAAAGAGACACAGAGAGACAAAGGGAGAGATACTATAAAACTATAGCTTCCTCTGCTGTGATGGCATCTCCCATGTGATGGACTGGAGGCTCAAATCTGGGTTGGACCTAGAAAATAACACCCTCCCAGGTGAACTATTGTGGTAACATAGTGGCCCCTTTTCTTATGACAGCTCTCTCTCTCTCTCTCTCTTTCTCTCTCTCTCTCTCTCTCCCTCCTTTCTTCCTTTCCTCCCTCCATCCTTTTGTTTCCTTAGCTAACTTTCTAACTTCCTATATATCTACTTACCTAACTACCTGGGAAATAAGAAAGCTCTGATTTCTGAGAATAAACTGACATCCACAAGTAGCTCACAATGTTATTGCCAAAAGATCTAATACCATGATTAAGTTATGTTTTCCTCTTGTTGAACATAGTATGTCAGGACATCTACTTGAAATAAACTCACAATGTAACCCACAAACTCTCCTCCATTAGCTAATATGTGTGATTTATATGTTTTAACCAGTTATTGCTCTATCTTTTCTCTATTCTGTTCCTCTTTACAGACAAGATTCTTTGAGATATCCAACCATAGTATTACCATTTTCTTCTTTAATGTTTTCTTCTATTCTGTTTTTCTTTCTTTCACAGAAACAGAGAGACAGAAAGAAAGTGAAAGAGACCATAGTACTGAAGCTTCCTTCAATGCAGTGGGGACTGGGCTCAAACCTGGATCAAACACATGGCAAAGCAGGTGCACTATTCAATTAAGCTATTTTACCAACCCTACCTAGGCATTTTTACAACACAGTCTGGAATCTGGAACAAAAATCTGTGCAGCCTTATGTCCTCTTAAATTATCCAACCAAAACCCAAATTCCACGACAAGCTTTCTCTAATTCCCTCTTTCCTGAAATGCCTCTTTTATTATCCCTCTTCCTCATGCTGTATACTTGCCCTTGCTGCAATGAATAAATGGATGAATGCACCATATACATATATATATATGTGTATATATATATTCAGACTATATATATTCAGACTATATATATCTTCCTAAATATATGCTATAGGAAACAATATAATCAATATAATATGTATAAGAAAATATACATAAGCAGTGCTTAAATCTATTATGACTATTAATCTTTCTAATAATAAATCATCTAATTTTCTTAGTGGATGACCCTTCAAGCTACCTTATGTGCTTTTTTGGTTAATAGCATTTTCTTTGAACATATTCTTGTATTTTGGCACACAAAAATAATCACACTATGCCTGATCTACTCCTCACTTCAAACTTGAAAAAAATTATGTTTTTATGTATTTATTTACCTACTTAATGTAGCTGAGTTCATGTGCACACAAAATTTTATCACTCTCAGGTTGATTTTTAATTCAGATAAAGAGTGAGAAACCAAAGCACTGGAGCTTCTCTATTGTCGTAGAATCTTCTACATGGTACCAGTGCCAGAGTTCAAATATAATACTCATCCATGCCAAGGTATGTGTCCTACCCAATGTGTTAGCTCTCTGGCCAATTAATGAAAGTTCAGAGAATAACGTGAGCCACTCACACACACACAAAAATATGGGAAGTCAAATATTCTCATAACTGAAGATAAACTTTTTATAATGTTTTGGGGCTAGATATTATTGTAATTACTAATATTTACTGTACTCATGCCTAATGAGTCAACAATGACATATTTTTTTATTATAACAGCAAGAAATATAAGAGACTATAAGACTTTGCATACAAAGACTTTTATTTTGCAACATTATTTTTGTTGGAAGAAGCTTGAAACAGGGATGGGTGATGGTCCACACAATTGAGAGCAGATGTGAGCATGTGTAAGGACCCAAGTTCAAGCTGCTAGTCTCCACCTGCAGGGGAAACTTCATAAGCAGTGGAACAATGCTGGAATTGTCTCTTTCTCTCTTTCCCTCAACTCCATCTTCCCCCACTCTCCCAATTTTCCTATTGCTATTAAAATAAACAAATAAATGAAACTGAATACCTACAAGAGAGAAATAAGATCTTAAATACATAGTAAAGAGTATACTATAGCACAGAGGATAATTAGCAGGTGTTTAAATGCAGGCTGCTCCTGGTCCTTCCCCCCCCCCCCAGCCGTTGGGCAACGGAGGTCAGAACAGCCCCCTGGGAGCCCCAGGGTAACTCTGCATGTTGTGGGGGATGTGCACACAGAGATGAGAATCACAGACTCATTTAGCTCTGGGAGCAGCCTTGGGAATATGGGTGACTCATTTATTGAGAGAGAAAGCAGGCAAATTATACCCATTGCACAGGGAGAAGGTTAAGGTAATCATTAGCCCAAACACAAAGCAACACAATGCATAGTCACATTTTGACCTACAAACTCTGATCACAAATGGAAAGTTACCATACAAGGTTTGATCATGAGTTTCACAATGCATGTTTCCCCTGGGGTAAATTACAGGCACCTCAGGGCAAGAGGAGGAGGAGGGGGCAGATGAGTAATAGGAGTTTGCGGTGGTTTTTCAAGTTTGGCCAAACACAATGTGCAGTAATTCATAGTCTTTGTTTTAAGGAGAGAGGAGTGGCATGTGCAGGAAGGTAGCCCCCATTCCAGGGAAGCCATCCGTCATTAGTTCAGGAGGTCAGGGGAACCTGCCCTTGTCTCGACCCAAAGGGAGGTCTGAGGGTCAATCCGCTCAGACCTCATGGAAACAGCGGCCTGAACTTTCCAGGACAGTGGGCCCATCCTCCAACATTTAAAGATTTAAACTTCCTTTTCCTAGTTGTTCTTATGAGAGAGAGAGAGAGGAAGATAGAGGTCGAGATCAGAGCACCACTCTGTTCTGGCATATTGGTACTGGAGATTGGAACAGGACCTCAGGCATGCAAATTCTGTGCAGTGCTACTAAGACATCTCCCTAGCTTTAGGGGAAGAGGGAGAAACCAGGCTGGGTTAGTCATTACGTCTATCCACAGAGTTTTAAAAATATTTATTTAGGGAAAAGGAGTAGTTATATTTTTTAAATTAAGTGGAGTGATAGCTGGAGCATTCATTAAATACTGAAAAGTAAAATAAACATGTTGCAAATAGTATAGGCCTAGACCTCTAATGGATCCCTTTCTCTACCATCACTGATCACTTACATCAGAAACGTCATCATAAGTCCTCTTGTGGGCCTTCCCAGGACCTTGCCTTCACTATAAAGCAGCAATGGTAGGGGCTGTCCCTGTCTCCAAAGGGAGGCTGGGTCATTCAGTCCTGCCATTCGAGAAAGACTAGTCCTGAAATGAGTGCAGCCTACAATGCTCCCAGCTGTGACTATGAATTGTGATTTCAGACCCACAGGGAATGAGAAGTTACACAGGCTTCTGTGCTGGATATAAATATATATGGGCCCTGGGTCAGGTAGCTGGGTAAACAACTAGTTTTATTCATAGATTTTTTTTTTCAAGATTGGGAGCTACTCTCTGCCCTAATCCAACTTTCTAGCCCTTTTCTCTACTATGATACAGTCTTCTCAGACAATATTTTTATCCAACTTCTGTTAGCTATCAAACTCAAGCAAAAACTATGATGGTCCTAGAGCTCTAGGAACATGCCTAAAATGGACTTCCTAGCTCCCTTCCACCATAAGATACCTATTTTCATCTGCTCTGTTCCTACTTTTTGATTAGTGTTTATTAACCATTTTGTCAAACATTATATCTTTCCGCCTTTCAGCCACAAAGTTGCAGATACTATCATGATTTCATCCTGACTTCCATGGGCAGACAACCTCACCAATGTGTCCCAAAACCTCACCTCTCCAGAGCCCTACCTAACTAGGGAAAGATAAGTATAGGCTAGGTGTATGAATCGATGTGCTAATGTACATGTCCAGCAGAGAAGCCATTACAAAAGCCAGAACTCCCACCTTCTGCACCCCAAAGAATTTCGATCCATGTTTCCAATGGGGGAGATATGATAGGGAGAAGATGGCCAGAGGGCTCTGAACTCCAACTTCACCAGAACCAGGAGAGAGAAGAGGAAAAGGGGAGGAGCATTTGAATATAGTGATAGGTATAGGTTTAATTTGGAATGGAAGAGAAGATGGAACCAAAGGAAAAAACTGGGCAAATATATACAAATATAGACAGATTGTTGTAAAAATAATAGTTAACCTACATCTGCAATCTTAGGAGAACTGCTATGGTTTACAATGGAGGGTTGGGGATTCAGAACTCTGTTGGTGGAAACGGTATGGAGTTGTACCCCTGTTATCTTGTAATTTTGTAAATCAATACTAAATCATTAATAAAATTTTAAAATAAATAAAGGAACTGTGCTGCAGTGTGATATATAGAGCATAGTCTAATTTGGAGCAAAAAGTCATTCCTGTATTTGTGTTTGATTGTGAAGGAAGAAATTTTGTCTCTGTTAATTCAAAAAGACTAGATCTGAATCTATAAATCATTCCAAACAATATTTTATTTGTTTTAGCATGAAGTACCAACATAATCCCATTTCATGTACCAAATAATTACATGAGAAAAAAACAAGTAAAAAATAACCAAGAGTCATCAAGTTTCTTTACCAGGATCTGGGGTTCTTCATCTAAAATATCATTCTTGCCATATTGAGACTCAGGTAAGGAATCAAGTACTATGACCATAACAAGGTAAAATACCATTGTCACTTGGTTCAAACTCCTTGTACTTTCTTACCTACTGTTATAGAGGAAAGCATCTGATTCTTAATCACGTTCACCTTGTAGTGTCATAGATGGTCCTGTAACAAGTTTGCATTCAGCCCTTAACTACAAAATGTACATATATATGGAAATTGTATGGGGTTGGGGACAAAACAACTCTGGGAAAGGTACTAAAAAAATCATTATATTTTGGTGATTTGAAAATAAATTAAAGAGCCCTAAAGTTAAGTGGAAAAGAAAGCTGAAATGAGAAAAAGGTTCATCCTTACTATTGCAGAAGGACTTTCCGCCCTGAGCAATTTCTGTTTTCTGGGTGAGTGAGTTTGTATTCTGGCCACACTAATGCAATAGTTCTGTATATGAGTAATTTTAGACTTCCACTCAGCAATATTCTAGTCCCACTGACAAAGCTTTCTTGTAGATGAAATAGTATGTTTACTTTTATCAAAAATGCATTTCTATGTGGGAGTAAATTGTGACAAACTAAAAAACATGACTTTACTTATGGTCATGAGAGCTTTCCGTAATCACATATTACATGGCTTAAGTATAATTTCTGATGACACAATAGCCCCGAGTGGTGCTTTTGATTGTTTGTTGTTTTTAAAACATGAACCATTAAGCAGGAAGTACACTACCTACAAGGCTGATGTTAAGAACAGGAAGGTTGAAAATTTCTCTTTTCTCTGAACACATTTCTCTTTTGTCTTGCTGGGGGTTCAACAGTATAGAGAATAAGTGACTCTCCCCCTTTTTAATCTCATGACCTGGCTGTAAATCCTGCTGTTTGGGGCACACATTTGTCATTAGTCCTGGCTTAAATTCCCTCGATAATTTAGAGAGCTGAGGATGAGAGGTGTTGAGTACTGAATCTTTTCCCCAAGCAAAAATACTCCAAGTTTCATCTCAGGCTCCATCTAATACCCATAATTCACCCAATTTCTTCTTTTGGTGACTGCGGGCTTGATAGCTCTACTTGACTTCCTTTACTTTAAGCTTTAGAATGTGTCCTCGGGGCTGGAAAAAATAGATTTCTGGGTAGTGTACCTATCCCTCCCCTCCTTCCTCTTTCAATCTCAAAAAGTAAGCCTAAACTGTGAGGTATGGATCTACCTGCCAATGTCCATGTCCAGCAGAGAAGCAGTTACAGAAAACAAAACTCCTTTCTTCTGTACCTTAAAAAAATTTTTTTTGGTCCATACTCTCAGAGGGGAAAATGTTAGGGGAAGATGATCAGAGTGCTCTGAACCCTAGTTCTACTAGAACTCAGAACTTCTGTGACAAGGAACCTTTGTTGTTGCACCATCACTGAAAGGGAAAAGATTCTGGAGAACACCTAAGAAAGTCAGGTGCTATTTCATTTATCTGAAAGGAAAAAGAAAAATGAAGGACAACTATGATTGTGATTTCATTCATAAGTGGGATATAGAAAACTGAAACACATTAACTTAAAGAATATATATCGTCGGGAGTCGGGCTGTAGTGCAGCGGGTTAAGCGCAGGTGGCGCAAAGCACAAGGACCGGCATAAGGATCCCGGTTCGAACCCCGGCTCCCCACCTGCAGGGGAATTGCTTCACAGGCGGTGAAGCAGGTCTGCAGGTGTCTATCTTTCTCTCCTCCTCTCTGTCTTCCCCTCCTCTCTCCATTTCTCTCTGTCCTATCCAACAACGACAACAACAATAATAACTACAACAATAAAACAACAAGGGCAACAAAAGGGAATAAATAAATAAAATAAATATTAAAAAAAAAAAAAAAAGAATATATATCGTCTAATCATGGTCTTTGGAAAACTATGGTGGTTATTATTGGGGGTGGGGGGGGACACAGAACTTTGGTGGTGGGAGTGTTGTGGAATTAATTCACTAATTAAACAAAAAGTAAGCTTGAAGAGGTGAACCCCTTGTGACCACAAAGAGAGAGAGGATCTTCAATTAAGTAAATTTTGTATTCTGACAAAAACAAAAAGTTATCATTCTATCTTTATTACTTACAGCAGTACCAACTCCACTCATCTTCCTTTGCTCCTCTCCCTGAACTGGAGTTAACAATAACATTTGACTACACAGTTATTTTGCATTGTATCAGTATCAATGAACAGTATACTCTTATTTCTCACCTTTATTTAATGTAACTTCGTCTCCTGTCTTCCACTGATAGAATGAAAACTTCTATGTTAGATGTGGCAAATACACTGTTGTCAGTTACTTACTCTATACCAGTTATCTACTGAAGCTGGCACACCTATCTTACATTCTAGGTATGACATATTTCTTCTTTTCCATTTGAAATTATTTTTATTTTTCAAAATACACTCCTTATAAACCAGTACAATATCAAGCCCATTGCAGACAATAATATGTGTTAGTCTCTATGTTTCAATCATAAATCTGATGCATATATAGAAAATTTGGAGCGACAGTGCCAATTGTGAACAGATGAGAAAGCTGTGGAGGGTGATACAGATGGATAAACAGTCGGGAGAGCAAATAGGTGCTGCAGACAGTGGGCAATTTATCGGCACCTGAATAATTTTCCTATTAGGATAGAGACCTATTCAGAGCTGTTTTAGATAGGTTCTAATTAATGCACCTGAAAGAAGTTCACATTGAAGATAGTTTTTTTTCCAACAAATTTGATGTCATTTTCATGACCCAAGCTTATTTAATCTCCTAGAAGACGTCAGACACAGAAACACTAGCTCACCTTTAGAAGTGGATGAAATGTATTCTGGATACATAGAAGAGAGCAGTTATCCCATATATTTTATTGTGGGTATTCTTTTGCAAACCATGACAGAACCTTTCCCTGATTGAGTTGAGTCTTACACATATTTACAGAATATCTTCTAATAACAATCGCCAGTGGCTAACTGGCGCCCTCTCTCTCTCTCCCTCTCCCTCTCCCTCTCTCTCTCTCCTCTCCTTTCCCCACCACCCCTCACCCTTTCTCTTATTGTCACCATGATTATTACTGAGGCTCAATGCCTGCTCTACAAATCCACCACTCCCTGTGGCCATTTTTCTCTTTCTTTTTATTTTTTTATTTTTTTATTAGATAGAACAGAGAGAAATTGAGAGGGGAGGGGGAGGTAAAGAGGGAGAGAGAAAGAAAGACATCTACACACTGGCTTCACCACTCATGAAGCTTCTCCCCAGCAGATGAAGAACAGGCTCGAACCTGAGTCTTTTGGCATATTGACATGTGTGCTTAACTGAGTAGGCCACCATCCAACCTCAAACTATTTCTGAAGGTTTAAGAACCTTAAACAATTCAACACAGCAAAATGAGATTATGCAACAAACAAAATCTGAATAGGATGTGTTAAATTAGAATCCAAATGTTTTATTTTAAATAAAAGTGTGGATGTGTTTGATGTATGGAATAAATATGAATGTAGCAACTCAAGTTCAAATTTTCTAAAAGCCTGGGTGTTGTACAAATCCTCAGAGGCTTGATCTCTAAATCAAAATACTTATATTCATGGTCATCCACTATGCTATGGTTAAGCTCTCCTTTTAACATCCTTTTTGATGTCATTGTTGTTGGATAGGACAGAGAGAAATGGAGAGAGGAGGTGAAGACAGAGAGGAGGAGAGAAAGACACACCTGCAGACCTGCTTCACCGCTTGTGAAGCAACTCCCCTGCAGGTGGGGAGCTGGGGGCTCTCACCGGGATCCTTATGCTAGTCCTTGAGCTTTGTGCCACGTGTACTTAACCTGCTGCGCCACCACCCGACTCCCTTAACATCCTTCTTAATACATTCCTACATTTACTACAGATGCCTTCATGCGTTCTCATCTTACTATCCTTCAATCTTGGGGTTTTCTGCTGTCTTTTTCTAACTTTTTAATTTTGAAATAATTGCAAATAAGAGGCAACAAAATATTACAAAGGGTAACATAATTTCCTCTACACAGATTCACCAAGTGTTTATTTTTATTTTACCAAAATTGTCTTATTATTCTCTCTCTTACTACACATGCACACATACGTATGTACACAGATATGCACTTGGATATGACATGTGAATATTATGTAGATGTGCATATTTTAATAAACATTGGAATTAAATCATATGCATGCTTTCTTTTAAAAAAAGATTTTATTTATTTATTAATGAGGAAGATAGGAGGAGAGAGAAAGAACCAGACATCACTCAGGCACATGTGCTACCGTAAGTCAAATTCAGGACCTCATGCTTGAGAGTTCAAAGCTTTATCACTGTGCCATCTCCTGGACCACGCATGCTTTCTTTTTACTCATAAGTACTTTAAAGATTTTTTAAATTATGTATTTATTAGAAAGATAGTAGGAGAGAGAGAGAACCAGACATCACTCTGGTACATGTGCTGCTGGGGATCGAATGCAGGACCTCATGCTTGAGAGTCCAGTGCTTTATCCACTGTGCCACTTCCCAGACCACTTGCTCATAAGTATTTCAAGCTATATTTTCTTTTAGAATTTCTCTATCTCTATATTTATTTATTTATTGTACAGAGACAGAAATCCAGAGGGAAAGGGAGGTATAGATGATAAAGAGAGATAGAAAGATAGAGATAGAGATGACAGACAGAGAGAGTTCTGCAGCACTGCCTCACTAATCAGGAAGCTTTCTCCAGGCAAGTGTGGACTGGGGACTTGAACGTGGGTCCTTGTGCACTATAATATGTGTTCTCAACCAGATGTGCCATCACCCAGTCCCTCTTCAAGTTATATTTTCTACAAATTAGGGCATTCTTTTTTATTATCATTAATGACTTGATAATGATTAACAAGATTGTGGGAGAAGAGGGGTACAATTGCATGTGCTTCCCACCACCAGAGTTCCATATCCCATTCCTACCACTGGAAGTTTCCCTATTCTTTATCCCTCTGGGAGTATGGACCAAAGATCTTTATGGGGTGCAGAAGGTGGGAGGTCTGGCTTCTGTAATTGGTTTTCCATTGGACATGGACATTGATAGGTCTATCTATACCCCCAGCCTGTTGCTGTCTTTTCCTAGTGGGGGGTAGGGCTCTAGGGAGGTGGGATTCTAGGACACATTGGTGAGGTCCTCTGCCAGGGAAATCTGGTTGGCATCATGATAGCATCTGCAACTTGGTGGCTGAAAAGCATTAAAATATAAAGCAGAACAAATTTATTAATAATCAGAAAGCTAAAGGTAAGAATATAGTAGGTGATATTTGAGGTCTTCATGTTTGAAGAAGCTAGGAAGTCTATTTTAGGTATTTTCCAAGGGGCTCATGACTTTCCTAATTTTTGCCTGAGCCTGATAGCTAATATACAGGTGGGATAAAAGTATTGTCTGGGTAGATCTTAAGTTATTCCGATGCCAGGACACCCCACCCCCCAACCTCTCTGGTCTTTAAAGACACACACACACACACACACACACACACACACACACACACACACACACTAGAGAGAGAGAGAGAGAGAGAAGGAGAAATGTTAAGGGACTTTCTTTTTATTGTAGAGTTTTGATCAACTCACCTAGCCTTTTTGCAGGGTTGGTTGTGAATCTGAGCTGAAAATCTGTGATTGTCTCTAACTGTGTCTAGGTTCTGCTACTTTTGATAAGGACAATGGAGTCCATATGCTTAGAGAAGCGAGAGGGGAATCAACGTCATGGGCCCCTTCATATATATATATATATATATATTTTTTATTTTCTCCAGGGTTATTGCTGGGCTCGGTACCTGCACCATGAATCTACCGCTCCTGGAGGCCATTTTTTCCCCCTTTTGTTGCCCTTGTTGTAGCCTCACCGTGGTTACCATTATTGCCATTGTCGATGTTGTTCGTTGTTGGATAGAACAGAGAGAAATGGAGAGAGGAGGAGAAGACAGAGAGGGGGAGAGAAAGACATACACCTGCAGACCTGCTTCACCGCCTGTGAAGCGACCCCCCTGCAGATGGGGAGCCAGGGGCTCAAACCGGGATCCTTACGCCGGTGCTTCCGCTTTGCGCCACATGCGCTTAACCCACTGCACCACCGCCCGACGCCCCCCCCCCCCCGCCGCCCCTTCTTAAAGATCAGTATGGCTGCAACATTTCTCCCCATGTTGTTACTCCAAATAGTGTGCCTATGTTGCTCAAGTGTGGGTTCCTATGGAAAGACTTATGTTAAGTTCCTTTTCTGTTCTGGATTCCAACTTGTTCGCATTGGCCTATTTACTGGGCTGACCTATTCACTTAGAATAAAGGTTGTCGCCAATCTTGGGACCCAGATTGCTAGCCCGGAATAGCTAAGTTTTTTCTGAAACTTTTCAGCACATTAGAACTACATACACAACTGAATCATGCCACACATAGTTGGGGAATACCTTACGGGGACCCTGTCTTTCTCCTTTGACACTGCTAAACAAGAAGTAACACATACCATCTTCCCTCCTCTTACTATTTAATTATCATAAAGTCTGTGGAATGTAAAAAAAAAGTATTGTCTGGGAAGCTGGTGTTAGAGTCTAGAATAGGACTAGAAAGCTGCATCGGGACAGAGAGTAGCTCCCAAATATAGGAAAATATAGAACCACAGTACAAATTACCTCTTCCTACTATTCTAGTCTCTATAATACTTACATATATTTGCCATTTTTCCTGCTTATGTCTTTTCATAGTTAAAAGTTTACTCACTATCTTTCTAGACTCCTTTTATCTTTCATGAACTTAACAACATTAACAAAAACTGGTCGGTTATTTTTTGAAGTGCCCTAATTTGAGTTTATCAGATGTTTCTTATTCTTTTCTGCTTGCTTATTTGTCTATGGAGAGGCCATTGAACTTGAGACCTCATGCACACAAAATTATGTCTCTACCTGCAGTTACTACCCCAGCTTGATGTTTCCTCATGATTAGATTTAGGCATATTTGGTGAAAAAAACATAGAAGAGATATTATATGCATAGTGATCAGACTGGGAGAAACCTGATATGTATTTTTTCTATTAAATGGGGTTTTTATCTTTGATTATTTTTAGTGTATGAGGTATCTGCCAATTTTTCTATTGCCATGTTGTCATTCTTTCTCTTATAATTAATTAATAATCTGTGGGAAAGTAATACATTCAATTATAAAATTAAATCTCTAGCATCTATTGATGATTTTTATTTTATTTTATTTTTTATATGGGGAATTTCTGTTTTACATTCAACAGTGAATACAATAGTTTGTACATGCATAACATTTCCCAGTTATGCATATAACAATACAACCTCCACGAGTTCCCCTGTCATCCTTCTTGGACCTGTATTCTCCCCCCCATACATACACATACAGCCCAGAGTCTTTTACTTTGGTGAAATACGCCAATTCCAGTTCAGGTTCTACTTGTGTTTTCTCTTCTGATCTTATTATTCAACTTCTGCCCGAGAGTGAGGTCAACCCATATTCATCCTTCTGTTTCTGACTTATTTCACTTAACATGATTTCTTCAAGCTCCATCCAAGATGGGCTGCAAATGGTGAAGTCACTGTTTCTAATACCTGAGTAGTATTCCACTGTGTATAGAGACCACAACTTGCTCAGCCACTCATCTGTTTTTTGACAACTGGATTGCTTCCAGGTTTTGGCTATTACAAACTGTGTTGCTAAGAAGATATGTGTACACAGATATTTTTGGATGGATGTGTTGGGTTCCTTAGGATATATCCCCAGGAGAGGAATTGCAGGGTAATAGGGTAGGTCCATTTCTAGTCTTCTGAGAGTTCTCCAGACTGTTCTCCACAAAGAATAGATAGACCAAATTGCATTCCCACCAACAGTACAGGAGGGTTCCTTTGACCCCACAGCCTTTCCAGCATTTGCTGCTGCTACCTTTTCTGATGTATGCCATTCTCATAGGAGTGAAGTTATATCTCATTGCAGTCTTTATTTGCATTTCTCTGATAATCAAAGACTTGGAGCATTTTTTCATGTGTTCTCAGCCATTTGGATCTCTTCTGTGGTGAATATTCTGTCCATGCCCTCCCCCCATTTTTGGATGGGATTATTTGTTTTCTTGTGGTTGAGTTTGGCAAGCTCTTTATATATTCTGGTTGTTAGCCTCTTGTCTGATGTATGGCATGTAAAGATCTTCTCCCATTCTGTGAGGGTCTCTTGGTTTGGGTAGTGGATTCTTTTGCTGTGCAGAAGCTTTTTAATTTGATGTTGTCCCATAGGTTTATGCTTGCCTTAGTCTTCTTAGTAATTGGATTCGTTTCATTGAAGATGTCTTTAAAATTTATGCACAGAGATCGCTTTCTCTCCTCTCCTCTCCTCTCCCGGATCAACTAGGAATACCAAAGGAGACCACCCAGACCAAAACAAGACAGGACTAGAATGACCATAGAAACCTAGTAAATCACCCGTGAGTACAAACACGTGTGGCTGGTGACAGAGAGGAGAGAGGGGCCTAAGGAGAGATTAAGTGACTGCTAACAGTTCGACAGTTTGTCAGTGGAGACACCATCTTCAGTCTGCTCCACCAACAAGGGGACAGCTGAAGGGAGGAAAGGACTCCCCAGAGACTCACCAAGTGCAACTCTGAGTCTCCATTGCTACTACCCTCAGAATCTGGAGCAGCAACAGGGAGGGACACCAGGGCACAGAGATCTAACTAGGAAACTCAGAAGGCCTATTCCTCGGTGGCATAGCTGAGGGGCTGTGAAAGTCTCTTTGCATAACCACTGGATTATCTCTGCCACACCCTGCTTTATCTCTTGGTCAGGAGTCAGTGATTAAGCTAAGAAGCCTATTGATAGTTTAAAAGCCCTCAGGCTCCCATAGCCTACAGGGGAAAAAAAAAAGGCTTTTACACCACTGAACTCCAACTCAGGGATTGAAAAAACTGTTAACTTATTTAAAATGGTTAAAACAACAAGAAAAAATATTGGAGACTCGAACCAGGACAACAGTCCAGCTAAAATTCCTCCAGAGGGTGAAGCACAAAACGAGTTCAACATCCAAACATTAGCTAAGGAAATAATAACAGGAGTGAGTAAAGAATTTGAAAAAATTGTAATCAGAAATGCAGGAACAACAAATGAGAATATGGAAGAAAATTCTAATTATCTCATGGTTATTAGAGAGCTGAAAGCTGAAATCGCTGAGCTAAGAAGGCAACTAGCTGAACAAGCTAAAACAGTATCAGAGCAGGGCAACAAAATAGATGAACTCCAGAAAGCAGTAGAGGGCAGAGAGAATAGAATCAATGAGGCTGAAGACAGAATTAGCAAGATTGAGGATGAATTAGAGACAACTAAAAAAGAAGTAAGAGATCTCAAAAAGAGATTAAGAGATGCTGAAAACAACAACAGAGTCCTATGGGATGACTTCAAAAGAAACAATACACGCATTATTGGCTTACCAGAGGAAGAAAGAGAAGGGGAGGAAGAAAGCGTTCTCCAGGCCATAATAGCTGAAAATTTCTCTAATCTAGACAACACCAAAGACATAAAGATTCAAGAAACCCAGAGGGTCCCAAACAGAATTAACCCAGACCTAAAGACACCAAGACATGTCATACTTAGATTGGAAAGGAATAAGGATAAAGAAAGGATCCTCAAGGCTGCAAGAGAAAAACAAAGAGCCACCTACAAAGGAAAACCCATAAGATTAGCAGCAGACTTCTCCATACAAACACTACAGGCCAGAAGAGAATGGCAAGATATCTATCGAGTGCTCAATGAGAAAGGCTTTCAGCCAAGAATACTATATCCTGCTAGATTGTCATTCAGACTAGATGGAAGCATCAAAACCTTCTCAGACAAGCAACAGTTGAAGGAAGCAACCATCACCAAGCCTGCCCTGAAAGAAGTTCTGAAAGGTCTCCTATAAACAGTCAGACCACCACAAATAGGACATATATCAAAACACTCTAAAACTCTACAAGAATGGCGTTAAAATATCTTCAATCTTTGATATCAATAAATGTCAATGGCCTGAATTCACCTATTAAAAGACACAGAGTAGGAAGATGGATCAGAAAACACAACCCAACAATATGTTGTCTACAGGAAACTCACCTAACGCAACAAGACAAACACAGACTTAAAGTGAAAGGATGGAAAACTATCATTCAAGCCAATGGCCCACAAAAAAGGGCAGGAACAGCTATTCTCATATCTGACATGATAGACTTTAAAATAGATAAGATTAAAAAAGATAGGAATGGACACTACTTAATGCTCAGAGGATCAGTCAATCAAGAGGACTTAACAATTATTAATATCTATGCACCCAATGAGAAGCCATCTAAATACATCAAACTTCTACTGAAAGAGCTACAGCAATATATTAACAGTAACACAATCATAGTAGGGGACTTCAACTATCTCAACTTGACAGATCAGCCAGGCAGAAAATCAGTAAAGACATAAGGGAGCTAAATGAAGAGATAGATAAACTAGAACTTTTGGACATTTTCAGAGTCATTCATCCCAAGAAACTGGAATACACATTTTACTCAAATCCACATGGATCATTCTCAAGGATAGACCATATGTTAGGCCAAAAAGACAGCATCAGCCTATTCAAGAGCACTGAAATCATCCCAAGCATCTTCTCAGACCACAGTGGAATTAAACTAACATTTAACAATCAACAAAAGATTAGTAACAGTGCCAAAATGTGGAAGCTCAACAGTACACTTCTTAACAACTTCTGGGTCAAAGAGGAAATCAAGGAAGAAATCAAAATGTTTCGAGAGTTCAATGAAAATGAAGACACAAGCTATCAAAATATTTGGGACACAGCTAAAGCAGTCCTAAGAGGGAAGTTCATAGCTATACAAGCACACATTAGGAAACAAGAAAAGGCACAAATAAACAGCCTGATTGCACATCTCAAAGACCTAGAAGAAGAACAACAAAGGAATCCTAAAGCAACCAGAAGGACAGAAATTACTAAAGTTAGGGCAGAAATAAATAACATTGAGAATAGGAAAACCATACAAAAGATCAATGAAAGTAAATGTTGGTTCTTCGAAAGAGTAAACAAAATCGACAAACCTTTAGCCAGACTCACAAAACAAAAAAGGGAGAAGACCCAAATAAATCGGATAGTAAATGAAAGAGGAGAAATCACAACAGACACTGCAGAAATTCAACATATCATGCGAGGCTTCTATGAACAACTATATGCCACCAAGCTAGAGAACCTGGAAGAAATTAATGATTTCCTAGATACCTACCAACTTCCAAAACTAAGTAAAGAGGAAGTGGATAACATGAACAGGCCCATCACAGCTAATGAAATTGAAACAGTTATCAAAAATCTTCCCAAAAATAAAAGTCCTGGACCAGATGGTTTTACAAATGAATTTTACAAAACTTTCAAAGAAGAACTAATACCTCTAGTTTTAAAAGTCTTCCAGAAGATTGAAGACACTGGAATACTCCCTGCCAGCTTCTATGAAGCCAACATCACCCTGATACCAAAAGCAGACAGGGACACAACCAAAAAAGAAAACTACAGACCAATATCTCTGATGAACATAGATGCGAAAATATTGAACAAAATTCTAGCCAACCGGATACAGCAGTATATCAAAAAAATTGTTCATCATGACCAAGTGGGGTTTATCCCAGGCATGCAAGGTTGGTTTAATATACGTAAGTCAATCAATGTGATCCACCACATCAACAAAAGCAAGACCAAAAACCACATGGTCATATCAATAGATGCAGAGAAAGCCTTTGACAAAATACAACATCCCTTTATGATCAAAACACTACAAAAAATAGGAATAGATGGAAAATTCCTGAAGATAGTGGAGTCTATATATAGCAAACCTACAGCCAACATCATACTCAATGGTGAAAAGCTGGAAGCATTTCCCCTCAGATCAGGTACTAGACAGGGCCGCCCACTATCACCATTACTATTCAACATAGTGTTGGAAGTTCTTGCCATAGCAATCAGGCAGGAGCAAGGAATTAAAGGCATACAGATTGGAAGAGAAGAAGTCAAAATCTCCTTATTTGCAGATGATATGATAGTATACATGGAAAAACCTAAGGAATCCAGCAAGAAGCTTTTGGAAATCATCAGGCAATACAGTAATGTGTCAGGCTATAAAATTAACATTCAAAAGTCAGTGGCATTCCTCTATGCAAACACTAAGTTAGAAGAAATTGAAATCCAGAAATCAGTTCCTTTTTCTATAGCAACAAAAACTATAAAATATCTAGGAATAAACCTAACCAAAGAATTGAAAGACTTGTATACTGAAAATTATGAGTCACTACTCAAAGAAATTGAAAAAGACACAAAGAAGTGGAAAGATATTCCATGTTCATGGGTTGGAAGAATTAACATCATCAAAATGAATATATTACCCAGAGCCATCTACAAATTTAATGCTATCCCCATCAAGATCCCAAGCATATTTTTTAGGAGAATAGAAAAAATGCTACAAATGTTTATCTGGAACCAGAAAAGACCTAGAATTGCCAAAACAATCTTGAGAAAAAAGAACAGAACCGGAGGCATCACACTGTCAGATCTCAAACTGTATTATAGGGCCATTGTCATCAAAACTGCTTGGTACTGGAACATGAACAGACACACTGACCAGTGGAATAGAATTGAGAGCCCAGAAATGAGGCCCCACACGTATGGAAAAAAAAAATTTATGCAGAAAAGAGTTCTGCCAATATTTTCCTCTAAGTATCTGATAGCATCTGGTCTAACATCCAAGTCCTTGATCCACTTGGAATTTACTTTTGTATGTGGTGAAATATAGTGGTTCAGTTTCATTATTCTGCATGTTTAAATCCATTTTTTCGAACACCGTTTGTTGAAGAGATTCTGCTTTCCCCATTTAATAATCTGGGCACCTTTGTCAAAGATTAGATGTCCATAGGTGTAGGGGCTTACTTCTCAGCTCTCAATTCCACTGGTCATTGTGTCTATTCATGCTCCAGTACCAAGCAGTTTTGATGACAATGGCCCTGTAATACAACTTGAGATATGGAAGTGTGATGCCTCCAGTTCTGTACTTTCTTCTCAAGATTGTTTTGGAAATTCTAGGTCTTTTCTGGCTCCAGATAAACATTTGTAGCATTTATTCTATTCTCCTAAAAAGTATGGTTGGGATCTTGATGAGGATAGCATTAAATCTGTACATGGCTCTGGGTAGTATATTCATTTTAATGATGTTAATTCTTCCAACCCATGGACATGGAATATCTTTCCACTTCTTTGTGTCTTTTTTTTCAATTTCCTTGAGTATTGACTAATAATTTTCAGTATACAAGGCTTTCACTTCTTTGGTTAGGTTTAGTCCTACTGGACATTTAATTGTTTTTGTTGCTATAGTAAAAGGAATTGATTTCTGGATTTCAATTTCTTCTAACTTAGTGTTTGCATAGAGGAATGCCACTAACTTTTGAATGTCAATTTTGCAGCCTGACACCTTATTGTATTGCCTGATGATTTCCAAAAGCTTCTTGCTGGATTCCTTAGGTTTTTCTGTGTATACTATCATGTCATCTGCAAATAGGGAGAGTTTGACTTCTTCTCTTGTAATCTGTATGCCTTTAATTCCTTGCTCCTGCCTGATTGCTATGGCAAGAACTTCCAACACTATGTTGAATAGTAATGGTGATAGTGGGCAGCCCTGTCTAGTACCTGATCTGAGGGGAAATGCTTCCAGTTTTTCAACATTAAGTGTGATGTTGCCTGTAGGTTTGCTATATTTAGACTCCGCTATCTTGAGGAATTTTCCATCTATTCCCATTTTTTTAGTGTTTTGACCATAAAAGAATGTTGTATTTTGTCAAAGACTTTCTCTGCATCTATTGATATGACCATGTGGTTTTTGGTCTTGCTTTTGTTGATATGATGGGTCAAGTTAATTGATTTACATATATTAAACCAACCTTGCATCCCTGGGATAAAGCCAACTTGATCGTGATGAATAATTTTTATTTATTCTATTCTCTCTCCCCTCTACTGTTTTCTAGAGTTCATCTATTTTGTTACCCTGTTCTGATGCTGTTGTCGCTTGTTCAGCTAGTTGTCTTCTTTGCTCAGCTATTTCAGCTTTCAGCTCTCTAATAACTTTGAGATAATGTTTTCTTCCAGAGTCTCATTGGTTGTTTCTGCATTTCTGATGACAATTCTTTCAAACTCTTTACTCACTCCTGTGAGTAAACTATTTCCTTAACTTGTGTTTGGATGTTGACCTCCTTATTTTGTGGTTCATCTTTTTGGGTGCTTTTATCTGGACTCTTGGCCTGGTTCATTTCTCCAATATTTCTTCTTGTTGGTTTAACCATTTTATATATTATGTTATGAGTTCCCTCTCTCAGTGCTTTTCAAATTACTCATAACCTTTGCCTGGATTGACTTGTGTCTAAGTAAGGTAATTAAAGGGTTCATAGTTGTAGAAATTGACAGTTGTTTCAATATTATTTTAATCCCTGAGTTGGAGCTCAGTGGTTTAAAAGCCTCTTTTGTTCTTTTTCTTCCCTATAGGTTATGGGTGCCTGAGGGCTTTTAAACTATAAGTAGGCTTCTTATCTTAATCCCTCACTCCTGACCAACATGGGACAGAAATAATCCAGTAGTTATGCAAAGGGTCTCTCACAGCCCCACCATTAGGCCACCAACGTATAGATTTTCTCTTGAGTTTCCTTATTAGTTCTCTGTCCCCTGGTGTCAGCACAGGGCCTCCCCACTTCTGCTCCAGCTTCTGAGGGCAGTAGCAATGGAGACTCACAGTTGCATTTAGTGAGTCTCAGGGGAGTTCTCTCCTCCCTTCAGCTGTCTGTTTGTTGGTGAAACAGATTGGAGGTGGTGTCTCAACTGGTAAACTGCCAGACTGTTACCAGCCACTTAATCTCTCCCTAGACTCCTCTCGTCCACCAGTCACATATATTTGCACTCACCGGTGATTTGTTGGGTTCCTGAAGTCATTCTAGTCCTGTCTTGTTGAGGGCCCAGATATCTCCTTTGGTATTCCTAGTTGACCTGGGAGAGGAGAGGAGAAATACAGCTGATGCTTCTCTGTAGCGCTGCCTCCAGAAATCTTTGATGATGTTTTTCCTTCTACTTTATAAGCTTTTTTTTTCTGGCCCTGCACAATATTTACTCAAGGTTAACTGATAACTTTCTTTTTTTCCTTATATAATACTGTAATAAAGTCTAGGAAATTCTACAATAAATTTTTTGATGTAATAGATTTAACAGAATGGTGTAAGAATCTCATAGAAAATATTTAAAGTATCAGTTTCTCCCTTGTTTTATTTGTAGAATAATCACAGTTAATTCTCATGCAAAACCAGAAGTTAGCTATTTTACTTAGTGAAACTGTTTAAAGATCCATTTCCTAAAAAAGTCTTAATAGCAAAAAATCAAGAAGACATCAATTTGAGAAATATTAGGATATAATTCCAACAAAGAGGTGCAATGAGAAAGTTAGAAATGACATGATAGTGTTATTATTTAAATTCAGGATAACAAAGGCAGAACTGAGCTATTTTAGCATATTTAAGATACATGTTTTAAGTTCAGACACACATTTCTTCCAGCAAAACACTGAGATTCTCAATTTCAAATAAAATATTGATGACTTAGTCATTCTGCATTTTTTCTCCCTTGCAGTTGCTAGAGTAACTATTTTCTTTGTTTTACAAATGTCTGTTTGACTCTGTTCTATCTGTATAATCTCTCCAACTCTCAGGATGTTCTTTTCCTGCCTTCAGCTCAGGAAATGTAAAATTCACTCATGGGTGTTAAATAGAGAGGACTGGAAGTGTGATGGAATTCCTACTGGGCAGAAAATATGAGATTATTCACTAGAAACAGAATATATTTATTCAGCTTCCTTGAGATCACCTAAAAACTATTTGTGGTTATATTCTCTTTGAGATTCCCAGTAGGGTGTGGTTTTTAGAATCTTCAGAATGGAAGCAAGTATGGCTTAAATGACTTTAATGGAAGCCCATTGTGCTCTATTTTTGTAAAGCTCTACTTGACTTGAAGAGGAGACAAAAGAAAGAAAGAAAGAAAGAAAGAGAGAGAGAGAGAAAGGAAGAAAGAAAGAAAAAATACTATCTAGAGAAAGGGTTAGCCTTCAACCTTACTGTACATTGCAAATACCTGCCTCCCATTTTAATCTTCTCATATTATTGGTTTGGCATATGACCTGCATTTTGCACATTTAAAATTTTACCAGATAATACTAATGGGCAGCCAAGGGTATGAACAATTGCTCCAGGTTTTTGTTTTCCCTTTAAGGCCCAAGAATTAAAATTTAATTCTCCCTACTTTTGTAAATGTTGTGAGTAACTGTATTTTCAAGATCCCCCTTCTAATGGATATCAGGTCCCCTGGCAATGGGAGTAAAAACAAGTCCTTTTGTATATGTAGCACCACAGTGAGTGGGCTTCCTGGAATTCTTTTTATTTATTTATTTTTATTTTTTTGTAGAGCACTACTCAGCTCTGGTCTATGGATTGAACCTGAGACCTCAGAGCCTCAGGCATAAAAATCACTAGCATAACCATTATGCTGTCTCCCCAGGGCCCTCTTCATTTTCAGCTCCTATTATAGAAGATAGAGAGAATAAAGGGGGAGAATAAGTCAAAGAAAGAGAACAAGAAGAGACACCACAGCACTACTTCACAACCCATGGAGCTGACCCCATTACCGTCCATGGTGCTCCTCACAGACACTGGGATCTGAAACTAGGATTCCATGCATCCTCCTGCTATGCATTTCTCTATATATGGGTGGATGGAGAAAATATTAATTTAGAGGTAATTTTTAAAAATTTTTAAAATTATTTATTTATAAAAAGTAAACACTGACACAACCATAGGATAAGAAGGGTACAACTCCACACAATTTTCATCACCAGAACTCCATATCCCAACCCCCTCCCTTGATAGTCTTCCTATTCTTTAATTCTCTGGGAGTATGGACCCAAGGTGATTGTGGGATGCAGAAGGTGGAAGGTCTGGCTTTTGTAATTGCTTCCCCGTTGAACATGGGCATTGATAGGTCAATCCGTACTCCTGGCCTGCCTCTTTCTTTCCCTAGTAGGGTGGGGTTCTGGGGAATCTGAGCTCCAGGACACATTGGTGGTGTTGTCTGTTCAGGGAAGTCTGGTTGGCATCATGGTAGCATCTGGAACCTGATATCTGAAAAGAGAGTTAACATATAAAGCCAAACAAGTTGTTGACTAATCGTGAACCTAAAGGCTGGAGTAGTGCAGATGAAGAGTTATCTTCATTCTGTAGATAACTAGCAGGCATATAATATGGGATCTAGATCAGATCAAATCGATGGGGTTTACAGTAAAAAATATTTATACACCTTTCTCATATTTGGGAGCTACTC